>NC_053036.3:287959982-288270524 GCF_002575655.3 Aegilops tauschii subsp. strangulata
CAGATCCCCTTCCTTGCCCTTCGCTTCCAGAGACTCCAGATCCGCCCAGATCCTCCTTCGAGCTTGCCGTCGATGGCGCCCAAGAAAGCTCGGGCTACTCCTCCGCCATCCTGGTATGAGCCCGCGCTCGACGCACCAAGCGTGTCGGAGAAGAACCTTTCCGCCATGCACCTCATGACGGCGAAGGGCGACGAGAAGAGGAAGACTGTGCTCCGGGTCGGCTTCGCCGAGCCTGAGGCTTCTGGCAGTACTTTCTACCCCTTCTTCATGAGTAGCATCATCGCCGGGTTGGTTCCCCCTTCTCCGACTTCTTCTACTCCGTCCTCAGTCACTATAAGATCCACGCTCTCCATCTTCACCCCAACTCCATCCTCCTCCTGTCGATCTTCGCATTCTACTGCGAGGCATATGTTGGAGTGATGCCATCCATGGCGCTGCTGCGCCACTTCTTCTTCCTTCAGATCAAGGAGGGCTACCGCTCTGGGTGCGTTGGCTTCCTCGCGGCCAACAAGACCAATGCCATCTCAAAGGCCGTGAAGAAGGCCGAGGGCTTCAGGAGCAAGTGGGTCCTGATGGACGCAAAGTGCTCCGACCCCCGGCTGGTGCTACCGACAGAGATGCCTGTGTCCCAAGAGGGATGGATTCGCGCAAAGCTTACCGACCCTCGGGCGACGCAGGTGCTGGAGAGGATGACTGCCGACCTAAAGCCCAGAGACTCGAGGACGGCGAGGCTGACGGGGGCCATGATCGCCAAATAATTCATGGCGCAGCGCGTGGCTCCCCTCCATGCGCGTGACTAGATCTATTGTATACCCTACCACTGAGTTTGGCAAGGGAGTACAATAGTGATCTAAGAGTAGATCACTGGACAACGGTCAAAGTTATCCTTAGTGAAATAAGGATATGTTTCTCGATTATGGAGGTGAAAAAAGGATTCGTCATGAAGATTTACGTCGATGCAAGCTTTGACACAAATCTGGATGACTCTAGGTCTCGATCTAGATACATATTAAAAGTGGGAGCAATTAGCTAGAGTAGCTCTGTGCAAGAGGATTGTTGACATAGAAATTTGCAAAATACATACGAATCTGAATGTGGCAGACCCGTTGACTAAACTTCTCTCACAAGCAAAACATGATCACACATTAGTACTCTTTGGGTGTTAATCACATAGCGATGTGAACTAGATTATTGACTCTAGTAAACCCTTTGGGTGTTGGTCACATGACGATGTGAACTATGGGTGTTAATCACATGGTGATGTGAACTAGATTATTGACTCTAGTGCAAGTGGGAGACTGAAGGAAATATGCCCTAGAGGCAATAATAAAGTTATTATTTATTTCCTTATATCATGATAAATGTTTATTATTCATGCTAGAATTGTATTAACCGGAAACATGATACATGTGTGAATACATAGACAAACAGAGTGTCACTAGTATGCCTCTACTTGACTAGCTCATTGATCTAAGATGGTTATGTTTCCTAGCCATAGACAAAGAGTTGTCATTTGATTAACGGGATCACATCATTAGGAGAATGATGTGATTGACTTGACCCATTCCGTTAGCTTAGCACTTGATCGTCTAGTATGTTACTATTGCTTTCTTCATGACTTATACATGTTCCTATGACTATGAGATTATGCAACTCCCGTTTACCGGAGGAACACTTTGTGTGCTACCAAACGTCACAATGTAACTGGGTGATTATAAAGGTGCTCTACAGGTGTCTCCGAAGGTACTTGTTGGGTTGGCGTATTTCGAGATTAGAATTTGTCACTCCGATTGTCGGAGAGGTATCTCTGGGCCCTCTCGGTAATGCACATCACTTAAGCCTTGCAAGCATTGCAACTAATGAGTTAGTTGTGGGATGATGTATTACGAAACGAGTAAAGAGACTTGCCGGTAACGAGATTGAACTAGGTATTGAGATACCGACGATCGAATCTCGGGCAAGTAACATACCGATGACAAAGGGAACAACGTATGTTGTTATGCGGTCTGACCGATAAAGATCTTCGTAGAATATGTGGGAGCCAATATGAGCATCCAGGTTCCGCTATTGGTTATTGACCGTAGACGTGTCTCGGTCATGTCTACATAGTTCTCGAACCCGTAGGGTCCGCACGCTTAACGTTTCGATGATAGTTATATTATGAGTTTATACGTTTTGATGTACCGAAGGTTGTTCGGAGTCCCGGATGTGATCACGGACATGAAGAGGAGTCTCTAAATGGTCGAGACATGAAGATTGATATACTGGAAGCCTATGTTTGATATCGGAAGTGTTCCGGGTGAAATCGGGATTTTACCAGAGTACCGAGGGGTTACCGGAACCCCGCGGGGGCTTAATGGGCCGTAGTGGGCCTTTGTGGAGAAGAGGAGAGGCGGCCAGGGCAGGGCCGCGCGCCCCTTCCCCCTAGTCCGAATAGGACAAGGAGAGGGGGGCGGCGCCCTCCCCTTTCCTTCCTCTCTCCCTCCTCTTTCCCCCTCCACTCCTAATCCAACTAGGAAAAGGGAGGGAGTCCTACTCCCGGTGGGAGTAGGAATCCACCGGGCGCGCCCCTCCTGGCTGGCCGCACCTCCCCCCTTGCTCCTTTATATACGGGGGCAGGGGGGCACCCCTTGGACACAACAATTGATCGCTTGATCTTTTAGCCGTGTGCGGTGCCCCCTCCACCATAGTCCACCTCGATAATACTGTAGCGGTGCTTAGGCGAAGCCCTACGTCGGTAGAACATCATCATCGTCACCACGCCGTCGTGCTGACGAAACTCTCCCTCAACACTCGGCTGGATCGGAGTTCGAGGGACGTCATCGGGCTGAACGTGTGCTGAACTCGGAGGTGTCGTGTGTTCGGTACTTGATCGGTCGGATCGTGAAGACATACGACTACATCAACCGCGTTGTGCTAACACTTCCGCTTTCGGTCTACGAGGGTACGTGGACAACACTCTCCCCTCTCGTTGCTATGCATCACCATGATCTTGCGTGTGCGTAGGAAAATTTTGAAATTACTACGTTCCCCAACAAGATTACACTACGGTGGACCAGTAAGTACTCTTGTCCTGTCTTGTATCTGCTTCAGCTACTGACTCTTGATGCTTCTTTGCTGCGCCAACAGGCCTACACCCGCGGCGAAGAGGAGGAAGGAGGAAGCGGTGGTATTGCTCGGGACCCCATCGCCTGCGGCGGCTGCGCCCCCCTCCACGGGGAAGGGTAGTGACAGCGCTCGCGTTTCTCTGGCCCGATTGTCCTCGTGAGGCTTGGGGGAGCGTCCTCAAGAGGAGGTGGCCCCTGGTGCCCCACTGGCTCCGGAGGTGCTAACGCCCAGCTCGGTTGCTGGGGTCCCCAAGGCTCAGGAGCCCCTAGCCTCCCAGGCCATGGTGGCGACGCTGCCTCCTCCTCCTCCTGCCGCACTGTTGACATCAGATCCTTCTGCCTCCCCTGACGTTCTGGAGCGCACTCTTTCTGCGATGACCCTGCTGCGAGAAGATCTTTAGGGCGCCGACCCCCGCCTGGCAGCCGAGCGCCTGGAGCTGGTCTCTGGCTGGCTTCACTCAGACGTGTCCGTTCGGGCGGCGCTGAGCCGGGCGGCAGCAACCTCCGAGATGGACAAGCAGGCCGCCGCCCAGGCCGCAGCTGTGATAGCCTGGCTTAATAGGGATGATAGACTACTCATATCAATAAGGAATTCCTTCTTTTCCAGAAGCCCATTCGGACAGAACTCCAAAGTTAAGCGTGCTCAGCTTGGAGTAATTTTAGGATGGGTGACCGACCGGGAGGTTGCTCCCGGGTGCGCACGAGTGAGGACAGAGTGCGCAGAAAAGACTAGTATTGATCTGTGAGGCCAGTCTAGATCCCGCCATGAGTAACGATCACCGGCGGGTGTGTCTGGGGCGTTACAAGTTGGTATCAGAGCCGACCCTCGCGGTTACACGGATGTTTGCGGACAGGTGCGCGGTCATGTTGTTCATGCCGTTTGTGACCTGTCGTGGCACACGGCATGGCACATGTACCGGACTCAATGCACAGACGTATGTGCCAATAGGGAACGTTCCTGTGGCCCGACGAGGATGTCGGTTCCTTTGAGTGGGGGTGTATGTGATAGCCTGGCTTAATAGGGATGATAGACTACTCATATCAATAAGGAATTCCTTCTTTTCTGGAAGCCCATTCAGACAGAACTCCAAAGTTAAGCGTGCTCAGCTTGGAGTAATTTCAGGATGGGTGACCGACCGGGAAGTTGCTCCCGGGTGCGCACGAGTGAGGACAAAGTGCGCAGAAAAGACTAGTATTGATCTGTGGGGCCAGTCTAGATCCCGCCATGAGTAACGACCACCGGCGGGTGTGTTTGGGGCGTTACAGCAGCCGCTCGCGAGGTGGTGCTATAAGATGCTGGGGCCGCCCAGGATCGCTGTCAGTCGCTGGAGGCCGAGCTGGAGACAATGCGCAACGAGCGTGCGGCCGAGGCGCGAGGCCGCAAGGCGGAGGAGGAGAAGATGAAGGCCCGAGAGGACGCCGTCAGGGGTCGCGACGCCGAGCTGGAGCAGTTAGGGAAGGCGCAGGCCACAGAGCGCAGCTGGCTGGAGAAGCTGAAGCGGAGGATGGAAGCAGAGAGAGCCGAGCTTGACGCCAAGGCGAAGGTCCTGGCCGAGGACCGCGCGGCCTTCAAGTCCCTCGAGGAGAGGTCCCACGTGGCGCTACGGGCACTCTACGAGAAGGGCTTGGAGGAGCCGCTAGCCATCGTCGATGAGGGCCCCACCCAGCTGCTTCCTCATCTGGTCGGGGCGCTTGAGGAAGTCGTAGGCAGAATCGGCCCCTTGGTGGAAGGAGAAGCTCGCACACTTTCCTCGGCCCCGCTGACGCGCGTCTTCAGCCACCTCTATCTTCGTGATCCTACCACCAACCTCGACGTGCTACTAGAGCATGTGGACGACGAGCACTGTGTAGCCGCTGCCGACGCCGTGAAGGGCCAGGTGGAAGCTTTGCTGAAGAAGTTTCGCGCCTTCGACCCTGCACCCCCGACAGGTGGTGCTGCTGAACCTACAACTCCGGCAGGCGGCGTAGGTCAGGGCAACATTGCCGTCGAAGGGGCATCTCCTGCACGCGACGGCGACGTCCAGGGATGATTTGCTAGCGACTTCTTTCCTGCTTTGCATCTGCAACACGTACCATGCCTCATGGGGGCATATAAACTTATGCTTGGTTAAACTTATGCTTGGTATTTGGAGAACAATATGTTTTGTAATATTTATTTGAGTTCCGCGATTTCCTTCCTGTCTGCTTTACGTTCTACGTCCGTAGCGCCCGACCCCGCGCATACCTCAACCGCCGTCGGGTCGTCCGGATCACCAGGACGAGACCAAGGGGTGAGGGGCTACGTGGCCAGTTAGGCTCCTGAGTCGCGATGCTCAGGAGTCCCCCTTGACGCGCAAACAGCTTACAGGAAGGAGACGCAGGAGTAGGTCTAGTGTTCTACGCTGGCAGAGCCTGACCCCGCGCATACCTCAGCCGCCGTCGGGTCATCCGGATCACTAGGACGAGACCAAGGGGTGAGGGGCTACGTGGCCAGTTAGGCTCCTGAGTCACGATGCTCAGGAGTCCCCCTTGATGCTCAAACGACCTTCATACCTTTTCCCTCGCCAAGGCTCGGCTCGGGAGGGGCGTGCAACGACCAGGTCCGGGGGACCTGGTAGGGTGGCGTACGCTTGGGCGTGACCCGAGCATCGCCCCCGTGCCCAGCCCCCTCGCGCGACTCTCCCGAGGGGAGGCGTTGCGATGAGGCCAGACACTGAGCCCTGAGGCTCCCCGAGGTTGACACGGCCATGGGGCTGCACTCAGTTGTTTATCACCAACGTGGAGCATAGTGCTTCCGCACTTGCACAGGCATAACCGCTCCTCGGCCATGTCGACTGCCAGCGCTGAGCATGGTGCTTCCACTGGTGCGTGGGTGAGGGCTCCCTCTGAGTGGAGCCCCCGGGGCGTGTACAGCCCCGCCCTGACACGTGGCTTCCACGGCAGGGCTAGACGAGGTGTGCCTGGGAACTCGTGAGCCAGCGCGGGACTCACGAGGCCCTACCTCAAGGCGGGTTGCGCCTGGTCTTGGTTCTTGCGGATTGCGGTAGTCCTGCGAGATGGTCAGGCAACCTGCGCCGAATGAATCTCCTGAGGTTATCGCATGAGAAGGCCAAGCACCAACGACTTCAGGAGGTGACATGAATGTGGCTGGCCCGCCAGACAGAGCTCAACCGTTGGGTTTATTGACACTGCAGGGACGGGCTCGAGCACAGGCGTCGTGCCTAGCCTCCTCATGCGAGGGATCCTGAAGAAAGATAATCGGCGCGCGGCTCCCGTGGTGGGTGATAATTAAGCAAGTGATAACCATAGATAGATTATGCAAGGGACAAACTAGCTTAGATAAATGCAAGAACGATACATGCCACTGGGTCGGACCCTAGCAGCCTGGGGATGATGCGGCCCGAGGGGCGCCCCCCAGCAGAGTAAGCTAAAGACGTAAAAAGGATACATGCCGCAGGGACAGGCCCACGCGGCCTGGGAATGATGCAGCCCGGGGGGCGCTCCCAGATAAGTAAACTTGGAAAATGTCACCTGGTTCCATTGTTGAAGGGATGTTGGGGTAGCTGAAGATGCGTGCCGAAGGGGTTGCTCCTCATGAGCCTCCGAGACCCTGAGCCTCGGGAGGTTCTGGGGGTCCAGGCGCTTCCTTGAGGACCGTCTCCATCTCCGCCAGGACTACGTAATGCTGGGCCTCCTGGGTCGCCAGGACGCCCTGCAAGTTGCACTGGAAGGCGGCCGCCACGCTCGGCAGGCCGAATGGCATGCGAACATAGCTGTGAGGTGGGCCCTCGCAATGTCCCATGCGCGAAGGCCAGAAGCGCTCCTGAGATGCGGCCCTGTTGAGCCCTGGGATGTCGATGCAGACGCGCAGCCCGCCATCCTCGCCTGGATGGGGAGCTGTGCCAGGTGGGCGGTGGTCGCCGTGCATGGCTCTTGCATTCTGTAGCTCCTGAGTGGTCTTGGCGATGAACTCCTGAGCGCCGGGCGCTCCTCGCCCGTTGTCCTCCTGAGGGAAACGTGGCGCAAAGCACACCTCCACATGGTGCCCGAGCGCCTCCCTCATGATGTTGGCTAGGTCTGAGGCCCTCTAGAAGAGAGCCCCCGAGCCCTGCCCGAGGAGGGCGCCGGGTGCGCCTTCCTATGCGAGGGAGGGAGGCGCCCCAGGTGCTGGCGCCGATCCTGATGTGGCACCGCTAGAGGCGCCGTTCCCCTGAGGCCCTGCGCGGAGTAGTTGCTTCTTCTTCTTGGGGTGGCCTCAGGAGGGTACGCGCCCTTGCTGTCAGGGTCTTTGATTGCTGCGGCTTGGAAGGCACGCTCGAGGGAGCACACCACATCTCTTTCTTCGCAGGGGACTGTGATGATCCCGCCGCTTCCTGGCATCTTGAGGACATTGTAGCCGTGGTGGGTCACTGCCATGAACTTGGCCAGGGCCAGATATCCGAGGATGGCATTGTACGGCAGACGGATGTGAGCAACGTCAAAGTCGATGAGCTCGGTGCGGTAGTTGTCGCGCTGTCCGAAGGTGACCGGGAGGAGGACCTGCCCTATCGGGGTGGTGGAGCCGTCAGCCACTCCTGAGAATGGCTTGGTGGGCTGAAGCTGATCGTATGGCACTTGGAGGTTGTCGAATGTCTCGACGGACATGATGTTAAGCCCTGCGCCGCCGTCGATGAGGGTCTTGGTGACTTGTACGTTGCTGATGATGGGTGAGTAGAGCATCGGGAGGGCGCCAGCTGTGGCCGCACACTTGAGCTGGTCCGCCGAGCTGAAAGTGATGGCGCACTTGGACCACCTGAGCGGGCGCGTGGCCTCAAGCCTAGGGAGGGCTGCATTCACCTCGCGAGCAAACTGCTTGAAGATACGTTGAGATGCTGGGGCCTAAGCTCCGCCCAAGATGCAGGCGATAGCACGCGGTTCCTGGAAGCCCCCGGCCGCCTCGTCCTGATGGTGGTCGTCGTTCCTTCTTGGTGGCGGCGGTAGTGGAGGAAGACCGGCATTGCCCTGAGGGCGGTCCTCGCGGGGCTGATCCCTCCAGGCGCCCTCACGAGGTTGGTCCTGCCAGCGGTCCTTGTGAGGCCGGTCGCACCACTCCTGGCGGGGGCCGCGATCGTCCCCGCGTCCTCCGCCTCCTCCTCCTCCTCGACCGTAGCCCCGGTCGTTGCGCTCGGGGCGTCGACCGAAGCGTCCATCTCGAATGGCCCTGAGCACTTGACAGTCATTGGTGTTGTGGCTGTGTACGTTGTGGAAGGCGCAGAAAGGTCGGTTGCTTTTGGACGACTCGGGAGGGTCCCAGCCGCGCTTTGTATCTGGCTTCGCTACGAGCACGGCCACTCCCTTGCGCTTCACGTCCTTGGCCTTGGCTTTCTTCTCCTCCGGGTCGGTAGCAGGGAGCTCGAGGAGGGAAAGGCGCTCCTCCTCAGCTCTTGCGCACTTGGTTGCCATGTTGAACAGCTCCAGAGCCGTGCATAACTCCTCGTGGATGGCGAGCTCCTCCTTCATCTTGACGTCGCGGACGCAATCAGAAAACGCGGAAATGATGGCCTCATCCGTCACCTTGGGGATCTTGAGACGAACGCTGTTGAAGCGCCGGATGTCAAGGTCTCTCCTGGCTGCTGCTTGATGCGGCGCAGGTCACCCGCGACCGAAGGGTGGTCGCGAGTGCCCTGGAAGTTGGCAACGAAGCGGTCGTGCATCTCATCCCAAGAGGAGATCGAGCCTGGAGGCAGGTTCAGGAGCCACGAGCGAGCTCCATCCTTAAGAGCCATAGGGAACCAGTTCGCCATGACTTTGTCGTCGCCGTTGGCCACCTCAATGCTCAGCTTGTAGAGCTGCAAGAACTCCACAGGGTCGGGGGTGCCGTCGTAGCGAGGAGGCAGGTCCGGCTTGAACTTGCCCGGCCAGACGACGCTACGCAGTTCGGAAGTGAAGGCGCGGCAGCCTGCCGTGGCCACCGGAACCCTTTGCTGATGCGGGGCCTGGCCTGGATGCCCGTGCACCGCCACCGCAGGCGGCACCCGGTCTTGTGGCGGTGGCGCTGGGAGCGCGGGAGCGTTTTCCCACGGCCAAGAATCTCTTGGCAGCTTCCTTCTTCTCGCGCGGGCGCCCGGCCCGGTAGGTCACACCAGGGGCCGCGCGCCTTGGCGTCAGAGCGCCGTCTTGGTGCAGAGGTGGGGGAGGCGCTCCGTGAGCTACGTCGCCCGCAGCTGGCGGAGGGCGAGGCAGCGAGAGGGATGGTGCGGGGGAGCCCCCTGCGGCGCTGAAAGCTTGGCGATGCGGTCTAGCCAGTCCTCATAGAGATTGTCAACCGGGCGGTAGCGCAGGAGCTCGCGTGCCATGAGCAGCATGGCCATGGGCGCACGGCGAGCATGAGACAATGAGCCCGCCGGGGTCAGCGATGGAGTGGCGGTGCGGCCGTCCCGCCACACAGAAGGGTGTAGTGAGGACGCTTGCTGCTCGTTTCCCGCTGAACCGGTCGCGGCGTTGGCGGTGGGTGACGGGGAACGACGGGGAGGCCCGCCGACAAGGGCTGTCTGAGCGACACGGGCGGCGAGGGTGGCCTGGCGCTCAGCGCGGGCTCGACGCGCGTCAGCCATCGATACGGTGGAGCGGTGGGACGTGGATCGGCGGGAGGAAGGCTTCAGCGCACCCCTACCTGGTGCACCAAATGTCGGATTTCGGGTTCCGTCAAAACCCTTGAGGTTCGAACACTGGGGTGTGCACGAAGATCTCTCCTCCCCCTTTGCACTCTCCCTCACCGCGATCTCAAGGCTCAGCGCGTCCAACTCGTAGAGCAAAGGGACACAAGGTTTATACTGGTTCAGGCCACCGATGTGGTGTAATACCCTACTCCAGTGTGGTGTGGTGGATTGCCTCTTGGGCTGAGGATGAACAGTTACAAGGGAAGAACAGCCTCCTGAGGAGAGGTGCTCTTGTGCTTGGTGAGTTGGTGTGGTTGAGGATGATCTGAATGGCCTGATCCGTTGCCTCCTACTGGGTGGTTAGCCCTATTTATAGAGGCCCTGGTCCTCTTCCCAAATGCTGGCGGGAACTGATGCCACAATGGCCAAATTTGAAGGGAGACAAATTGTACAAGCTATCCTGACTAAAGGTGGTCTTCGCCTGCCAAAGGCTCTGGTGGTGACGCTGTCTTGGGCTTCACGGTGACCTCCGTCCTGCCGTCCTGCTGGTCTTGGTCTCGTTGCACTGATATGGAAACCTTTGTCTGATGCCTCGGGACTCCTCGCCTGCACTTGCCTCTTTAGCCCAAAGAGGAAACGAGGACACTGCGCGCGCTGGCACCCGCCTGGCCCCGGTCGTCATGGCTTGCATCACATGAACCTCGCGAGATGCCCCTTGCCTTGATCTCTCCGCCCCTCGCGAGCCAGCCTGGTGAGGCCACCCCCAAGGAGGTCTTGCATCGTCTGCCTCGCGAGGCTTGGCCCCTCGCGAGGGTCTTGAGTGTTTGCTTGTGAAGATGGGCCGTACAGGGCCGCTGATGGGGCCACGCCGTGGGCCGCAGGCAGGCAAGTCTGGGGACCCCCGTTCCCAGGACGCCGACAGAATTGGAATGTGGTGAACATGTCTTACTGTTGAGAGCTAAGTGTGTGATCACGATTTGGTAAAGGTAGCGGTGAGAGGCCATGTAGGAGTACATGGTGGGTTGTCTCATTGAAACCGTCCTTAGGAACTGAGTTCTGTGTCTGTGATCCATGAATAGCTACTACCACACATTGGGCTCCGGACACTTCAAGCTCTCTCGACTTATTAATCAACCTGATCTCTGTCCAGGAGTTGCAACTAGTTTCTGGTGT
Source organism: Aegilops tauschii subsp. strangulata (assembly GCF_002575655.3). Taxonomy (NCBI): domain Eukaryota; kingdom Viridiplantae; phylum Streptophyta; class Magnoliopsida; order Poales; family Poaceae; genus Aegilops; species Aegilops tauschii. The sequence continues at coordinate 287,970,880 of NC_053036.3, forward strand.
TGGTAGGTAGTGCTAGTAGTCTACCAAGTGGCACCCGGTACAGGTGGGCTTGGGACAGACTAGGTGCAGTGGCACAGTGTACCAAGCGTCACCCGTTTGGTGGGCTTGGGAACCCTGCTCACATCGTTTGGGGCCGTGAGCGACACCCCGGCCGGATCTCCTTCCGGATGGAACCCGAATAGGCGATAAACCTGGACTAGAGACTTGCGTGGTTAGTCAGGTCGTGGCCGACACCCTCGCCAGGCTTCCACTTGAAGGTTACCGAGATACATGACGTGTACATGGCGGTAAGTGGCGAGAGCGTGTGTGAAGAAGTACACCCCTGCAGGGTTATAAATGATCTATTCGAATAGCCGCGTCCGTGGTAAAGGACCTCTAGGTTGCTTATACAGTTCATAGACAAGTGAAACTGGATACTCTAAAATGCGCAAGATAAGCATGTGTGCTATGGATGGCCTTCTCATAGGGAGACGGGAGCGGATCCATAGTGGTGTATTGATATGGTGAATATGTGGACTCGTGTGCGCCACCTCAAAGAGTTACCAGCAGTCGTAGTACATGATAGCCACTGAGTCAAAGCTGGCTTGCTGCAGTTAAACTCCACCACCCCTTTGTTGATACTGATGCATATATATGTAGTTAGTTCTGATGTAGGTCTTGTTGGGTACATTTGTACTCACATTTTCTTAATTTATGTTTTTTCAGAGAGACTTCAGTCTCACTAGTAGTTTCGCATGGACTTCGACGTTCAGCCTGTTACCTCAGCTACGATCTTGTGCCCTCGGCAGGGTCTTGTAGATAGTCAGGCTTCTCAGCCTTTTTCATTTGTAGTTGTCTGTACTCAGACAAGTTAAGCTTCCGCATGTGCTTATTGCTTGCATGACTTGAATGCTGGGTCATCAGACCCATGTTTGTAATATCTGGCTCCTCGGAGCCTAATGAATAAATACTTTGAGTCATAGAGTTTTGTTGTGATGCCATGTTGTATTTGCACATATCGAGCATATTGTGTGTATGTTAATGAAATGCTTGGTATGTGTGGGATCCGACAACCTAGTTGTTTATTCTTGGTTTCCTCTCTTACCAGGAAATGTCTCCTAGTGCTTCCACTGAGCCATGGTAGCTTGCTACTACTCTGGAACACTTAGGTTGGCCGGCATGTGTCCTTCTTCATTCCTGTGTCTGTCCCTTCGGGGAAATGTCACGCATTGTTCCTTTAAGTCCTTGTAGCTTGCTACGACTTGGGTTCATACGTTGATGACCGACACGTTCGTTGTGGGGTCATGTATGCCTGTCCCTATAAGTTAATGCCACTTTGGATTCACGACTAGTCATGTCGGCCCGGGTTCTCTATCATATGGATGCTAGCGACACTATCATATACGTGAGACAAAAGGCGCAAACGGTCCCGGGCCAGGTAAGGTGGCACCCGCGGGAATACCGTGCGTGAGGCCGCAAATTGATATGATGTGTTACATGCTAGATCGGTGTGACTTAGGATCGGGGTCCTGACGGGTTTGACCGATAAAGATCTTCGTAGAATATGTAGGAACCAATATGAGCATCCAGGTTCCGATGTTGGTTATTGATCGGAGATGTGTCTCAGTCATGTCTACATAGTTCTCGAACCCGTAGGGTTCGCACGCTTAACGTTCGATGACGATTTGTATTATGAGTTATGTGTTTTGGTGACTAAAGATTGTTCAGAGTCCCGGATGAGATCACAGACATGACGAGGAGTCTCGAAATGGTTGATAGCTAAAGATTGATATACAGGAGAAGACAGAAATTTATAGTTGCCCATCTTGATGGAAACATCCGGAACCATGGAGCTTGCATTCATGAATTTACCCAGAGAGACAACTGATAACGGTCTAGGCAAATCTTGATAAACTAACTCATGCTTAAATGCAAATGGTCTTGATATGAAAGAAAGCGATGCACCAGTATCAAAAAGAACTTTTGCAGGAATGTCATTAACAGGAAGATTACCCATTATCACATCAGTAGATTCCTCCGCTTGAGCTGCATTCATCATGTTCACCTTTGCAGACTTTGGATTATGCTTGACCACTGCATTGCTGGAAGATCTGACAGGAGGAGGAGGAGGAAGGCGCCTTTGGTTGAAGCACTTGTTAGCATAGTGACCTTTCTGCTGACATTTGTTGCAAGTCACCTCTGAGAGTGGACGGTGATAAGGAGCATTGGACTTTGGAGCTTGATTCTGAGACTTTGTTCTGATAGCCAGAGTTGGAAGAACCATGGCCACCTTTGTTCTTCTGCTGATAAGGCTGACGAAACGGAGGAGGAGGCAACCAGAACTTCTGTTGCTAAGCTGTCACAAGTGAGGAAGAAGAAGACTGAACTGCGTCTCTGACTCTTTTCTTAGAAGCCTCACACTTGAGCTGAGCAGCCTCTTGCTTCAGTGCCATATTGTAGAATTGATCAAACTGAGTAGGCTCAACAAGAACGAGAGCTAACTGCAGATCCTCTTTAAGGCCACCTCTGAAGTGATAGATCATGCTCTTCTCATCATGAACGTCTTGTTTAGCGAAGCGAGCAAGTTTCTGAAACTGAATGTTGTATTGATACACAGACATGTTGCCTTGCTTGAGATTGCGGAACTCCTCACGCTTGCTCTCAACAACACTTTGTGGAATGTGGTGCGCTTTGAAGTCCCAACAGAAGTCAGTCCAAGTGATCACACGACCTCCTCTGGAATCTTTGTATTGTTGATACCAATCAGCAGCTTGGTCCTTGAGCTGGAAAGAAGCGAACTTGACATAGTCCTCAGGCCTGACGTTGCTACATTCAAAATGCTTGTTGATGTCCACGAGCCAATCATCGGCATCCGTGGCCTCAGCACAGTAGCTGAAAGACTTGGGCTGATTTGCGAGAAACTGGTTGAGTGTAGCAAAGTTAGGCTGATTGTTGCCTTGACCTTGATTGCCTTGATTGCCTTGCCCTTGAGTACGTTCTTGCAAGAGTTGCAGAATCATCTGAGCATTGGCGTTGGTGGCTGCCATGATAGCTTGCCATGCCTCCGGAGGCGGAGGTGGAGGCGGAGGGTTCGCTTGACTCCCTTCATTACGATCCGGATTCTGACGCGTTGGCGGAGCCATCCTGAAGAGGGTGACATCCGTTAGCGTCTTGATAGACAAATAGATAAGTAGAATCAACGGACAGAAATTGCAACATATAGTCTTCACAATAAACATTCGAACGAACATGAACGAATGAATTTCATAGTAAATCATCACACTTCCATAAGTTGAGAAGCCACTTAGAAAAAGATATGGAATCAACGTATGACTTCGAAGCAACTCGAATACCACAATACAAAATAAAACAAAGTATTGGCTTGCAGAATAAGCCGGAACACACATATGATAGAGATTTCGTCCGAAGTTTTCGTGGTGGGGCCCACACAGGCTCAATCGTACAGCACCATCATGTACAAGGCTGTGCACATGACATACGAAGCGTCCCCGAGTCGGCATAGCCAAGGACTCTTTAAGACACTACGAGACCACTGTAAAACCAACCGTGTACAGGCGGACCACTAGACGTCGAACCCCAATCTCATATCATGCGTCTGTCGGAAAGATATCCTAAGGCTACTAGAATTCCCACTTATAAACTCCAGAAACTTTCTGGTTATGCAATCTGGTGTAGGGGATACATGGGACACAAAATATATCACCCAAACTAGCAATCCCTAGATCCAGCTGTATCCATCCGTCAACACATAACCAAGAAACCTTCGGAAATCGTTTACCTCAACCTTCGAAAAGCATCCGTTATACAAGTTATGGCAATACTCCCGAACTCCCGCCCCAGTACTGGGTGGCGTCGAGGTGATCTCACCAACAACTGCATTAAAAGAGATTTCGATGTCGGCGAAACTCAGGTATTCCAGAACTGCAACGATAAAATTGTGACGACAACACCTCGGAGCTCAACTCCCCGGGACACTGCCACAACCCCTAAATGTCAGGAGGCACCAAGAACAATGTTATCGTCACAAAACCATCGGAACGATTCCAAGATACCCGCGTGATCCTAAAAAAAATTTAGTGAAATTTGAGGAGAGAAGAGTCAAAACTTCTACGTCAGGAGACCTCACCAGAGCGACGAAGGGACTGAGGAGTAAAAAGAATCCTACTCTCCGATATATATAATCCTAAGACTCAAAACATTTTTGTTCTAGACTCAACAACGCCAGCGATTCGATCAAGCAGTGGGCTCCTAAGTCGGGGATGGCTCTGATACCAACTTGTAACGCCCACGATATGGCTATATCTCCCACGTGTCGAGGCACGACTTAGAGGCATAACCGCATAGTGGTTTTGTCGCAAGAAGGGTCATCTTCACACAATCCCATGTAATGAACAAGAATGGGATAAAGAGTTGGCTTACAATCGCCACTTCACACAATACATAAATATAATTCATACATCATCCAAAATACAAACATATAGACCGGCTACAGTCAAGATCCAGATGAAAATAAGACAACCCCAAATGCTAGATCCCCGATCGTCCCAACTGGGCTCCACTACTGATCATCAGGAAAAGACACATAGTAACGACCACGTTCCTCGTCGAACTCCCACTTGAGATCGACCCCATCATCTGCACTGGCATCATCGGCACCTGCAACTGTTTTGGTAGAATCTGTGAGTCACGGGGACTCAGCAATCTCACACCCGCAAGATCAAGACTATTTAAGCTTATAGGAAAGGATGGTGTGATAAGGTGGAGCCGCAGCGGCAATAAGCATAATGGTGGCTAACTTGCGCAAATGAGAGCGAGAAGAGAAGCAACGGAACGGTCGTCATCTAGCAATGACCAAGAAGTGATCCTGAACTCCTACTTACGTCATACATAACTCAGACCGTGTTCACTTCCCGGACTCCGCCGAGAAGAGACCATCACGGCTACACACGCAGTTGATGTATTTTAATTGGGTCAAGTGACAAGTTCTCTACAACCCGACATTAACAAATTCCCATCTGCCTCATAACCGCGGGCACGGCTTTTGAAAGATAATACCCTGCAGGGGTGTCCCAACTTAGCCCATCATAAGCTCTCACGGTCAACGAAGGATAAACCTTCTCCCGGAAAGACCCGATCAGTCTCGGAGTCCCGGTTTACAAGACATTTCGACAATGGTAAAACAAGACCAGCAAAGCCCCCGAATGTGCCGACAAATCCCGATAGGAGCCGCACATATCTCGGTCTCAGGGCACAACGGATGAGCCAGACGTTGGGTTGGCATAGACCCTGGTTGCCCAGGGGGCGCCAGACATCGCTCGGTTTGGGCCAGCACTCGAAGGAGCACTGGTCCGGGGGTTTAAAATATAGATAACCCTCGGGCTCGCGAAAACCCGGGGGAAAAGGCTTAGGCGGCAAATGGTAAAACCAAAGTTGGGCCTTGCTGGAGGAGTTTTATTCAAGGCGAACTGTCAAGGGGGTCCCATAAATCACCCGACCGCATAAGGAACGCAAACTCAAGGAACATAATCCCGGTATCTCAGTAACTAGGGCGGCAAGAGTGGAACAAAACACCAGGCATAAGGCCGAGCCTTCCACCCTTTACCAAAATATATAGATGCATTAATTAAATAAGAGATATTGTGATAACCCAACATATCCATGTTCCAACATGGAACAAACTTCAACTTCACCTGCAACTAGCAACGCTATAAGAGGGGCTGAGCAAAAGCGGTAACTTAGCCAAACAACGGTTTGCTAGGAAAGGATGGTTAGAGGCTGACATGGCAATATGGGAGACATGATATAGCAAGTGATAGGTAGTGTAGCATGGCAATAGAGCGAACAACTAGCAAAGCAAAGATAGAAGTGATTTCGAGGGGTGGTCATCTTGCCTGCAAGGTTCTCAGAGTTGTCGAAAGCTTGATCCTCGTAAGCGTACTCAACAGGTTCCTCATTCACGAACTCGTCTCCCGGCTCTACCCAAGACAAGAACACAAACAAACGGAACCACAATCAACCACGAGAAATGCACAAGCAACATGATGCAGAACATGTATGATATGCAAGATATGATATGCGATGCATATGCGTGCTCCGGAAGGTAAATGATGAACAAGACAGTAACTTGGCAAACCAAGCATGCCGCTGGAAAGATGAGATGATTTCGGTCGAAATCGATATAAAGATCACCAGAATCGGATGCACGGTTTGCAAATGGCAAGCAAAACAAGAATGACACGAATCTGCGATTAACAGCATGATAGCACTTAAAATGCAACGAGTAAGAATGCTACAGCACCCCAACATAGCAACAAAGCATATGACAGTAATCTACATGAGATGCTTGACAAAAGATCAACACTGAGCTACGACTAGATCACAACATATCAAGCTCAAACAAGCATGGCAAAAGAGCAAAAGATAACAGGATCACAGACTTAGTGAAAAACTGGACATGGCAGAAAACAGCATCAGGTAGCAATGTTCAGAGCACGAAATCAACATGCTACAGGAACTTAACATAGCAAAACAAGGCATGGCAGTGTTCTACTAAATGCATATGACAAAAATCCCTTACTGACCATAAGCCAAAAAGGACCAGAAGATATGATGGCAAGCATGTGAATATAGCAAGTTTCGTTATCAGGTTTCAGACTTAGCAGAAAACAGAGCATGGCAGAAACAATAATATGTAGGCCACTTTGTGAGCTTGATTTACTCACTGCAGAGCAGCGCATGACAAAACAAGCATACCTACAGAAAGATGGCATGTTTATGAATCTAACCATGGCAAGAGCAAATACATAGCATGCATGGATCAACTACAATAAGCTTGGCAAAATTGCATATCATGTTAAGAATCTGCCAGAAATATTTCATAGCAAAAGTAGAGCAAGATTGAGTCATACTATGCTACTCCATAATTGCAAACAAGGGAAGGAATGGATCAATTACAACTATAGCTACAAAACATCCTTACTGAACATCACCAAAATATGCATGGATCTCTCTGTAGCATCAAGTTTACATGGCAACAAAATAACAGCAGGCAAAGACTTAGAGAAATTACTAAGTCCCTGAAATCAGAAATATTACGGGGCCTACTTTGCATGCTTGTGCTAGTCACCACAGAGATCACAAAAATACATGGCATACACCCTTGGAGATATGGCATGGCATACAAGCTCATGCTCATAAGATGCACAGAATAAATGATACAAAAATGACAAATTTCCAAGTTCTGATAAGAACCAGGAGATAACAGCAACTAGCCCTCTTCCAACAGAGATTTGGGCATCAAGATGACCTCTAATGAACATGGTTCAATTGAACGAAATGTAGAGCATCACGAGACGAACAATTTGACATATTACACGCGCGAATCGGAGCTACGTGCAAGGAGTTATGCAATGAGAAACAGGGGCATATAATATGAAGAATGCAAAAACTTAGGAAAAAGAGGGGGCTCGAGGTCAACCGCTACAGTGGCCCGATCGGATCTGGCCGGGCTCCTCGAGCTCGTGCTCGTCGCCGGCGGTGGAAGAGAAGAAGGAGACGGCGGGCCGGCGGGAGGAGGAGGACGCGGCGGCGCCGGAGGGAGAGGACGCGGCGGCGGCGGTGCGGTGCGGCGACGGCGGCGAGGTCCGGCGGCGGGGCCGGCCGCGGCGGGGCGAGGACGGCGGGGCCGGCCGGCGAGCACGGCGGCGCCGGCGGCAGCGAGGCGAGGCGCGCGGCTCGGGCGGAGCCAGGCGGCGGGGCTCGGGCGCGCAGGCCGGGAGGGCTTGCCCCGGGCCCGGGCGGGCTGCGGCGGCGGCGGCGGACGGGTGCCACGTGGCGGCTCGCCACTGGCTCGGGGCGGCGGCGCGGTTCGTCCGGCCGACGGCGGACGCGTCCGGCGGCGCGGAGGGAAGTTTTTTAGGGTTTCGTCTGCGATTCGTATACGGGAGGGGATGGAGTTTTATAGGTAGAGGGAGCTAGGAGAGTCCAAAAGAGGTGCGGTTTTCGCCCACACGATCGTAATCGAACGACCTAGAGCATGGAAGAGAGTTTGATGGGTTTTGGGCTGGTTTTTAGGGGGGGTTTTGCTGGACACTCAAATGGACTTTGCGGATGCCCGGTTAACCGTTGGAGTACCAAACGACCTCCAAATGGAACGAAACTTGACCGGTGGTCTCCGGGTGGTATAATAAGGCCACTTGACAAGCCTCGGTCCATTCCGAGAATGTTTAACACCCGCTCACAAAAGAAAACAAGAGGGGTGCACCAGAGGAGATAGGAGCGCCGGATTGCAAAACGGACAACGGGGAAAATGCTCGGATGCATGAGACGAACACGTATGCAAATACAATGCACATGATGACATGATATGAAATGCATGACATGAACAAAATACAAAACGAAAAAACAAAACCCGACCACGAAGGGAATATCATAGCACATAGCCGAAAATGGCAAGAGTCGGAGTTACAAATATGGAAAGTAACATGCGGGGTGTTACAAGAAACTAACTCTAACCTCTAGCTAATTTAGAGTATCCAAACAGTGCCATTGTTAAATCAAATGGAAAGGCGTGTTCAATACTCCCTCCGGTCCTTTTTACTCTGCATATAAGAATTGTCTGAAGTCAAACTTCATATAGTTTAAGCTTATTTATATGAAAAAATATCAACGTCTACCATGCTAAAGTTATGCAATATGAAATTTTAAGTCATGACACATGTACTGATATTTATTTCATATTTTGAATGTTGGTATTTTGTTCTATAAAGTTGGTCAAACTTTATGAGGCTTGACTTTAGACAAATCTTATATGTGAACTAAAAAGATTCGGAGGAAGTACAACATGCTTAACAACAACCAAATATAGTCATTCATAGAGCTATTGTTAAATTTGGTATTGTTGAAATTTAACTGCACAGTTCATACTAGCACATATAGAACACACACTGTTAATAGCTGAAATAAACAAGGCATACTACGAACAACCAAAGATGGCAATTGAAACTGGACATATGCTAACTACAAACAGCCGCACAGCCATAAACCGTAGAAATAAACAAGGCGTAATGCAAACAACCAAATATAGCAATAAATACTGGACAGGTTCTCACTACAAAAGGGGTTCGAGAAAACAAATCATGGGTTCCCTCACTTGTCACAGATTGGCTCCTCCTCGTGGTTGCCGTCGATGAGGTCTGACTTGCCAGCTGAGGATCCCAAGCCAGTGTCGCAGAACGTGTCCTTCAGAAATGACAAAAGGGGCTCCATGGCGATGAAGGATGGCAAATTGTTCATAACGACCCGCAGGAGATCAGCGGTAGGGCCATCGATGAGATAGACGACTGTCGAACCTGAAGGGTTGGGGTTGGGAAACTTAACTTGTGACATAACCCGCGTCAAGCCGTTGGTGTCGACGACCTCGATGTCATAGCCGGCATCCGCGACATGCCAGAATACTCTAGCCCACTGATTGAAATGCTCAATCCAGGTCCAGTCATCGTCGTTAGCTTCCTCGGCGGCCACCTCGCCGACGCCGGGCGAAGAGCCCACGGTAAAGCTCTTTTGGGCCATTCGCTCCTCGAGCTCCCCGGGAAGCGTAGCCGGGCTTAGGCTGCGATGCTCTAGAGTGGGGTGATACGTCTCCAACGTATCTATAATTTTTTATTGTTCCATGCTATTATATTATCCATCTCGGATGTTTTATATGCTATTTTATATGATTTTTGGGACTAACCTATTAACCTAGAGCCCAGTGCCAGTTTCTGTTTTTTCCTTGTTTTTGAGTTTTACAGAAAAGGAATACCAAACGGAGTCCAATTGACGTGCCAATTTTTGATGATTTTTTATGGACCAAAAGAAGCCCCTGAAGTAAAATAGTTGGGCCAGAAGAGCCCCGGGCCATCCATGAGGGTGGAGGGCGTGCCCTACACCCCTGGGCGCGCCCCCTACCTCGTGGATGACTCGGAGACCCCCCTGACGTGAGACCGACGCCAAAAATTCCTATAAATAAAGAAACCCCCTAAAAGAAACCTAGATCGGGAGTTCCGCCGCAGCAAGCCTCTGTAGCCAACAAAAACCAATCGGGACCCTGTTCCGGCACCCTGCCGGAGGGGAGAATCATCAACAGTGGCGATCTTCATCATCCCGGCACTCTCCATGACGAGGAGGGAGTAGTTCACCCTCGGGGCTGAGGGTATGTACCAGTAGCTATGTGTTTGATCTCTCTCTCTCTCTCGTGTTCTTGATTTGGAACGACCTTGATGTACCGTGAGCTTTGCTACTATAGTTGGATCTTATGATGTTTCTCCCCCTCTATCTCTTGTAATGGATTGAGTTTTCCCTTTGAAGTTATCTTATCGGATTGAGTCTTTAAGGATTTGAGAACACTTGATGTATGTCTTGCGTGGGATACACGTGGTGACAATGGGGTATTCTATTGATTCACTTGATGTATGTTTTGGTGATCGACTTGCGGGTTCCGTGACCTCGGGAATCTATGCATAGGGGTTGGCACACGTTTTCGTCTTGACTCTCCGGTAGAAACTTTGGGGCACTCTTTGAAGTTCTTTGTGTTGGTTGAATAGATGAATCTAAGATTGTGTGATGCATATCATATAATCATCCCCGCGGATACTTGTAGTGACATTGGAGTATCTAGGTGACATTAGGGTTTTGGTTGATTTGTGTCTTAAGGTGTTATTTTACTACGAACTCTAGGGCTATTTGTGACACTTATAGGAATAGCCCAATGGATTGATCAAAAAGAATAACTTTGAGGTGGTTTCGTACCCTACAATAATCTCTGCGTTTGTTCTCCGCTATTAGTGACTTTGGAGTGACTCTTTGTTGCATGTTGAGGGATAGTTATATAATCTAATTATGTTATCCTTGTTGAGAGAACTTGCACTAGTGAAAGTATGAACCCTAGGCCTTGTTTCAACGCATTGCAATACCGTTTTCACTCACCTTTATCATTAGTTACCTTGCTGTTTTTATAATTTCAGATTATAAAAACCAATATCTACCATCCATATTGCACTTGTATCACCATCTCTTTGCCGAACTAGTGCACCTATACAATTTACCATTGTATTGGGTGTTTTGGGGACATAAGAGACTCTTTGTTATTTGGTTGCAGGGTTGTTTGAGAGAGACCATCTTCATCCTACTTCTCCCACGGATTGATAAACCTTAGGTCATCCACTTGAGAGAAATGTGCTACTGTCCTACAAACCACTTCATTTGGAAGCCCAACAACGTCTACAAGAAGAAGGTTGTGTAGTAGACATAATGGGGGAGGGGCGTGGGGATAGGGATCTCTGGGAAAGGGGGCGTTTCACAGGCGTCATCTAAGAAACTCAGGGCGGCGAGGGTATGTATATCGGTGGGTAAACTACACGGGAAGACCGGCAGATGTTGACGATGGAGGCGGCGCGGCGGCGGCTGCGACCTAGCTAGGTTTGGAGCGAGGGAGGGGTGGTGTGTATGTGCGTGAGCAGGGGATTTGGGATATGTGTGGAGGGGGTTCAAGGTGGTGTTTGAGGAAATGCCGCGGGTACTGAAAATCTTATATTTACTAATTGGAGGCACCATACGAAACACCACATTAAACTGTGAAATTAAAGAAAATGAACGTCTAATTAATATATAATGCGTGTATAGCCGTTGGATGAAACATGCAGAGGCGAGACGACGTGCTCTCCTATCCCATGAGTATTTCTCCACTTGGAGTCCCCTATCCCACGTACACGAGCCTTCCTCCACTTGGACTCTTTCCTTTTCCCTTTAATAATCAGAAAGAAAAAAGAAGAAAATATGTGATTTGTTATGCACAAGACATCCTTCCATCGGTACCTGTCCATGTCGTGTCTCTCACGTTAATCCTAGGGAAAAAGCTGTAGAATAAAAATGTTGGCCATGCAATGTAAGATTACAACAGTGCTCACCGTGCCCCCACCTAACCAGCCACTTGCACCGAAGTAAGGAATCCTTGCATGCAACGTAAAATTACTACATTAGCAACTGTGCTTCACGTGCGTTTTGTGACTCCTGCATGAGCGATGTAAAAAAAGAAATTCCATGCTAGCCTATGCGTGTGTGCCTCGAGTTCAGCAAACTGCTGGCCAACTTAAGAAAATTAGGAGATTATGGACACGTTGTCCTAGTGACAACCACCCATGAAAGGATCTTGGCCGCTCGTGTAAGAAAATGGTAACCAGCGGAAGAAAAACAAGACTTGCAGGAAACCACTAATTGAACCAGCCAACATGAAAAAGATTGGGACCCGTTGTGAGAAATTGAGAGCTCACGTAAGAAGAATATCAGTAACACGCCGTATAATACTAAACTTTATCAACGCAATTATTTTATGGAAGATCTTCAACAAGGTGGAAATTCTCGTATTTCTTGTGTACATGTTCCTGAACACATAATGCATTTGTACGTTAATTAAGACGACCGATGTCTTGGCATGAGTAAATATAAGAATTCATTTTTATCATAATGCTTGACAATTCTAAAAAAATCATGATGCTTTACATCAAGAAGATGGAAGAATAAACAGATTCGGAAAGCAAATAACTATGATTCATTTGTTTCTTCCAAGAAAGTACTTCCACTGACCACTTGGCTTTGTTTCCATGGGCTTTTAACTATTGTGTCCAGAGAAGATGGCATACCATCAAACCACGCATGAATTCACAGCCAAAAAAGAAAGAAAACAATTCACACTGCAGCCACAATCTAGTGGACATCCAGCCAGATCAAGTGTTGTAGCCAGCTGAATCAGGATGGAGTCACTAAACAGGGATGCCTTAAATCTGGGACATAATGAGTTGGTATGTTTTGCTCATTTACCATCCACGACATCAAAAGCCTACAAGCGAAGTAACCATGTTAAACTTACAAATCCTAAACTGACAGTGATAAGAAGGGTTGGAAACATAAGGAAAGCAAGATCACATTATAAGTTTACCAACTACATTAATGGTATAGTCCACACAAAAAAACTACATTAACGGTAATATATTTCTGATTCACATTAGACAAGGTAGCGGTTCAATCAGCTCTAGAACAAATGTGTTAAGTATGAAAGTATTTTTCATAGTATTTGCATGTGCTACATTCTAATTTTTCTAGTGCAGGTGGCTCACTTCCCACCAAGACTAAATAGTAAGATAGATACTAAATATTCAGATCTAAATTTGTAGAGTGAGTAGCATGCCACAATAGGACATACAGATTACATTAAATCTCAAGTATTTATGCTCGTTTCAAGAGTCAGGGCCGTCTGCAGAAATTCGGGGCCCCGGTGCGAAATGTAATATGGGGCCCAAAAGTTTGCAAAACAAATGTATAACTAATATTACTAGACATAATTTCAATTAATTACATAGCTTCGATATGTGTTATTTAGTAAAGTATTTAGAAATAGATCATATAGTAATGCCAAAGAGTAAACATAGTACTAATTTTATTTTATTGGCGAATTGTACTGAAACAGTAAAATGACTATGTTGTACTGAAAAGCATCTTCCGTCTAGTATTTCTTGAAACAAATCTGTAAATCCATTGAGTCTATTCTCATAAAATAAAAATCGATGGAGTGTTTCTTGTAATGAAATATACTAGTAATGTACCAGAAGAGCCAAAGACGAAGAATTAGTACTAGAATTAAAAATTAGATCAGAGGTAATGTGTTTATCATATTAATTTTGATTAAAATCGAGTACGTGCCTAATTGAGCAGCACTACTGTACAAGTAGGGATTGCAGTGGATATGATATGGCAACAGCAAAAGAGAACCAGAATTTGTATCAGAAAATAGATTACCCAACCCTAAACAAAAGAGATTACCCTAACAAGTTTTTCGTCCATCTATTTTGATTCCCAGCTTATGGTTTACGGCTTACCTAGGAAGATATTCGGGGATGACCAAATGAGGCTGCCGCAGCAGGGATACATCCGGCGACGGAGGGCAGTACAGCGGACTCGCCGTGGCGTTCCGCCATCCATTGGCGGCTCGTCCGTTCTTAGAAGCAGGTAGACGGGTCTCCCTATTCGTGAAGTTGTTTTTTCCCAAGACAGAGACATATCTATTTGATCTCGTACATCCGGCTGGGCCCTATTGGCTGCGATTAGTGGAACTAGGGGCCTCAACGTAATGAGTTTCCGCTTCTGGTGCATCCGTCTGCAGTTTTGTTGCGATAGGATAACACGAGCCAGCTAAAAAACCAGCCATCCAGCGCATGAACCGGATCGTATATGTTTTTTTCACCGATCGGGGCCCCTACGATTTTGGGACCTGTGCGGTCGCACCGCTCGCACACCCTTCTCAACGGGCCTGTCAAGAGTGTGCCAAAACATAAGTTAAATCTTGGTAGTGACTGAAGCAGACTATTGGAATATAAATTCAAGAAGTAGGATTCTTCTGCTTTTAGTAATAAATGGCTGGCATGAATATCTTCGTAGCGACTATTGCATCACGTACTATGTCACATCCCTAGCCTTGCTATGCACTAGGCTAGCTTCATGTGTGCATCATGTTTAAATTTTGCCTAAACTTGAAATGGGGATGTTCAAACCCTAGCACCAAATGAAATCCAACTAGGATCACAATGAAATATTTTCAATGATCCCAAAATGCTTGGTAATGTTCATCATTTCTGATAAAGGTAAAAACCTCTGCCAAAAATGATAAACATATTTCTAGGTCATTTCTGGATTTTTGAATTAAATCATAAGTATTTGAATTTGGACTTTTGAATTCTATAAAATATCTTAACTGTCCAAATAGTCTTGAAAGCATTTGAGGGCTATTGGAGATATTTTCAAAAGTGCCCACAATTATTTTCAGGATCTTACAAAACGAATTAGTATTTCTTTTACTAATTCAAAACAGAGAAATAAAATAGGAAACAGAACAATTAAGAAAAGAGAGAGAAAGGAGTCTTACCTGGCGCTTACCTGGCCTGGCCCAGCACGGCCCAGCCCACTGGCCTGGTGCCAGTCATCGCCTACCTCTGCCAGTAGGTAGAGGAGGGACACCGCGACGCCGCCGCGCGCGCCACGGCGTCACCTGCTTGCCGCCCGCGCCTCTGGAGGATCCGGACGACGCCCACGTCGCCCGCTCGACCCCCTCGCTCTCTCCCTGGACCCCCTCCCCCTCCTCTGCTCCCTCTCGCGCGCACTCACCCGAGCGCAGCCGCAGCCGCCGCTCGCCGTAGCCATGGCCACCGGCCACCCCTCGCCCTGCCGATGAGTCCACGAGCTCCGCCTCGATGCCTTGAAGCTCCCCCTCAACGAGAGCATCGCCGGACGCCCTGTCGCCTCGCCATCGACCCGTCGTCTCCGCGCACGGCCGTGCATCGCCGCCGTCAAATCCGTCGCCGTCCGTGCCTTCCGAGCTCGGCGAGAAGCTCTTCGTGACCGCGGTGAGCCCCGGGTCATTTCCCCCCTAACCATGCCCCCGTTCGGCCGCCGTAGCCGTCGCCCCCTTGCTTACCATAGCCATCGCCGCACGGGCTCGTCGTCGGCGAAGCCCCGGGGACCAAATGGCCCCGCGTGTGCGTCCGTTGCACTCGCAACGCCCCGTGGAGCAACACTAGCGCGACAGCCAGCTCGTTTGCATGCCGCAGCGCTAACCCCGCATGTTCCCGAACTCCGGCCGCCGCCGCGAGCTCGTCTCCGGCGAGTACAGCGCACCCCAGTCGCTGCTGCCTACTCCGTTGGATGCGGACGAGCATGGGCTCCCTCCTGGTGCCCTCAGCGCAACCAGCCGCTGCCCCTAGCGCCACTCAGCGAGTCGCCGCCGCACTGGATGGTCGCCGGCGACCTAACTCCGGCTGTGCCAACGTGGCACGGCCATTAGGCGCTAACCCCGCTCCTTAAAACTGCCCACAACCACTGACAGTGGGGCCCAGGCCTGGTCAAACCTCAGTCAGCGCTGGGTTTGACCGGGATTAGCCCTGTGTCGCTGACGTGTGGCCCCCACACGTCAGGTTTGACCTGGGTCAACCCAGTTGACTGCTGACACAGGCATGACGCAGTGCTGACGCAATTAATCCTTTTCTGGATTTTCAGGAAATTCCAGAAAATCCTATAAACTTCTAAAAATCATAGAAAATCAACCATAACTCCAAATGAAATAATTTATATATGAAAAATGATCAGAAAAATCCAATCTATCCATCTGTACCATCTCCATGCATGTTAGAACAACTTATGACTACTGTTTAGGACAATTCAATTAAATGGCATTTAAGAAATCACATATGGAGTTTGAATTTGAATCTTTGATTCAAGCCAACTCCATTTAACTTGCTGCTAGTTGCATTAGCCCAAACCACAGCATATTGCCATGTCATGATCATGCATCATATTGTGCATTGCATTGATCGTGTTTCTTCTCTGTTTGCCGGTATTTGTCCCCTCTCGGTAGACGATGTTCCGGCGTTGTGATCGTTGACACTAATGAAGACTCAATGCTATCTTCAGAAGTGCCAGGCAAGCAAAACCCCCTTGCTCATTCCGATACAATCCCACTCTCTCGCTCATGCTCTCTTTTACTGCATTAGGACAACAACGATTCATCTGTTACTTGCTGCGGTAGCTGAACCCCTTTATCCTCTGCATGACCTGTCATTGCCACAGTAAATAGATGAAACCCACTAGCATGAGTAGGAGTTGTTTGAGCCCTGATGTGCCTACTCATTCATGCTTGTTTGTCACGCCTGCTATTGCTTAGAGTTGTGTCAGGTCTGGTTCATCGGGAATGAATTGGAAAGTGGTGAACATGTCCTACTGTGTGAGAGCTAAGTGTGTGAACACGATTTGGTAAAGGTAGCGGTGAGAGGCCATGTAGGAGTACATGGTGGGTTGTCTCATTGAAGCCGTCCTCAGGAACTGAGTTCTGTGTTTGTGATCCATGAACAGTTACTACCACGCATTGGAATGCTTAAGTGCCCCTCTCGACTTATTAATCAACCTGATCTCTGTCCAGGAGTTGCAACTAGTTTCTGGTGTTTGTAGGTAGTGTTAGTAGTCTACCAAGTGGCACCCGGTACAGGTGGGCTTGGGACAGACTAGGCACCGTGGCACGGTGTACCAAGCGTAGATCCATCTGTCGAGGTGGGCTTGGGAACCCTGTTCACATCGTTTGGGGCCGTGAGCGACACCCCGGCCGGATCTCCTTGCGGATGGAACCCGAATAGGCGATAAACCTGGACTAGAGACTTGTGTGGTTAGTCAGGTCGTGGCCGACTCCCTCGCCAGGCTTCCGCTTGAAGGTTGCCGAGGTACACGACGTGTACATGGTGGTAAGTGGCGAGAGCGTGTGTGACGAAGTACACCCCTGCAGGGTTAATATGATCTATTCGAATAGCCGTGTCCGCGGTAAAGGACTTCTGGGTTGCCTATAACAGTTCATAGACAAGTGAAAGTGGATACCCTAAAATGCGCAAGATAAGCGTGAGTGCTATGGATAGCGTTCTCGTAGGGAGACGGGAGCGGATCCATAGTGGAGTATTGATATGGTGAATATGTGGACTCGTGTGCGCCACCTCGAAAGAGTTTCTTGCAGTCGTGGTTCAGGATAGCCACCGAGTCAAAGCTGGCTTGCTGCAGTTAAACTCCACCACCCCCCCCCCCTTGTTGATACCGATGCATATGTAGATAGTTCTGATGTAATTCTTGCTGGGTACATTTGTACTCACGTTTGCTTATTTTATGTTTTGCAGAGAGACGACAGTCTCGCTAGTAGTTCCGTGTGGACTTCGACGTTTAGCTTGTTACCTCAGCTACGATCTTGTGCCCTCGGCAGGATCTGGTAGATAGTCAGGCTTCTCAGCCTTTTTCATTTGTAGATGTCTGTACTCAGACATGTTAAGCTTCCGCATGTGCTTTGATTTGTATGCTCTGAATGTTGGGTCATGAGACCCATGTTTGTAATACCTGGCTCTTCGGAGCCTAATGAATAAATACTCTGAGTCGTAGAGTCTTGTTGTGATGCCATGTTGTATTTGCACATATCGAGCATATTGTGTGTATGATTGAAATGCTTGGTATGTGTGGGATCCGACAATCTAGTTGTCTATCCTTAGCAGCCTCTCTTATGGGGAAATGTAGTCTAGTGCCTCCTTGAGCCATAGTAGTCCGCTACAGCCCGGTTCACCGGAGTCCTGCTAGCCCAGCACTACTGCTCTGGACACTTGACTGGCCGGCATGTGTTTCATATCGTTCCTGTGTCTGTCCCTTCGGGGAAATGTCACGCGGTGACATCCGGAGTCCTGCCTAGCCTGCTACAGCCCGGGTTCCCGGAGTCCTGTTAGCCCAGTGCTACAGTCCGGATTCGCACGCTGCTGACCGATACGTTCGATGTTGATTCATGTATGCCTGTCCCCATACGTTAGTGCCGCTTTGGGTTCACGACTAGCCATGTCGGCCCGGGTTCTCTGTCATATGGATGCTAGCGACATTGTCATATACGCGAGCCAAAAGGCGCAAACGGTCCCGGGCCATGGTAAGGCAACACCCGTGGGAGTACCGTGCGTGAGGCCGCAAAGTGATATGAGGTGTTACAGGCTAGATCGGTGTGACTTGGAATCGGGGTCCCGACATACTAAGAATAAAAAATTCAAAAATTCCATGTTGGATTTACCTTGATGGCTCAAATATGATGAGGGAACTTGGATTTTCAAAAAGAATTGCAAGTGAACTATAAAACACTAACATCGTTTAGCTCACAAAAACATAGATGAAAAACACTACAGAACCTAAACTATGAAAAGGTTTGGTGGATTCAACATTTAGCTCACCTTAGGCCATACGAGGCTACAGTTTTGAGACAGGCAGTCAAAACGCAGGCTGGGACTGCACCATATGATCATTTTAAGAAGTATTTCTTTCTTATGAAGGCAGACAATCTTTAGGCTACAATTCATTTTACTATGCAATAATAATAAAATCTAACTAGATAGAAGTATATTTCACCATTTCAGGTTCTGGCACCTACAAAGGTTAATGTAATTGAATGGCTATCTTAATAGCTAAAAAACTAAAATACAACAATCAATGAGCGACTCAATGTAACATCACATTCATTCAGGATATAAGCATGCTTGTACAGAGATAACCAGATAGCTCCTCAAACCAAGTAGAACATCACATAGTAGCCAGCCAATTGATTGTACTATATCTATAAGATAGTAGCCCTGAAACATCAATTCAGCTCCAATTCTTAACAAAGTTATCTAAAGTGAATATTAAAAAAATGGAATTGTTGACAAGAAGATTATTTCCTTGACAACACCTAATTTCCTGGCAGAGAAATATCAAAAGAAAACACAATATGTGCACGTAATCTGACATATATGCAGCAGCCAATGTTTATTTTCTAGTTTAGTTAGATACTAAATGTAAGGTGAAACGTCCCATTATACAAGGAAGGATTAATGAACCAGGCAAAGTAAAGAAGCAAAAAAGAAATTTCTCAAAATGCTTCTGAATAGTTTTTTTAGACTATCCTTGCTCAACAACTAAACACTGATGTTGACTTATTTAGTGAAGCTTGTAGCTTCTTTTTCAAGTGTATCTCTTCAGCAACTGAGCTCTTTTTCCTGCAGGCCATGATTCTTTTTAACAAAACACAGGAGGGCTGCCCTTCCAACAATAGAAAAACATTATATCATACAAAAACTTGCCAAGAGCAAGCGCAAGAGAAAAAAACACTAAGCCAATTACTCCAA
This sequence comes from Aegilops tauschii subsp. strangulata, assembly GCF_002575655.3. NCBI lineage: Eukaryota > Viridiplantae > Streptophyta > Magnoliopsida > Poales > Poaceae > Aegilops > Aegilops tauschii. Next base: position 287,990,622 of record NC_053036.3, read on the forward strand.
GAGGAAAAAAGAACTACTCAAATAGTCAAACCTGTCCTCAACCAACACACCAGCTGCCTAATGGAAACAGCAGAACTGTGCATTGATCATTGCCAAACTACAGTTAAAAGTTATTACTCGGTCAAGTAGAAAGAATAAAGAATAAGAGACTGGAAAGATTATACAGTTTTTCGAGCTATCAAAAGACTTCATGTTTACAATGATCACAAATTGTCAGAAAACTCACAAGCAGCTCAAAAAGAATTGACAGGGTCGTAAGAGGAGGGGCTATTGTATTTCACAAAAACTCACCTGTTCCACTCAGGCACTCAGACCATACAACATTGTCAGAAAATCATTAAGGGGTATAAAACTGCTATGGTACTATATACTGTTATGTTGCACCGGTAGCTATATAGATTGAAAGGTGGCACGCCTAGGGATGGCTCTAGCGATATAATTTCTACTGCAAAACTAATGACATAATTATCCTAGTTTTTATGTGAAAATTAATGATGACACACAAGCAGCTCAAAATTGATAGGATTCCTACAAGTACGTGAGTTATTTAGTTCCAACTCCCACATGAGGTATATCTACTTTAAATCAAAACATAGATGACAGGGAAGACAAATGCAATGTAAGCAGAAATCAATCACATCACTGTAGCCCACACATCATTTTTTTATCTCTAGAAGGAAATGTTAGCAGCACCTCCAGAATCATTATTGAGTACATAGTAACAGACTAATGATGTTTGGAGTAGCTAATAGATACAGTAAGTATGGCCTTCAGTGATAGGGCAAAAGCTTTTCTGAATAGTAGCATATGGTGCATCTGATGAAACAAAAGTACAACCAAACGGTAAACTTGAAATAACACTCTGCAAGCTCTGAAAATTAGAAATCCGACAAATAGGACTATTTGTTCTAGAAACAAATGGTGATGTGTGTACGACAAGAATGATTTTTTTTCAATAATTCAGTGCACGAATGATGAGAAAATGGTTTGATGACGTGAAGCAGCACATGAATCGACCAAAAATTCAACAACCGGGGGGGAGGGGGGCAAGATTCTACTACATGTACGACTGCTACGAACCAGATTGGGGACTGAAGCAAATGAAAATGATTGGGGCAGGCAAGTATGGCTACATAGTAGTACATACCCATGTAACCCACGTGATGACCGAATGATTAGTAGTAGAGCTCGAGGACGGTGGTTCTGGTTGCCTCTCGCTTGCCGGTCACGTTGTTAGCCACTCGGGTCCCTTCAACACCACCATCCGGAGAACCCAGATCCATCGGACATTAGACATTAGTCCAATTGGGAGCTCGTGGGGCACCTGAGCGAGAAGATTCGGGTCTGTCTCGACTGATTTAGCGGCATGCAACTGAATATGGAAGGATGGATCTGGGGACGAGGAGGACGGATCCGAGGAGGCCGTGCTCGAGGAAGCTGTCGACCATGACGGCGGCACATCTCACCAGCGGTGCACACCAGGCCGCCCCAATCGCCCAGCGACCACCCCAGCGTCGACACCACGCCGCCGAGCAGCACGGCGCTCCGCGAGCAAAATCGCGCCGTGCCAAATCGCGGAGCACCACACCGCCGTATCCCTGCATGTTGTTCGCCGTCGATAATCTCGAACCGTTGGCAGCCTTTTTTTTAACTCAAGAAAAGAAAAGGACGTGGATGGGAGGTGGACGGGAACGTGGGCATATAAACGTAAAATTAGATAGATACCGGTGTAATTTTACAGCCTGGACGCTGGCCGGTGCGGCTTAGTGCGTGGCCTCCGGCTCGGTAGATGGACTAGGGTGAGAAATAAGTAATTCCTCACCCAGGGTGTCTAATAGAGTATCTATATATATATCTATATATATATATGTATATATATATATATATACACACATCACGTGCGCATTGGGTGATTTTTATTCTCCAGGTCATCTCCTTGACGTGAGGCCATCCCATAGATCGTAATTCCTCTCGCACGCGTCTCCATAGATCGTAATTCTTCTCGCACGCGTCCCCAGCTTCATGCTGCCAACAGCCTATACAACATATCTCATTGTCCGCAGCGGATAGCCCCTTCCATCGCTTCCGTCAGGAACGGGTTGCCGTCGTTTCCGACCAGCTCTAATCACACAGGTTTGGACAAATAGCTCCCCTGTAAAAGTAACAATCTCATAAGCATCGTCATACGTATTCCTAACTATCTTTTTGATTTTGCAGTTCGATGACGAAGTCTTTCATGGCATACAAAACCTTTTGTCAGATCAATACTACCACTAGAGGAAAGGAAATAACAATCAAGGCAAGAGTATCAAGACTATGGGATTCCATACTGGTCAGTAATGGTGAAATACTTAGTCTAGACATGGTCCTTATTGATGAAGAGTTATTATGGTTCTCTCATAGAAATTGCATCCTTTCTTGAATTATTTTGATAATTTAGCTTCAATCTACATGCTAATTACAAATACAATTGAAGGGGACAATGTTGCATGGAGTTATCAATAAGGCATATATCGAAAAGTTAAGGTCATTTATTCAAGAAGGCAATGTGTACCTCGTTAAAAATGTGAGAGTCATTCCAGCAGCAGCAAAATTTCGACCTGTACAAAATGATATGATGATCAACTTCTTTCCCACAACAAATATAGAGGAAATTGAAGATAATGAAGACATTCCAAAGTATGGTTTCAACTTTTCAAGCATGAAGGTACTCTCCCCAAAAGTAAGCATTGACACTTTTCTCTCAGGTATGATATCATTGAACTTTTTATATACAGTATGCCATATTTTTTCATGTCATGTATAGAATGCCATCTAAATTCATGTGCTAACAGATGTTATTGGAGTTGCAACACACATAGGACCAATTGAAGAAACTAAAACATATCTTGGGGTCTCTAGAATCCGTGATATTTTCCTTCTAATCGAGTAAGCCAAAAAATACATCTTATTTGCAGCCAAGATGCTCATGTCATGTCTTCACAATTGTTTTACTCTTTGTTGACAGAGACCAGGAAGTGAAAGTTAGATTATGGGGTGACAAAGCTGATCTAATTGATGTGAAGTCAATAGGGAATGTCATTATAATTACATCAACAACATTGAGGAAATTTGGCAGTATGTCTTCTTTCAAATTTTAATCACTTATTTTATTATCTCTCTGCTTGGTTTTACATAGAAAAATTATTATTTGAACCACTATGCAGGATATTCTCTATCGTCAAATAGTGCAACTCAAGTTTTTATAAATTTAGATATTCCTGAGACTATGGATGTACAAAACAGGTAAGTGAAATTCCTACAAACATTGCCCTTTTAATGTCAATGTGAGTACTACCTACCCTGGCTCATATCTTTGTCTCCAAATAGCATTTGTTCCAAGGAAAAAATTATCAAAGAACTACATGTTGAGGAGAACCATCTAAAAGGTACACTGGAAGAGCAAATGCGCTACAATAGAAAAACTTTAGAAGAGTTAAATGGCATTCTGTTAGATTCATCAAATCAGGTTCGTAATCCAGCGATAATAATGAATTGTTTTCTCCCACTCATAAGCATAGATATATTTATATTTACTCTACAGGGAAGGATATTTACCGTGAAAGCAGTAATTAATGATGTTTATACAAGATATGGTTGGTACTACATATCATGCAGCGAAAATAATTGCAGGAAGCTACTTCAAAAGAGAATTGATTGCTACTATTGTACCGAATGCGATAGGAAAGCTCAACCCAAACCACGGTAAAGAGTTTAACAGATATCTACCTTAATAGTTTTAATAGAATTTTTTTAAATAAATTCATTACATATTTTGCAGATATAAGATTAAGCTTCAAATCAGTGATTCGACTGCATCTGCATCTTGCGTACTTTTTGAAAAAGAAGCTCAACAATTAATTCATGAGTCGGCAGAAAACATGGTTGCATCAATTTGTAACGAAAGTGACAAGCTTCCAAAACCAATCCAAGAGATTTGTGGTCAGACTGTAATTTTTCAGTTTAGATTGACAGACTACAATTTCACCAGTTGTAGACCAGACTACACAGTCTCAAGACTATTCTTTCTAGACACCGGTAGTTCATCTTTGAAGAGTGACAACAATGAAACGATATGATATTTACTGATTTTCCTGCATTCCATTATATTTCTCAAAGTTAATATTTGCGTCAAAAATTGAAACAAAATGAAAAATAACAACATTCCTAATTATCTGTAGATTACACTCCCTTATACATCATCTATTTCATAATATACCATATTTTAGACACAATGGAACTGACCTGATCTTTTGATGCTTTTGTAGAGTAAGCCGAAGAATTTTTCAAAAGCTGGTGTCATTAAACCTGGGGTAGATGAAGAGAGTCAATCTGTTCAAATACATGATAAAAACAATGATGAAATATGCAAAAATAAAAGCACAAGGTGGAGAAAGCTGAAACGCTATGAAGATTCTAACGAGAAGATAACTATTGTCACTTGATCCTCCAAAAGATGAAGGTATTCAAAAAATATATGGAGTTCCTCATTCAAAAAATCATATTTCAAGACAAACAAATTGGACTAACTCTCTTATTATATCTAGGGTAACTTGAAGAAATTTCCAAAAGGTGTCATCATTAAAAAGGAACCAAAAGAAAATATTTTAGATGATATACACGAAGACAGTGGTGATGAAGAAGAAGAAGAATACAGAGTGATAAGAAGGAGTACAAGAATTAAGAGACAAGTTGTTGTTCTTGAGGACGATGAAGACTCAGAAGAGCAATTCAACACCCAAAAAAAAAGCGCGAAAGCATGCACAATGCCTTGATGATAAACAACAACCTTGCAGATCACGACGGGGCAGGAAGAAATAATTTGTAATATTTAGAATTCGATTGTTAGAATACGAACTATAGATCTTTAGTACTTGATGACTATGTAAAATTTTCATATTTTTTCTATCATGTTATATAACCGAATATTCATTCATATACTCCCTGGCCATGCATGAATCAAGTTGAGATAGTTATCAACCATTAATTAATTTCAGTTCGAATAGTTTCTTACTGAACTCATGTATGAAAATGGTAACCACTATATATTGTTGTACTCACTGATGGGGTAGTGTAAAGAAGAGGAAGGGCAATGTCAGGTTTTGCCGTCCGGTGTAAAAATGGCTACCTACAAAGGCGATGGCGACACAACATGATGATGTGCGAGGCAGGACGAGACCGCTGCCTACTCGATTCTTAATGCACCCAACTTATTTTAGCATAAATTCCTTCAGTTAGACCCATGTTTGCAACCCCAAGAGTGGCCAAACAATAAAGACACAGGCCACTTTCCCAATTTCCTACTTGCATTACCCTTTTGACTATGTGTGAAGACAAGTTTACTACTAAAAGTTTGCTTTTTCATACCACTGATTTCATTTTTCCGAAAGTTTCTTCAAATGAATGTTTACAATCATGACAAATAGTCAAACATGAATACTTTTTATTTAAAAAAGGCATATATGACATTTCCCAATCGAAGAGACACCATCGTCGACAGAAGCATGACTAATTATAGACATTTTGATCTAACAAAAGGTAGTAACATTTTCCCCCAAAAAAAGAAAAGGTAGTAAAAATGAAAAAAAAAAACCAAAGCCACACGGACAAATTAACATATTAATTTTTTTTACCAAAATAAGCAACTTCATTTTGTGCGGCCGGCTAATCAAACTATAAAAATAATATAATCGTGTGCCACCAGAATATATCTAAAAAGGAACGAGCAGGTTGTTTCTATTATTAGGAATGACCATGGGACACGGCTTGGTATTATATTATTTAATACAGTCCAGAATAAACAAGACCTGCAAAGTCCAACTCGAACACAACTTCCTTTATATAAGGGCATGCATACACACGATTTACACATAAACGATCCGGAGCTTCCGCGTCTTCAAACGATCCAGGGCTTGCAAAGACACGGAATAAAGAGAAAAAAGAGGTATGATCGGCTTTTTAACATATTACTTCATGCCTACTCTCGATGATGTTGTTTCTATTAAGTATTAATTTCTATGATTTTACTAAAACCTTCACTAGGTGCGAAGAAGACACATAAGTCATCTGTTGTTTCAGAGGGTCGATCTGAAATTGACAAACCCATAAGCACTAGCCTCGCCCACCATGTCAAATAATCATGTGCCTGTGATCCAAAAGGGGGATAAAAACGCCAAAAGGTAGAATAGATAATAGTGACCATGTCTATTGCAAATAATGGTGTTCGACATATGATTTTTAGCAATATTCGAGCTATTTCCTTTCCATATTTGAAGTAAAGAGTTCAGATAGTGCCTTGCAGCAAAACCAATTTGAGTTTATATTTAAACTATTTCTAATAAGACTACATACCATTTGCAGGGATATCATCTTGGGGAAAAAAGACAAATTACCTGACGAAAATAAGGTACAAACTTTACTACAACACTTCTATCCTATTCTTATAACAATGTTCCATGCACCCTTGAATATATTGACCTGACTATCCGAATAAAATTTTCAGCAAATTAGAGTGGAAGGGAACAACCTGTATGTTATGACACAATTTACTGCCTCTAGCACATCTACAGTCTAACTAACAAATGAAAAAGCATTACATTATAATGCAAATAATATATGAAAAAAATGAACGCAGACAAGCTAGGACAAAGCAAAGTCAATCTCCAAACCAAACAAAAGAAAGCAAGCGTCAGAAGTTATTAAGCATGATTGGTGACCAGTCGGATATTCATGCCCAACAAGACAGCCTACACCATCAGAATGAAAGGTACTGGCTTGCATTATACATTATTACTTATTAATAAACAAGAAAATAGCTCAATACATGTACCTATAAAAATAACTGATCATGAAATAAATATATTACATGTTATTCACATGCGTATATACATCCACTGCCGTTGTAGCTTGCCAGGAGAGTAAAATGGTAATTGTTAGAGTTATAATATAAGTCATGTATACCCCTTTGTATTTATCCCGTTGTATAAGGGGTTTCCTGCATATTTACCACACCTGTACATGTATATATATCGGCCTATGGCCTCATGGGAATACAAGTTGCTTATTCCTAACATGGTATTAGAGCTAGGTCAATTTTTTGCACGCTGCAACTCGTGCTATTGATCCGTCCCGATCGCGTCTGGCTCGTCTTCCTCCCGCTCGAAGCCGCCGTCGCCGTGGCTGCTCCCGCTCGAAGTCAGCCGCCGCCCTCCCGCTCCCGCAGCTGCTGACGCCGCCGAAGCTCCCTCCCGCCGAAGCTCCCTCCCGCTCTCCCGCCGAAGCTCCCTCCCGCCGAAGCTCCCTCCCGCTCGCAGTCGGCCGCCGCCGAAGCTCTCCCCGTGCTCGGCCACCGCGACCCGCGGGATTTCGTGCTCTCCCTCGCGCGCCCCCGCACCGCGCTCTCTCTGCCCAGATCTGCCAGGAGCCCCTCACGCCAGGCGCCGTTGTTCGCCCCTCCCGCCCGGACTCGTGGTCACGCATCCACTTCCGGCGGCCGCCGTTCGCGGTGGTCTCCCGTGGTCTTCCGCCTGCCGTCTGATTACGGGTCTCTCCTAAAAAAAAATGTCTGCTACATCGGGCTATGTCTCTGTCCCTCGCTGTCCGGTGATCTTCGATGGTACTAACTACACCGAGTTCGCTGGCTTCATGCGCATTCACATGCGTGGCATCCGTCTCTGGGGTGTTCTTTCTGGCGAGGTCTGCTGTCCGCCACGTCCGGTTCCTCCGGTGGCCCCTACTCCGCCGACTCCACTGGTTCTTCCTACGGATGCTAATCAGGCCGCCAAGGATGCGGCTAAGATTGCTGATGAGGCTGCTGATCGTGCCTATGATGAGAGGGCTTTGGCTTATGAGGAGGCTCTTCAGACGTATCATGGTGCTTTGTCTGTTTACACTCAGTGGCTTGATGATGATGCTCGTGCTGCAGCTGTTCTCACTGCTAGTGTTCTGCCTCAGTTTGCTTCTGAGTTTCTGGGTCTTCCTACTGTCTTCCAGATGTGGACCTGCCTTCGTCAGCGCTATGAGCCCTCTGGTGATGCCTTATATCTTTCTGTGGTTCGTCAGGAGCATGCTCTTCAGCAGGGTGACTCTACTGTTGATGACTTTTATGCACAGAGTTCTGCTATCTGGCGCCAGCTTGATTCTCTCCGCAGTGCTGGTTGTCGTACTTGCCCCTGCTGCCAGGCTGTCCAGGCCGATTTGGAGTTTCATCGCGTCTACGAGTTCCTGTCTCGGCTCCGTAAGGAGTTTGAGCCCCGGCGTGCTCAGTTGTTTGCTCGTGGCCGTATTTCTCTCATGGAGGCGCTTTCAGAGATTTGTGCTGAGGAGACTCGCCTACGTGGTGCTGGTTTGCTGGAGGTTCCCTCTGTGCTCGCTACTCGGGTTTCTTCCACTCCACCTGCTGCACAGCCCCATTCTCGCTCGAGTGCTCCGCCGCTCTTGCCCACTCCTTCTGGAGGCTCAGGTCGGCCCCGTTCACATTGTGACTACTGCAACAATGATGGTCATATTGAGTCCCAGTGCTACACAAAGCGGAAACACCTGCGCAAGGCGCGATCATCCTCCTCCGGGACTTCGTCATCTCCCTCGCCAGCTTCAGCCATTGCTTTGACTGAGCAGGATATTCTGAGACTTAAGCGTCTGCTCGCGGCTTCAGGTTCTTCCTCGACGGGTACTGTTGGTTCTGTGACTGATGCTTCCCGCACTGAGCACCCGCCCTCTACACAGTCAGGTACATCCCCATGGGTTCTGGATTCTGGAGCTTCTTTTCATATGTCTTCTCATTCTTCCGCTTTGTCTTCTCTTCGCTCGCTGGATTCTCCTGTTCATGTCTTCACTGCTGATGGTACTCCACTTTCTGTTGCTAGTAGAGGCCATCTTTCCACTCCTTCTTATTCTGTTCCTGATGTTGCTCATGTTCCTCGACTTACCATGAATCTGTTTTCTGCCGGTCAACTTACTGATTCTGGTTGTTGTGTCATCCTTGATGTTGACTCTTGTTCTGTCCAGGATCGTCGCACGCACACTCTGGTTGGGGCTGGCCCTCGCCGCCGTGATTCTCAGGGTCTTTGGGAGTTGGACTGGCTTCATGTTCCTTCCGCTGCCACCACCATCGCCAGTCCCTCCGCTGTTGTCGCCTCTGTTACTGGTTCCTTCAAGCAGTGGCATCATCGACTTGGTCATCTGTGTGGTTCTCGGTTATCGTCTTTAGTTCGTCGAGGTCTTCTGGGGTCTGTCTCAGGAGATGTCTCTTTAGAGTGTCAGGGTTGTCGTCTTGGCAAGCAGATTCAGTTACCATATTCCCATAGTGAGTCAGTGTCTAAGCGTCCTTTCGATTTAGTCCATTCTGATGTATGGGGTCCGGCTCCTTTCGCTTCGAAAGGTGGTCATAAATACTATATTATTTTCATCGATGATTTTTCTCGTTACACATGGCTTTATTTCATGACTTCACGTAGTGAGGTGTTGTCTATTTATAAGCGTTTTGCTGCCATGGTTCATACTCAGTTCTCTTCACCCATTCGTGTTTTTCGTGCTGACTCCGCTGGTGAGTATATCTCTAAGATGTTGCGTGGTGTCCTTGCTGAGCAGGGTACTCTTGCCCAGTTCTCTTGTCCTGGTGCTCATGCTCAGAATGGCGTGTCTGAGCGCAAGCATCCTCACCTTCTTGAGACGGCTCGTGCCATGATGATCGCCGCCTCTCTTCCGCCTCATTTTTGGGCCGAGGCTATCTGCACTTCCGTCTATCTCATCAACCTTCAGCCATCTGCTGCCTTGCAGGGTGGTGTTCCTTTTGAGCGTCTTTTTGATCGTTCTCCCGATTATTCGATGCTTCGCTTGTTTGGTTGTGTTTGCTATGTTCTTCTTGCCCCTCGCAAACGCACCAAACTGACCGCTCAGTCTGTTGAGTGTGTCTTCTTAGGCTACAGTGATGAGCATAAGGGCTATTGTTGTTGGGATCCTGTCGGTCGTCGGATGCGTATCTCTCGAGACGTGACTTTTGATGAGTCTCGTCCTTTTTACCCACACCCATCTTCCTCGTTTTTTTCCGTGGAGGATATCTCTTTCCTCACTTTTCCTAACTCCCCTATCACTCCCGTCGCGCCTGTGCCTATTCGTTCCACTCCCTCTGCTTCTCCACCCCTCGTCGATTCGCCGCCACCATCTTCCCCGGTCTCCTCACCTAGCATGTCACTGGATTCTACACCTTCATCTCCGGTGACTTCTTCGTCGTCACCCCCTGATTCTACCTTGGTGATTCCTCCTTCTCTTGTTCCATCTCTTCCTCAGCATTACACTCGTCGTTCACGACCTGTGGATGCTTCCTTGGATGAGTCGTCCTCTTCCTCTCAACCTACTTATGGCTTGCGTTCTCGTCCTCGTCCGCCTATTGATCGCTTTGGATTTCCCACCGCTGGTGCTGCTGTTCTTGAGCCGACTTCTTACCGTCAGGCTGTTGTTCATCCTGAATGGCAGTTTGCGATGGCAGAGGAGATTGCTGCTCTTGAACGCACTGGTACCTGGGATCTTGTTTCTCTTCCTCCCGGAGTCCGTCCCATCACTTGTAAGTGGGTCTACAAGGTTAAGACTCGCTCCGATGGTTCTCTTGAGCGTCACAAAGCTCGTCTCGTGGCTCGTGGTTTTCAGCAGGAGCTTGGTCGTGATTATGACGAGACTTTTGCTCCTGTGGCCCATATGACCACTATTCGTACACTTCTTGCCGTTGCCTCTGCACGCCACTGGTCTATATCTCAGCTTGATGTTAAGAATGCCTTTCTTAATGGTGAGCTGCGTGAGGAGGTGTACATGCAGCCACCACCTGGGTATTCTGTTCCTGATGGCATGGTGTGTCGTCTTCGTCGCTCTCTCTATGGCCTTAAGCAAGCCCCTCGCGCCTGGTTTGAGCGTTTTGCTTCTGTGGTCACTACTGCTGGTTTTTCAGCAAGTGCTCATGATCCCGCACTGTTTATTCACGTTTCTACTCGTGGCCGGACTCTTCTTCTTCTCTATGTTGATGATATGGTCATCACTGGGGATGACCCCGAGTATATTGCCTTTGTAAAGGCTCGTCTTAGTGAGCAGTTTCTTATGTCTGATCTTGGACCTCTTCGCTACTTTCTTGGGATTGAAGTCTCTTCTACCTCTGATGGCTTTTTTATATCCCAGGAAAAGTATATCCAGGATCTTCTTGCTCGTGCTGCTCTTTCCGACGAGCGCACTGTTGAGACTCCTATGGAGCTCAATGTTCACCTCCGTGCTACTGATGGTGATCCTCTCCCTGACCCGACGCGTTATCGTCATCTCGTTGGCAGTCTAGTCTATCTAGTTGTCACTCGTCCGGACATCTCTTATCCGGTTCATATTCTGAGTCAGTTTGTCTCTGCTCCCACATCGGTTCATTATAGTCATCTCCTTCGTGTTCTCCGATATCTTCGGGGCACGATCTCTCACCGTCTCTTCTTTCCTAGCTCCAGTTCTTTACAGCTTCAGGCCTATGCGGATGCTACGTGGGCTAGTGATCCTTCTGATCGCCGTTCGCTTTCTGCTTACTGTGTTTTTCTTGGCGGTTCTCTCATTGCCTGGAAGACGAAGAAACAGATTGCAGTTTCCCGTTCGAGTGCTGAGGCTGAGTTGCGAGCTATGGCTCCTTTGACGGCAGAGGTGACTTGGTTACGGTGGTTACTTCAGGATTTTGGTGTTTCTGTCACTACCCCGACTATGCTCTTATCTGACAATACAGGTGCTATTAGCATTGCGCGCGATCCTGTGAAGCATGAGCTCACCAAGCATATTGGTGTTGATGCTTTCTATGTGCGCGCTGCTGTGCAGGATCAGGTCATTGCTCTTCAGTATGTGCCTTCCGAGTTACAGTTGGCGGATTTCCTGACGAAGGCCCAGACTAGAGCGCAACATGGCTTTTATCTCTCCAAACTCAGTGTTGTTCCTCCACCATGAGTTTGAGGGGGGGTGTTAGAGTTATAATATAAGTCATGTATACCCCTTTGTATTTATCCCGTTGTATAAGGGATTTCCTGCATATGTACCACACCTGTACATGTATATATATCGGCCTATGGCCTCATGGGAATACAAGTTGCTTATTCCTAACAGTAATCACGTATTTACTATCTCTTCAAATTCCTTTTATTGTGCTATGCAGATAAAGTTTAACTCCTTTTATTTTCAGGAAATACCCAATGATCGTGGTGCAGTAAACAAAGAGCAAGAAAGGTGCCCCCTTTAACGACATAATCATGGCCGTTAGCCCATGCTTGATATAATGGACTAACAACTGCCAAATATATTTGTTACAGGATTTCACCGGGTCCAAATAAACAAAAACCAAGAAAGAGGAAACAGATAGTCCATGGAAATCAGAGCAACAAGTGTGCAAGGTTGGTTCAAAGAAAACAAAATTGTGAAACTGAGTCTGCTTTGAGTACAACAGCTGGTGAACATGCTTTAGAAACATCAAATTTTGCTAGAGGCTTAGCAGATACCGATTTGGTTAGAAGAAAGGAGATAAGTAAGTTGCATCGAGCAAATAGAAAAAAGTTACAAGCGATGAAAAAATGAGGTAAATCTCAGAGCTCTCCAAGTGAGGTTTCAAATTTTGGAAAACCAACATGCATATGTCCATTCTGCAATGCTATAATGTGGCATCAAGAGAGAAGCAAGCATAACACAAACAAGTCAAGACCAACATTCGGTCTTTGTTGCAAGGAAGGCAAAGTCAAACTGCCACCATTAAAAAAACCTCCAGCATACCTTCAGCAGCTACTGACATCTAATGAAAAAGGGAGAATCGTCAAATTACAGAGACAATATCAGGAACTATAATTCAATGTTTGCATTTACTTCGATGGGTGGCCAGGTCGACTACGAGATAAACAAAAAAGGTGGTGCACCATATGTTTTTCGCTTGAATGGCCAAAAGTATCATCAAATTGGCACGTTGCTACCTAAAGATAATGGAGATAATGCTCTCAGGCCAAAGTTTGCTCAATTGTACATTTTATGATACAGAAAATGAGGTCAGAAACAGAATGCAGGCTTCAACCTCAAAGGGAAGGAAAACACAACTTGATGAAGGCATTGTGTCTGGATTATTGCAGATGCTTGATGATCACAATGAGTTACTGAAATCATTCCGTATGGCAAGGGATAGATACCGAGAGTCGGATCTCGAAAATGTTAGGTTGCTATTAATTGGTACAAGATCCAGTGATGGAAGACAATACAACCTACCAACTGCATCTGAAATAGCTGCACTCATTGTTGGGGAACAGACAGGAGAAAATGTTGAACGTGATATAATACTATAATAGTAGAAAAGAAAGACAAACAACTCCAGCGAATTTCGGAACTGCATCCAAGCTTTCTGTCTATGCAATACCCGTTGTTATTCCCATACGGAGAAGATGGATTCAGACCAGAAATAAAATTAGAAAAAACAAAAGGTGTCGAAGGAAAGAGAAAGTATGTTACCATGATGAAGTATTATGCATATCGCATACAGCAGCGACTGAACCAGTAAGTAGTCTCGCAAACGAGTGGAAAATTGTTCCTTCAGTTCATCGTAGACGCAGCAACATGCATTGAGCAATGGAGGCTGAATTGGTACAGGATGCATCAAGGGATGCTTAGAACAGAGCTATCTAGCGGTCTGCAAGACGCAATTGATAATGGTGATACCAGAACTGATCAAGTAGGTAAAAGAATTATACTACCTTCATCATATAATGGAAGTCCGAGGAATAAACAGCAGTACTACCAGGATGCAATGGCCATATGTCGGTGGGCTGGATATCCAGATCTGGTTATCACTTCCATAGGCAACCCAAAGTGGACAGAAATACAGACCATGTTGGACTTCATACGAGGACAAAAACCAGTAGATCGTCCAGACATTGTCAATAGAGTATTCCTTATAAAGCTGAATGAACTAATAGAAGACATATACAAAAAGAAGCGGTTTGGAAAAGCAATAGCAAGTAAGTCAACAAAGTTTCGGCCAATTCATACATATCATCACAACTAAGTTTGTTATGTACCTTATATTCATATACCTCTATAAATTACTACCCAAACTCAAAACATGACTAATGAAATTATAATGTTTTGTTGCAGTTGTCTACACCATCGAGTTCCAGAAAAGAGGTCTACCTCATGCACATATACTATTATTTTTGGATCCAGATGACAGGGATCCTAGCCCCCAAAATATTGACCAGATCATATCAGCAGAGGTGCCAGACAAGGATGTTGATCCAGAAGGTTACATGGTAGTTGAAAATTTCATGATGCATGGACCATGTGGCCAGGCATGCTACAAGTCACCATGCATGATCAATGGGAAGTGCTCAAAACATTTCCCTAAGATGTTCTGTGAGGAAACAAGCATCGATGAAGGATTCCCAATATATAGAAGAAGAAATAATGCCAGGACAGTAGAAAAAAGTGGAGTACAGCTAGATAGCAGGTATGTTGTTCCATACAACAGGGACCTAATAGTCAAGTACCAGGCCCATATAAACGTGGAATGGTGTAATAAATCAAGATCCATAAAGTATTTGTTCAAGTACATCCACAAAGGAGAGGATAGAGCAACTGTAATTTTGGATGCGGGAAATAACTGTGACGAGATACAAATGTACCTTGATGCACGATACCTATCTGCAGGTGAAGCATCTTGGCGTATCTTTGGATTTGAACTTCAGCACCGGCAGCCTTCTGTACAGAGACTGCAATTCCACCTTCAAGATGAGCAAATGGTCGTGTTCCCGGACTCAACTGATATCGAGAAAATTGTACATAGACCTGGCATAGAGGAAACAATTTTCACCGAATGGACGACCGCTTATCAATTGTATGAGGAGGCCCGTAATCTAACATATGCAGAATTCCGCACTAAGTGGACGTGGCATGCAAAGGAGAAAAGATGGAAACCAAGGAAAGGCGGGAAACGGTCTATTGGGAGGATCTACTATGCCCATCCAGCAAGTGGTGAGAAATATTACCTGAGGATTCTGCTAAATACTGTCAAAGGTTGTAAATCATATGAGGACATCAGAAAAGTAAATGGTATTGTACACCCAACCTATAAATCAGCATGTTATGCCGTTGGATTACTCAATGATGACCAAGAGTGGGATGATTGTATTAAGGAAGCATCGCATTGGGCTTCTGCCCAACAAATGCGACAACTTTTCTGCACAATACTCATTTTTTGTGAGGTCACAGATCCAGGGAAACTATGGGAATCTACATGGGAATTACTCTCAAAGGACATACAACGACGTCAAAGGAAAATCTTGAACTTCGATGAACTACCGCTTAATCCTGAACAAATAAAAAATCTCACACTTATAGAGATAGAGATTTTGCTAAGGAGAGGTGGAAAGTCACTAAAAGATTATGAAGGAATTCCATTACCAGATAGCAACTCACTACAAGGTCTACAAAATAGGTTGGTAAGTGAAGAGCTTAACTATGACAGACAGTCTCTACAAATAGAGAAAGTGGCACTACTTGCAAAGTTAAATGGAGAACAGAAACAAGCTTTTGATGCAATACTACAATCTGTAAATAGCAAACTAGGCAAACTCATATTTGTCAATGGATATGGTGGAACAGGAAAAACATTTCTGTGGTAGGCAATCACGACATCACTACGATCTGAAGGAAAAATAGTTTTAGCAGTAGCATCCAGTGCAATAGCAGCACTTCTTATACCTGGAGGAAGAACTGCAGATTCAAGATTTCACATCCCACTCAACATCAATAATGAGTCCACATGTGACATCAAGCAAGGATCCTATCTTGCAGACCTGCTAAATAAAACATCCTTAATTATATGGGATGAAGAACCTATGGCGAACAAACATTGCTTCGAAGCATTGGAAAAGAGCTTGAGAGACATCCTAAGCTTCACAAATGCAAGTAGTGCAGATAAAGCATTTGGAGGGATGACGGTAGTGATGGGAGGTGACTTCAGAGAAATCTTGCCAGTAATACCGAAAGGGCGAAGATCTCATATTGTAGATGCATCCTTAAAACGTTCCTACTTATGGAACCACTTTGAGGAATTCCAGCTCACTCAGAACATGCGCGTTTCTGCACTAACAGATACTCCAGAAGAACAAAAGAAGACCGCAGATTTTGCGGTCTGGATTCTAAATATTGGAGATGGATTAGTTGGAAATAAAGAAGAAGAGGCATGGGTACATATACCGGAGGACTTACTACTGCAGAAAGGAGAGAACCAATTAGAAACTATCATCAACAGCACCTATCCAAACCTATGGACAAACTACATGAACCGAACATACTTAGAAGAGAGAGCCATCTTATGTCCAAGAAATGAGATGGTCGATGAGGTAAATTCTTACATCAAGGGTAGAATAGAAGGTGAAGAGGTAACCTATCGAAGCTCAGATACAGTGTGCAAAGCAATGTCAAATTCAGAAGATGGAGACCATTTGTACCCAACAGAATTCCTAAATAGCTTGAAATGCCCTGGAATACCAGACCACGGAATACGGCTGAAAGTTGGACTGCCGGTTATGCTGCTACAGAATATCAATTAAAGCGAGGGCTTATGCAATGGTACGAGACTAACTATAACACAGCTAGGCAAATGGTTCATAGAAGCTCAGATAATAACAGGGACAAACATTGGAAACAAGGTATATATTCCAAGGATTATTATGTCACCAAGTGACTCAAAATGGCCGTTTCTGTTAAAAAGGAGGCAGTACCCAATATCAGTTTGTTTTGCAATGACAATAAATAAGAGTCAAGGGCAGTCGCTAAAACATGTGGGGCTATATTTACCAAAGCAGGTGTTCACACAAGGCCAACTCTATGTAGCGGTATCAAGAGTCACAAGTAGAGATGGACTTAAAGTTTTAATTTCAGATGAAGAATCTAAGGAAAATAATTCGGCAAAAAATATTGTGTACAAGGAGATCCTTTAGTCAAGAGACCTTAGAATATTTCTATTTTACTCTATGTAACCTTCTTTGAAAAGGAACTTCATACGGATTTCAGATGAATCAGGTATTTCTGCGGACACACATGACTATGTTTGCAAATTTGAAATAGCACTAAAACAATCTGTGGTCTGTGCATTGCATAATCAGTATTAAAAAAAGAACTAGATGAATCATGAATGTGTACCTTCAGTTTACTAAGTATCCGCAGTTTGGATCTCACGACTCATGCCCTGATCTGTCTCATAGCTCTGACATGACCATAATATAATTGAATGTACATCTGTCAATACAAAATAAAAGATCCATCAACATCTCTTCATTGGGCATGATCGAGCACAAAGTGGCAAGATTTTCGTGTTTCTATGTAAATATACTTGGATGATTTCATTAATGATGATTCAGGTCGTACATCCGACCAAGCAAGGGCTAGATTTGATTATTATTTTCATAATATGCCAAGATCAATTCTGTCAATGGCAATCTGTGTGGTGTCATTAAGCATGGAGCGGTTGGATCTTGATTCCACATTATATGCCTAAATGGTGACGAATGTGGTCTGCTCTACAGGTATGACGGCGAACACATATTACATGTTAGATCCAACAAATTCAAACAATTTAGCTCAGGCAAAAAAACACAAAATAAGCTAACACACGTGTATCGATTCAGCTAAAACAGTCTCCTTGACGACTCCTCTACCACCCATCTCTACACCACACATACATCACCTCACTGCACATCTACACGGACCCAAAAGGGAAATAAGGCATCCCTGAAAGCAAGTTTCCAATTCTTAAGATAATACATACACAAAATCAAATGATTTAACCACGCACCTGATGTATCCCATAGTGGTTGCTTAGTAAGATTTATCGCTAAGAAACTGAAGGACTGGGAACAAAATATATGACCAGTGGCTGGATCGAAGGCTTCATTTTGGGGGAACGGCGAGTGGGGAGAGGGAGGGTAGTCGGCGCCGGGCGTGGGATTTGAACTAGCGGCAACTGGGCTACGCACCCCGGCGGATTCCTGGATCAATCTTTGCCATGGCTGAAGATGTCCATTTTTGGGAGATAAGGGAAGAAATGGCGCTAATTTTTTTTAAATAATACATTTTTTTTAATTAAATTACACAAATATTACGCCGAAAAAATATTTTTCACAAATAATACACCGTCAGCCCGCAGCGGGCCGACTGGACCTAATCGGCCCACAGCAGGCCGATCGGCTTGCTGCTGGCCGACTGCTGGCCCGCCTGGCACGCGTCGGCCTCGGATTGGGCTGGCCACGTCGCGAGGGGGAGGGAGGGAGCTGTCGGCGCGTGCGTGCCCCTGTCGGCCTACCGCGAGCCGATCGGCCAGCTGCTGGCCGACAGGGTGTGGCCCCACCTCGCGTGCGGCTGGCCGGCTCCCTGCGGCCTTATCCTCCCCTTCCTCCCTTCTTCTTCTGTTCTTCTTCTGTTCTTACCTTCTCCTCTCTCTACACAAAAATGCCACTAATTTATTGTAACACCCCGAGAATCATGCTACAGTAACTCTCTGTGATTAAGCTAATCATGTTGCTAAACAGGGCTTGATCACATTTGAATCACATTTCTTTTCAAACTCCTAATTCAAACTTCAATTAAATTTAAAGTGGAAAATAAAAGTTTTCAAAAATTTAAACAAAAATGTTCGGCCCATGCCAGATATTGCACTGATAATTATTGTGGAGAAAACACATTTTTATAAAATGCCTAAATACTTTTAAATGAAATAAAACAGAAAAGAAAATAAATAAATAAAAAGAAAATACAAAAGAAAACAGAACAAACAAAGAAAAAAAGAGAAGGAGAAGGCCCCCCCACTGGACCCTGGCCCAACTGGGCCGACCCCAGGCCCAGCCGGCCTAGCCCACCTCCCCGGGTCGCCCTCCCCTTCCCTGTTCCCCCGACCGGGGTCGGAACAGGGGCAGGTCCCCGCCGCACCCCCTCGCCGGCGACGGGGGAGGATAAGGACGCCAGCGCCCCCCCGCCCCCTCGGGCCCCTCTCCCACTCGCCCCCCCCCCCCCGCTCACCTCTCGGCCTCTGCGCCTCTCCCTATCCCCCAGATCCACGCCGCTCCCTCCTTCCCCACCGCCCGAGCGCGGTCGCCGACGTGCCGCCGTCGTTCACGCGGCCACCGAGCCCCGTTGCCCTCCCCGACGTGTCCACGAGCTCCGCCGCGTCGAGCCCGTCCTCCCCGACCACCTGCTCGAGCCGGGACCCCCCTACATCACCCCCGACGTCGCCGTCTCCCTCCTCTGCTCCGACAAGCTCCGCCGCCGCTCTTCACCAACTCCGGCCGCGCCCCTGCAGCTACTAAACCCCCAAGGGCCACCGTGTGCGCCGCTCGGTGAGCCCCTGCTTCCTCCTCTCTCTCTCGTGCGCCCTAGCTAGTTGCCGCCGAAGCGCCCGAACGCGGCGCCGCGGAGCTCGTCGCCGGCGGGTCTCCGGTGACCTTTTGGTCACGGGCTCAAGCCCGTTGCACTCCCCACAGCGCGTAGATGCTCCCCAGCCCCTCCGCTTGCTCGATAGCACGCCGTAGCCCCGTTTCCGTCGGGCACCCGTGCACGCCGCCGCCTCCGCCGCTCGCCGGCGCCGATTCCGGCCAAGTCCGGCGAAGCTACGGCCACCACTGGATACGGCGCTGCGAGCTCCTTCGAATGAGCCTAGCCCCGCTCCTCCCCGAGCCCCGTAGCGCGATTCCGGCCAACTCCGGCGAGGGGCCGCCTCTGTTTTGGTCGCCGGAGTCGCTCCGGCGCCGGCCGCCGACGTGGCTGGCCTGGGGCCACCCCAGAGCCACTGCCAGTGGGCCCAGTGGGTCCCAGTTGACTGGGTTGACCCAGTCAACTGCTGACTGGGCAGGCCCCAGCCACTGACGTGCGGGCCCCACCACTTAAATAACTAATTAAAATGATTTTATAATTAAAAGTAATTAGTTTAGCTAATTAGTCACTGACATGTGGGACCCAGCTGCTAATTAACCACGTTTAATTAAAATAACCCACTGTTAGCCCTCTCTCTATGACATGTAGGACCCACTGGTCAGTTTGACCTGGTCAGCGAGTCTGTTGACTGCTGACGTCATCAGCACGTCATGCTGACGTCATTTTATCTTTTCTGTTAATTCAAATAATTCCAGAAATTCAAATAATCTTTGAAAATTCATATCTTTTAAACCGTAACTCGGATGAAAATGTTTTCTACATGAAAATTGCTCAGAACGACGAGACGAATCCGAATACGCAGCCCGTTCGTCCACCACACCTCCCTAACCTATCGAACTAGCAACTTTCCCCCTCCAGTCCGTCTGTCCGAAAACGCGAAACATCGGGAATACTTCCCGGATGTTCCCCCCCTTCGCCGGTACCACCTACTGTCGCATTAGGACACACCTAGCACCGCTCATTGTCATGTCACGCATCGTCATGCTTATGTTTGCATTGTATTTACTGTTTCTTCCCCCCCTCTTCTCTCCGGTAGACTACGAGACCGACACTGCTGCTGCCTAGTTCGACTACGGAGTTGACGACCCCTCCTACTTGCCAGAGCAACCAGGCAAGCCCCCCCCTTGATCACCAGATATCGCCTATTCTTCTCTATACTGCTTGCATTAGAGTAGTGTAGCAAGTTACTGCTTTCCGATATCCTATCCTGATGCATAGCCTATCCTTGCTACTACTGTTGTTACCTTTACCTGCAATCCTACATGCTTATTATAGGATGCTAGTTTTCCATCAGTGGCCCTACATTCTTGTCCGTCTGCTGTGCTATACTATCGGGCCGTGATCACCTGGGCGGTGATCACGGGTGTATACTTATATACTATATACATGACACATGTGATGACTAATGTCGGGTCGGCTCGTAGGAGTACCCGCGAGTGGATCTTTGTGGCGGAGCGATAGGGCAGGTTGAGACCGCCTAGGTGAGAGGTGGGCCTGGCCCTGGTCGGCGTTCGCGGATACTTAACACGCTTAACGAGATCTTGGTATTTGATCTGAGTCTGGCCATTTGGTCTATACGCACTAGCCATCTACGCGGGAGTAGTTATGGGTATCCCGGCGTCGTGGTATCAGCCGAAGCCTTCGTGACGTCAGCGACTGAGTGGCGCGCGCCGTGTTGGACCGCTTTGACGTAACCGCCGTGATCGTGTGGGTTGCTAGGTCTGCTCGCGGCCGCGTTCGCAACGTGCAGGTGTGCATAGGGCGATGGGCCCAGACCCCTGCGCGCTTAGGATTAGACCGGCGTGCTGACCGCTCTGTTGTGCTTAGGTGGGGCTGCGACGCGTTGATCTTACGAGGCCGGGCATGACCCAGAAAAGTGTGCCCGGCCAAATGGGATCGAGCGTGTTGGGTTATGTGGTGCACCCCTGCAGGGAAGTTTATCTATTCGAATAGCCGTGTCCCTCGGTAAAAGGACGACCCGGAGTTGTACCTTGACCTTATGACAACTAGAACTGGATACTGAATAAAATACACCCTTCCAAGTGCTAGATACAACCCGGTGATCGCTCTCTAATAGGGCGACGAGGAGGGGATCGCCGGGTAGGATTATGCTATGCGATGCTACTTGGAGGAATTCAATCTACTCTCTTCTACATGCTGCAAGATGGAGATGTCCAGAAGCGTAGTCTTCGACAGGACTAGCTATCCCCCTCTTATTCTGGCCTTCTGCAGTTCAGTCCACTGATATGCCCCTTTACACATATACCCATGCATATGTAGTATAGCTCCTTGCTTGCGAGTACTTTGGATGAGTACTCACGGTTGCCTTTCTCCCTCTTTTCCCCCTTTCCTTCCTATCTGGTTGTCGCAACCAGATGTTGGAGTCCAGGAGCCAGACGCCACCGTCGACGACGACACCTACGACACTGGAGGTGCCTACTACTACGTGCAGGCCGCTGACGACGACCAGGAGTAGTTAGGAGGATCCCAGGTAGGAGGCCTGCGCCTCGTTCGATCTGTATCCCAGTTTGTGCTAGCCTTCTTAAGGCAAACTTGTTTAACTTATGTCTGTACTCAGATATTGTTGCTTCCGCTGACTCATCTATGATCGAGCACTTGTATTCGAGCCCTCGAGGCCCCTGGCTTGTATTATGATGCTTGTATGACTTATTTATGTTTTAGAGTTGTGTTGTGATATCTTCCCGTGAGTCCCTGATCTTGGTCGTACACATTTGCGTGCATGATTAGTGTACGGTCAAATCGGGGGCGTCACAAGTTGGTATCAGAGCCGACTGCCTGTAGGAATCCCCCTTTCCACACTCCTTGGCCGAAGTCGAGTCTAGACATTACAAAACTTTTAATAACATGGCTGTGTGTCTTACGGGCCCACGTCGCCATTGGGTGGTACTAGGATCTTTTACTCCTCGACCTTTACTCTGGGACTCTGAACTCCCTTCTACTCGGGTTAAACGAATTTACTAACTTTAACACTAGGATCCCGTGACCGCATTCACCCCAAAGTTGGATAAGCCATAGTTGTTTCTTAGAATAGTATTTTGAACAATTCACACACTGTCATTTGACTCCTTTGAAACGTCTTTGCTTTCAGATGGAACCCACGAGGCAGGTCGTTCGCCACACGATGGCCATTGGTGCCTCGGGATCACCTGCGGTGCTAGCTGAGATGATGACCTATCTGGGTTATCGCTGGCACCCTGAGTACACCGTCTACGAGGAGTACCAGGACTTCAACCAGGAGCAGTACCGTGCCATCGTCCACCTCTACTCTCGGGAGTACGACTCCACTACTGTGCTGCACACCGCACATGGTGTTGGTGTGACCATCGATATGGCTGTCCACGATGCTGCCTATGCTGCTCTGACACGTCTTCGTGGAGAGTATCGGGAGTTGGACACCTCCCCTTTCAGGCATATTGCTATCGCATCTGATGTTGGTGCGGAGGGATACTATACTACTGCCTACTCCACTGTCACCCGAGAGCCCTTCTACCATCAGAACCTGGTTCTGCATGCTGATGGGCTGGATCGAGCTAACCGAGCTCTTCGCCACGAGATGTACACCACCCGTCAGCACCTTTACCGTGCTCTGACGCTGCTGCACCCCTTTGTCCGATCTGGACAGGTACCGCGTACTGCGATCTACCCAGCCAGGACCGTGATGCCCCACGGTGTCGGTTGGCCAGAGGTGGGAGGCTACTCCCCTGCACTTGGTCCTCTTCTGCCACCTGAGCGTCGGGCTCTACACCTGAGTATCCGTGGCCCCCAGTCTGCTGACGTGGAGGGCTATCCGTTGCCTCACTACCAGCTGCCGGGCTACGATTACCTCCACAGTACCTCTTGGGACTGATGTAGGCTTGCTTGTAGTGTTAGATGCATTCGCCGCGAGCCTGTGTGCCGCCTATGATGTTTTAGTCTATGTACTGAACTCTGTGTACTGAACTCTATGCATGACCCCTTCTGTAAGTTATGCCGACTACTATGTAGTAGCTATCGTGCTCCTTTCATTATGCATGTTTCATCATGAATGATCCTTGTCTTTGCAAATTTCTCAATGCTGAACCCCTATTATATATTAGCAGGATGGTTAGACCAGGTGGTCGTGGTCGTGGTGGCAATGCCCCACCACCACCTGAGTACATGGCGGGTATGATCCAACAGTTTGAACTGAACCGCCAGTTCATGGAAAATATGATGGCTCAGTTTCCTCGCCCCAATATGAACCAACAGCCAGCCCAAGTGACTCTTCAAGATTTCATACGCCTCAACCCAACCATCTACCGCAGCTCAACTCAGCCTCTGGATGCTGATGACTGGCTCCGTGACATCACCTATGAGATGGAGTCTGCTGATGTAGCCCCTGCCAGCTATGTCACCTTTGCTTCCTTCTTCTTGAAGGGACCCGCAGCTCAATGGTGGGACAGCCACAGGCGTACTCTGCCAGCTGGAACAATCATCACCTGGCCAGACTTCCAAGCTGCTTTCCGTGCCCGCTTCATTCCTCAGGGAGTCATGGACCGGAAGAAGCGTGAGTTCCGCAACCTCACCCAAGGCAACAAAACTGTCGAAGCTTATCAGCGGGAGTTTCTGGACTTGTCCCGCTATGCTGAAGAAGACATTGCAACTGATGCACGCAGACAGGAGAAGTTCCGTGATGGACTACAAGCTGACATCAAGCTCGCACTTCTAGTGCATGACTTCGCCGATTTCGCCACCTTGGTGAATAAGGCCATCAATGTCGAGACTGGTCTGCAGGAATACCAGAGCTCTCAGAGGCGCAACCGTGACACGGGCTCATCTTCAGGCTCGCCCTCACAGAAGCGTAAGATATGGATCCCGAACAGCATGTATCATCCAAATGCACCTGCTCCAAGGAAATCTTATGCTGCACCGCGTCTGCCTCCTCCACCATCTAGGCAGTCAAAGCTACCAGCTCCCCCACCTGGGGCTCCTGTTCCCACTCCCGATAATGGTCTGTGCTTCAAGTGTGGTCAACCGGGTCACTTTGCCAGGAACTGCTATCAGAACCAGAATCAACTGGCCCTTCCAGCAGCTGGCCGTGGTAACAACCAGCCCCGCAACAACAATGCTAAGTCTTATGGTCGTGCTCATGCCAACCACGTTGATCTCAGCGAAGCTCAAGACCAGCCTGCTACTGTGATGGGTACACTCCTCGTAAATTCAGTACCAGCATCCGTTTTATTTGATACAGGAGCATCCCATTCATTCATATCAGCAGAATTTGCATTCCTGCATGGCATTAATTACGAAGAGATAAACACTCCGCTAGTGGTACACACCCCTGCGGGCCAATGTCAAACCTCTATGGTTAGTCACGATGTTACTGTTGAAATTGAAGGACTGGAATTTCTTGTCTCTCCCATCGTACTGAAGTCCTGTAGCATTGATCTCATTCTGGGAATGAATTGGTTAAAAGCGCATACTGCTTCAATCGTTTGCACCACTAAGACCGTCCATCTGCTACACCCTTCAGATGAGATAGTTACTTACCAAGCCCATCTGGTGCAAAATGCCGAGGCAAGGCTCTATGCATTGAATGCATTGAACGCTGCACCACTCGAGGGCATTGAAAACATTCCCGTCGTGCGTGAATTCCTCGACGTCTTCCCTGAAGAACTTCCAGGGATTCCCCCTGCTAGAGCTGTCGAATTCATCATCGACTTGAAACCAGGCACCACTCCTATAGCCAAGCGACCCTACAAAATGCCGCCGCATGAACTCCTTGAGCTTAAGGAGGAAATCGACAAATCTCTTCGCAAAGGGTTCATTCGCCCAAGTTGCTCTCCTTGGGGAGCACCTTCTCTCTTTGTCAAGAAGAAGGATGGGACTAACCGATTGGTTCAAGACTACCGTCCTATAAACCAAGCTACCATCCAGAATAAATACCCCCTTCCTCGGATCAATGATCTGTATGATCAACTGGCGGGTTCGTCAGTGTTCTCTAAGCTCGACTTGAGGTTGGGCTACCACCAGATCCGTGTTCGCGAAGAGGATATCCCAAAGACCGCCTTCGTGACTCGCTATGGTTCATACGAGTACACCGTCATGTCTTTCGGTTTAACCAATGCTCCAGCCACCTTCTCTCGTCTGATGAACTATATATTCATGGATTACCTCGACAAGTTCGTCGTGGTTTATCTGGATGATATCTTGGTATTTTCCAAGAATGAAGAAGAACATGCTGAACATCTTCGACTTGTGCTGGAAAAGCTACGAGAGCATCAACTATATGCCAAGTTCTCCAAATGTGAATTCTGGCTACCGGAAGTAACCTATCTTGGGCATGTCATCTCTAAGGATGGTATTGCCGTCAACCCCGAGTGAGTTCAGGCTATTCTTGATTGGACTCCTCCCAAGAACATTAAGCAAGTCAGAAGTTTTCTCGGTCTCGCCAGCTATTGCCGTCGATTTGTCGAGAACTTCTCTAAGATCGCCAGGCCTCTGACTAACCTGTTGCATAAGGGTGTCAAGTTCCAATGGACAGACAAATGTCAGGAAAGTTTCCAGGCACTCAAAGACAAGTTGACTTCTGCTCCAGTTCTAGCTCCACCTGATACTAAGGAGGACTTCGTCATTTACTGCGACGCTTCCCGTCAAGGATTAGGCTGTGTCCTAATGCAAGACCGCAAAGTGATTGCTTATGCCTCTCGGCAATTGCGCCCTCACGAAGAGAACTACCCAGTTCACGACCTCGAACTTGCTGCTGTCATTCATGCGCTGAAGCAGTGGCAACATTACCTTCTCGGTAATCGTTGCGAGATCTTCACTGACCACCAAAGTCTGAAGTATCTGTTTACTCAGCCAGACCTGAACCTCCATCAGCAGAGATGGATGGAGCTTGTTGCAGACTTTGACTTGGGTATTTCCTATACACCAGGCAAGGCTAATGTAATGGCTGATGCCTTGAGCCACAAGTCTTACTGCAACCACCTCCAGGTTCACAAAGTTCAGCCCTCGCTTGTTGAAGAATTCAGGAAGCTGAACCTCCATATTGTTCCTCCGGGTGCACTCGCTCCCCCTCCTAAGGAGTTTGGCAAGGTGAACCTCCACGTTGTTACCCAGGGTTCCCTCAATACCCTAGTTGCTAAACCAGATCTCGAGGACAGCATCAAAAGGCTACAGAAGTATGACTCTGAAGCCCACAAGATTATGCGCTACCTCGCAGAAGGAAAGCCCTCATTCTTCACCATTGCTGAAGATGGCACCTTATACTTCAAGGGCCGCCTAGTGGTGCCATGTGCAGAGAAAAACCTGGATATGACACAGGAAGTTATGAAAGAAGCTCATGATACGCCTCTATGTATCCACCCTGGTAGTACAAAGATGTACCAAGACATCCGTCAAAGATTCTGGTGGTCTAATATGAAGCAAGACATTGCTCGTTATGTTGCTGAATGTGACGTTTGCCGTCGTATCAAAGCAGAACATCAAAGGCCTACTGGAACTCTGCAACCTATCTCTATTCCTGAATGGAAATGGGACCATGTTGAGATGGACTTCGTCACTGGATTTCCCAAGTCACAGAAAGGTAATGATGCTATTCTTGTCGTCATTGACCGGCTTTCCAAAGTTGCACATTTCCTGGCGGTCAAGGAAACGATCACTGCTAGTCAACTGGCAACGCTCTATATGTCCAGGATTGTTTCACTCCACGGTATTCCATTGGTTATCAGTTCAGACCGTGGCAGCTTATTCACTTCAAGATTCTGGGCAAGTTTCCAAGAAGCTATGGGAACTCATCTGTCATTCAGTACTGCGTTTCATCCTCAATCGCAAGGGCAAGTTGAACGCGTCAACCAAGTTCTCGAAGACATGCTTCGAGCTTGCGTTATTTCCTTCGGCAAGAAATGGGAGGAATCTCTCCCGTATGCTGAGTTCTCTTATAATAATAGCTATCAAGCTAGTCTGAAGATGGCCCCCTTCGAAGTGTTATATGGACGAAAGTGCCGAACCCCTCTGAACTGGTCAGAAACTGGGGAACGTCCACTCTTCGGTCCGGATATTATCCAAGATGCCAAAGAACAAGTCCGCATTATTCGCGAGAATCTCAAGACTGCTCAGTCACGTCAGAAGAGTCAGTATGACCGTCATCATAAAGACATGGTCTATCAACCTGGCGAAAAGGCTTATCTTCGAGTCACACCTATGAAGGGTGCTCACCGCTTCGGGATCAAGGGCAAACTAGTTCCTCGCTATATTGGCCCATTCACTATTCTTGAAAGGCGTGGAAAAGTGGCATACCAACTGGAGCTACCGCCGAACCTTTCTCAGGTTCACGATGTGTTCCATGTGTCACAGCTCCGCCGTTGCTTCAAGGACCCAATCCGAGCTGTGGATCATGAAGTGCTCGAATTGCAGCAAGACTCTCCTATAAGGAGCATCCGGTCCGCATTCTCGACCAAGCTGAACGCCGCACACGTCAGAAGGCGATCAAGTTTCTCAAAGTCCAGTGGTCGCACCATTCTGAGGATGAGGCCACTTGGGAACGAGAGGATCGTCTGCGCGAAGAATACCCCGCACTGTTTCCTTCTACCTCCTAAATCTCGGGACGAGATTTCTTGTAGTGGAGGAGATTTGTAACACCCCGAGAATCATGCTACAGTAACTCTCTGTGATTAAGCTAATCATGTTGCTAAAAAGGGCTTGATCACATTTGAATCACATTTCTTTTCAAACTCCTAATTCAAACTTCAATTAAATTTAAAGTGGAAAATAAAAGTTTTCAAAAATTTAAACAAAAATGTTCGGGCCATGCCAGATATTGCACTGATAATTATTGTGGAGAAAACACATTTTTATAAAATGCCTAAATACTTTTAAATGAAATAAAACAGAAAAGAAAATAAATAAATAAAAAGAAAATACAAAAGAAAACAGAACAAACAAAGAAAAAAAGAGAAGGAGAAGGCCCCCCCCCACTGGACCCTGGCCCAACTGGGCCGACCCCAGGCCCAGCCGGCCTAGCCCACCTCCCCGGGTCGCCCTCCCCTTCCCTGTTCCCCCGACCGGGGTCGGAACAGGGGTAGGTCCCCGCCGCACCCCCTCGCCGGCGACGGGGGAGGATAAGGACGCCAGCGCCCCCCCGCCCCCTCGGGCCCCTCTCCCACTCGCCCCCCCCCCCGCTCACCTCTCGGCCTCTGCCCCTCTCCCTATCCCCCCAGATCCACGCCGCTCCCTCCTTCCCCATCGCCCGAGCGCGGTCGCCGACGTGCCGCCGTCGTTCACGCGGCCACCGAGCCCCGTTCCCCTCCCCGACGTGTCCACGAGCTCCGCCGCGTCGAGCCCGTCCTCCCCGACCACCTGCTCGAGCCGGGACCCCCCTACATCACCCCCGACGTCGCCGTCTCCCTCCTCTGCTCCGACAAGCTCCGCCGCCGCTCTTCACCAACTCCGGCCGCGCCCCTGCAGCTACTAAACCCCCAAGGGCCATCGTGTGCGCCGCTCGGTGAGCCCCTGCTTCCTCCTCTCTCTCTCTCGTGCGCCCTAGCTAGTTGCCGCCGAAGCGCCCGAACGCGGCGCCGCGGAGCTCGTCGCCGGCGGGTCTCCGGTGACCTTTTGGTCACGGGCTCAAGCCCGTTGCACTCCCCACAGCGCGTAGATGCTCCCCAGCCCCTCCGCTTGCTCGATAGCACGCCGTAGCCCCGTTTCCGTCGGGCACCCGTGCACGCCGCCGCCTCCGCCGCTCGCCGGCGCCGATTCCGGCCAAGTCCGGCGAAGCTACGGCCACCACTGGATGCGGCGCTGCGAGCTCCTTCGAATGAGCCTAGCCCCGCTCCTCCCCGAGCCCCGTAGCGCGATTCCGGCCAACTCCGGCGAGGGGCCGCCTCTGTTTTGGTCGCCGGAGTCGCTCCGGCGCCGGCCGCCGACGTGGCTGGCCTGGGGCCACCCCGGAGCCACTGCCAGTGGGCCTAGTGGGTCCCAGTTGACTGGGTTGACCCAGTCAACTGCTGACTGGGCAGGCCCCAGCCACTGACGTGCGGGCCCCAGCCACTGACGTGCGGGCCCCACCACTTAAATAACTAATTAAAATGATTTTATAATTAAA
Organism: Aegilops tauschii subsp. strangulata; assembly: GCF_002575655.3. Classification (NCBI taxonomy): domain Eukaryota; kingdom Viridiplantae; phylum Streptophyta; class Magnoliopsida; order Poales; family Poaceae; genus Aegilops; species Aegilops tauschii. Next base: position 288,020,206 of record NC_053036.3, read on the forward strand.
AGTAATTAGTTTAGCTAATTAGTCACTGACATGTGGGACCCAGCTGCTAATTAACCACGTTTAATTAAAATAACCCACTGTTAGCCCTCTCTCTATGACATGTAGGACCCACTGGTCAGTTTGACCTGGTCAGCGAGTCTGTTGACTGCTGACGTCATCAGCACGTCATGCTGACGTCATTTTATCTTTTCTGTTAATTCAAATAATTCCAGAAATTCAAATAATCTTTGAAAATTCATATCTTTTAAACCGTAACTCGGATGAAAATGTTTTCTACATGAAAATTGCTCAGAACGACGAGACGAATCCGAATACGCAGCCCGTTCGTCCACCACACCTCCCTAACCTATCGAACTAGCAACTTTCCCCCTCCAGTCCGTCTGTCCGAAAACGCGAAACATCGGGAATACTTCCCGGATGTTCCCCCCCTTCGCCGGTACCACCTACTGTCGCATTAGGACACACCTAGCACCGCTCATTGTCATGTCACGCATCGTCATGCTTATGTTTGCATTGTATTTACTGTTTCTTCCCCCCCTCTTCTCTCCGGTAGACTACGAGACCGACACTGCTGCTGCCTAGTTCGACTACGGAGTTGACGACCCCTCCTACTTGCCAGAGCAACCAGGCAAGCCCCCCCCTTGATCACCAGATATCGCCTATTCTTCTCTATACTGCTTGCATTAGAGTAGTGTAGCAAGTTACTGCTTTCCGATATCCTATCCTGATGCATAGCCTATCCTTGCTACTACTGTTGTTACCTTTACCTGCAATCCTACATGCTTATTATAGGATGCTAGTTTTCCATCAGTGGCCCTACATTCTTGTCCGTCTGCTGTGCTATACTATCGGGCCGTGATCACCTGGGCGGTGATCACGGGTGTATACTTATATACTATATACATGACACATGTGATGACTAATGTCGGGTCGGCTCGTAGGAGTACCCGCGAGTGGATCTTTGTGGCGGAGCGATAGGGCAGGTTGAGACCGCCTAGGTGAGAGGTGGGCCTGGCCCTGGTCGGCGTTCGCGGATACTTAACACGCTTAACGAGATCTTGGTATTTGATCTGAGTCTGGCCATTTGGTCTATACGCACTAGCCATCTACGCGGGAGTAGTTATGGGTATCCCGGCGTCGTGGTATCAGCCGAAGCCTTCGTGACGTCAGCGACTGAGTGGCGCGCGCCGTGTTGGACCGCTTTGACGTAACCGCCGTGATCGTGTGGGTTGCTAGGTCTGCTCACGGCCGCGTTCGCAACGTGCAGGTGTGCATAGGGCGATGGGCCCAGACCCCTGCGCGCTTAGGATTAGACCGGCGTGCTGACCGCTCTGTTGTGCTTAGGTGGGGCTGCGACGCGTTGATCTTACGAGGCCGGGCATGACCCAGAAAAGTGTGCCCGACCAAATGGGATCGAGCGTGTTGGGTTATGTGGTGCACCCCTGCAGGGAAGTTTATCTATTCGAATAGCCGTGTCCCTCGGTAAAAGGACGACCTGGAGTTGTACCTTGACCTTATGACAACTAGAACTGGATACTGAATAAAATACACCCTTCCAAGTGCTAGATACAACCCGGTGATCGCTCTCTAACAGGGCGACGAGGAGGGGATCGCCGGGTAGGATTATGCTATGCGATGCTACTTGGAGGAATTCAATCTACTCTCTTCTACATGCTGCAAGATGGAGATGTCCAGAAGCGTAGTCTTCGACGGGACTAGCTATCCCCCTCTTATTCTGGCCTTCTGCAGTTCAGTCCACTGATATGCCCCTTTACACATATACCCATGCATATGTAGTATAGCTCCTTGCTTGCGAGTACTTTGGATGAGTACTCACGGTTGCCTTTCTCCCTCTTTTCCCCCTTCCCTTCCTATCTGGTTGTCGCAACCAGATGTTGGAGTCCAGGAGCCAGACGCCACCGTCGACGACGACACCTACGACACTGGAGGTGCCTACTACTACGTGCAGGCCGCTGACGACGACCAGGAGTAATTAGGAGGATCCCAGGCAGGAGGCCTGCGCCTCATTCGATCTGTATCCCAGTTTGTGCTAGCCTTCTTAAGGCAAACTTGTTTAACTTATGTCTGTACTCAGATATTGTTGCTTCCGCTGACTCGTCTATGATCGAGCACTTGTATTCGAGCCCTCGAGGCCCCTGGCTTGTATTATGATGCTTGTATGACTTATTTATGTTTTAGAGTTGTGTTGTGATATCTTCCCGTGAGTCCCTGATCTTGGTCGTACACATTTGCGTGCATGATTTGTGTACGGTCAAATCGGGGGCGTCACATTTATACACCTAAATGAGCAAGTTTTTCGCGATTTTGGCACCGTGAATGGATTCAACTCAGTTAGGGCAGCCAAAAGAGGTCTCGATCTACTGATGGGGTAGCTCGTGGTGGTCGTGGTGAGCATTTTGGTGGAGGTGGTGGTGGTGAAGTTGGGGCAGTGTGGTGGAGGTGAAGCTGCCGTTCGTCGTTCGTCGTTGGAGGCGGAGCACCGGCAGTTTGGTGGCCGCCGTTCGTCGTTCTTCGTTCGCACGCACGCTTCAAGGGTATATTTCAGCAAACATTTTATTTTTCGTTGGTGCTCCGGTAGTATTTGTTAATATGTTTCGATGTGAAATAAATTAGGTGTGCGATTATTGTTATTTGCCCCGGTAGTATACGTAAATATATTTAGATGTCAACTAATTAGTTGTGTAAAAATGTGTAGTTGCTCCGGTAATATTCCATACTATATATGGATGTCAAGTATTTAGGAGTGTCAGTATTTGTAGTAGTTCCGAAAAAAGGTCCGTAATATAGGCAGTCCAGTCAAATATATTAATTTGTCAATATTTGTAGTTGCTACGGCAAATATTCGTAATATACTTGTAGGTGTGTGAATTGTATTAGTTGCTCCGTTAATATTCTGTAATATATAGCTAGGTAATATATAGACATGTCTAATATTTGTTAGTGGGGATATTAAGTTGTTGCTTAATACTTGTATTTCGTTGTTGAAAAAAAATAGGTGAGTCGAGATGTCCGATGTAGTGAAGTTCAGATTTTACTACGGTCCTGGTACTGTCCAAACAACTGAGATGGGAGCAGATCTGAGTGAATTTACTCACATAGAGGTGCCAATGAGCGCACCACAAACATGGTCTGCCAGTCAGTTGAAAGAATGGATTGCGGCAAGTTTAGGTCTTGATACTGAAACACACACCGTCGGTGTTCATGCATTGTGGACACGGTCAAGTTCAATAATTTACTTTTATTTGAGGCCAATAGAGGGAGACTCCGATTGGGTGCGGTGGTTACAAGGTTGTGAACGAAGGGGATGCAATCCTGTTGCTTTAGTGCTTCCCGTCGTGAAGGAGGTCACTGCACATGAAGGCGAGGGTGGCTACGAAGGACAGAGCAGTCAGGTAGAAGGAGGAAATGCTTATGGTTACGAATAAGGACAGAGCAGTCAGGTAGAAGGAGGAAATGCTTATGGTTATGAACCAGGGCAGAGTAGTCAGGTAGAAGGAGGAAATGCCGATGGTGATTACAATGGCGAGGTGGACGCTGACGAGGTAGATGGGCACATGCAGAACCAGATGGAAGAAGAAGACACCGATGTTAAAAGGGGTCATGCCGATGATTCTGACGAGTCAGATGAAGAAGAAAATGCAGAGGAGGTCCCGAATCCTGCATCGTGGAATCATGACTTCTCATCTGCAATGACCGTGAATGATGGACATGATTCAGCCTGGCAATATCACCAGAACAATATTACGACGGGTGCTATGTATCCGAACAAGCAAGCCCTGAAGGATGCAATAATTAATTGGGCAATGTCCACGCAAAGGGTTTTCACAGCTCAGGTGTCCAGTCAGAAATTCCTGACAATGGTATGCAAGAACGCAGATTGTCCCGCCAGGGTGCACGGCTTTCTCCCTAAGTATGGCACAAGTTGGGTGATAAGTGACTTAGTTAATCACACTTGTCTTATTCCCTGCATCCCTCAAGATCATGCCAACCTTTCATCCACGCTTATTGCTCGATTGTTTTACGATGAGATAGTGCAGGGCAAAGCTATGGAAGTGAAGGCAGTCCAGACAAAAGTCTTCGCCAGGTTCAAGTACAGAATTTCTTATGGCAAGGCTTGGAGGGCTAAGCATGCGGTGCTTGAGAGGAGATTTGGTTCTTATTTTGATGCATATGACTCTGTTGTCCACCTCCTCCACACCCTGTAGCAGCGGAATCCAGGCACCTATATCGATATCCAAGACATGTTCATGCCAGAGTTCCCAACTGTGAGGGTGTTGCATCGTCTCTTCTTCTCTTTCGGTGTATGCATCGAAGCTTTCAAGCATTGCCGACCGGTGATATGTGTTGACGGTACTTTTCTCACAGGCAAGTACAAGGGTCAGATCCTGACAGCCATAGGTCTAGACGGCCAAAATCAAGTCGTCCCACTGGCATTTTCTTTTGTGGAGAGTGAGAACATTGAAAGTTGGACATGGTTCTTCAGGCAGTTGAAAATATCAGTTGTGAAGGAGAAGCCCAATGTGTGCATCCTTCATGACAGGCATGTAGGTATACTCGGTGCAATAAGGACACTGACAAACCCAGGCCCTGAGGAACAAGTTCCATGGCAGGACTTGCAGAGCCGTTGGTGCATGCGCCATCTGGGGGCTAATTTCTTCTCGCAGTTTAGAAATAAGAACCTGATGAATCTGTTCAAAAAACTCTGCAAGCAGAACTAGTTATGGAAGTACAATTTGATACGCGACAGACTTAATGTGTGCACGCAGAGACACGTGAGGGACAGGAAAGCTGCAAGAGATGCAGCGGTGAGGGCACATGTTGAAGCAGTAGCTGCACAGTTGGCAACAGGAACAGCGGCCGTGGAGGAGGAGCCTGTTGGGCTATGTGACCTGCCAGGCTTTGACCCACCTGGTACTAGGAGAAGGCTCGGGAGGTCGATTAAAACCTTCGAGCAGTGGATAGAGCATGAGCCTCTGGAGAGGTGGTCTTTGCTACATGACACACATGGAGCAAGGTACGGTGTCATGACAACGAACCTCACGGAAACATACAACTTTTGTCCTCAGAGGAAACCGGGAATTGCCACTTAGAGCCATCGTTGAGGGTATTTTCTATGGCACCGTCAAGTATTTCAGAGATAGACGTCAAAAAGCAGAGCAACATATCTTGAACAACCCAAATACACGGTACTGTGAAAGAGTCACGAAGTACATGGACAACCTAAATTTCCGGGTAATTTCCCCTACCTATTGTCTTCAAGTTATCGTGCATACAGTTTTACAGAAAATAATTGCAGCTTACTAAAACTTTCTCTCCGCTTAATGCAGATCCAGAACTTCCGGGCGCCGTTGACTGCGGAACAGATCACTCGGAGCCTGGAGGCCTACTTAATGTGGCTTTTCGGCAAGGTGATGTTCACGGAGAACCATGTCACCACTATTAGCGCGCTCTACATCCCTATGGCACTCGAGATAGCGAGCGCTCAGACGCCGGATCAGATCAGACAGAGGAGTTGGGGTTCGGTGGTCTTAGCGGCTACATACCGAGGTATGTGCAACGGTTGCCAGCTTACATCGAGAAAGCCAGCCCTTCTTGGATGCCCTCTATTCCTACAGCTGTGGTCGTGGGAGAGGTTCTCTATAGGGCGACCAGATGTACGTGTTCATGAGCCTATAGACGCCATGTTTGATGTTGACGGCATCGACATGCCTACTTTCGGTCTGTGTTGGACACGTCGCGAGGTATGCACCGTGTTGTAGTTTAATGAAACTTTTTTCTGCACAAGAGATAGTTCGATGCTAGCGGCTACTAACTTTTCTTCTGTGTAGAAATGCTTTGCTAGTGATCAGACCAGGAAGGCATACACAGCATTGAACGAGCAGTCCGATGCGTACACCGGGGTCATCTGGCAGCCCTACACGGAAGCAGCCATACAAGAGAGATACCCTGGTGGTATGTCTGTGCTATGCACAAGGGACCGAGATTACTGGATGACAAAATCTAAGATCATCTTCGATGTCTTCGTCGAGGAGATGGCACAACAGAGGGTTATGAGGCAATTTGGTCTTCTGCAGTTGGAGCTACCTCCCCCTATAGAGAACCCGGTGCCAGCACACATCCACAGGTATTAACCAGTTTTTCAATGTTGCATTATCTTTCATAGTACTCCATTCGAAGCTTTAGGTAATTGTTGAACGCACACCACAATTTTAGGACGACAAGGAAGGGCATGACCAGGACAACTGCTGACTGGCTAGTTAGACTAGAGCCGTATGTTATAGAATGGGAGACAGCAAACACAAATCTATGGCACGAGAATCACAATTTCGATCTCGATGAATTCAATCTCTATTTGCGGCGCTACATGACCGGAACACGGTTACGCATCATTGAGTACTCCCACCCAGAGGAGATACCGGATCCTACTCCGTCGGATATGTACCCGAGTTATGATACATCGGGCTCTAGGCAGTACGCGGTAAGATATATTTTCTTTACGTAATGTTGTCACCTACTTTGACCTGCAAGAGACAGACATTATTAATCGTCATGGAAATTTGCAGGCTACCTTGACACGCTAACTCTACGACGACGTGACCACCTTTGGACGATCACTATCGTCTGGACCTCTTCTTCAGCATCGTCCAGTGCTACAGCCCTTCTTGGAAAGAATTCAGAATAAGATACGGACTGTGTACGGGGCTATCACGTGCACCCGGAGAACCGATGTTGTTCAGCACCAGCAGCAGCAGCTGCGTCACTCCATGCACCGACATCAACCACGTCCACGTCTAGCACATCAGCCGACAACCAGGCCACCCCGTCCTGACCAACCTGGCAGTTCTACGTGGCACCCGCAGCACTATGGTCCCACGTCGAGCTTCGTGTTTTCTCCACAGCCACAGCAACACGGTCCCTCGTCGAGCTTCGTGTTATCTCCACAGCCACAACAGCACGGTCCCTCGTCTAGTTTCGTGTTTGAGCCAGAGCAGCCGTCACAGCCAGCAGGTATGTGTCTTCATATTTATTGTTTTCAATATTAATTGACGCGACCTCATTCTTCATGATGAAACGTTCCATCGCGTAGGAGCCTACGGATATCAGGCGTCTATGTCGGCATCACATGATACGTCGGGGAGTGATCAACATCCCGAGGAGAACATACAGGCTCAAATGTCGCAGCACACCCAGTGGATGAACATGTTTTCGACTCCTCCACCAGGCCCCACACAGGATACACAACATGACGAGGGAGAGTTTGAGATTCCTCCTTGTCACATTAGGGCACCCGACAGGTGGGGATGGTCGCCGCTTCCAGATCCGCCTCCCCGCCAGGCCATACGTCATCACTGACGCTTCTATCTATCAGTAGAGACATTACCATCTATTTCTGTGTGAGACTTATGTCTATTCTATGTATGAGACAAATGACTATGTACTTATGTATGAGACATATGCCTACTCTATTTTAGTACTCTGTTATCCGAACTACAAGATCATATTTAGATAGAACATAATACTCATACAACAAGACATTACAAACAACTAGATAGAACTACATCTAAATTAAATGGTACGTAACTGAACTCACAACATACAGCATAAAAACTACATGAAGTCATCATCGTCATCCTTGATCGATGCAGAACTCTTGCCCTTCGACGATGAAGAACTCTTGCCCTTCGATGATGCAGAAACCTTGCCCTTCGATGATGAAGAACTCTTGCCCTTCGACGATGCAGAACCCGGAAGCGGCGGCATGAAGATATCATCTTCGTCCTCGCTCTCCTCAGTCCATAAACATGGATTATTTGCTGCAGTCCTTCTGAAAGTTTCACTCTTCGGCACCACTACCTTCTTCCACCTGTCATGCAACCTAAGAATTTCTTTACGTACCTCCTCATAGGTCCTTTCAGGCCACCCAGACCTACGTAATTGGTGAGCCAACTCATTCATTATGGTGTCACTACCGGTGAGTTCGTCCCATGGAACTATCCTATTATCCATCCTGAAATCGGTAGCTAGTCTCAGAAGAGTTCTGCTCATCCCAGGGTGAAAACTACGATCGAAAGGATAATGGGACATCTCAACTACACTACACTGGAATGCTTATCCACCTCCGTCTGAAGGGGGTTTTATAGGTAGAGAGGAGAAAATGGCGGGAAAGAACGACTGCGGTATGGCGGGAAAGGGTTGGCGGGAAACGGGTGGAGGGAAACGGGTGGCGGGAAATAGTTGGCGCGAACATATGGTGGAAAAGAGTTTGCGAGAACATATGGCGGGAAAGGGTTGTGCGGAATACGTCATAGTTTAAAAAAAAACCGGGGATCGTTCGGGAAAAAAATGGTGGCATGCACCAGTCGGCCCACAGCAGGCCAATTAGTCCTTGTCGGCCCACTGCAGGCCTATCGGCCAACTGCAGGCCGACTGGACTTGATCTGGTGGCCGACAGCCCAATCGGCCAGCAGCAAGCAGATAGGTCACCAGTCGGCCTGCTGTGGGCTGACTAGGCTCAGTCGGCCTGCAGCGGGCCGACGGTGTATTATTTTTGAAAATTATTTTTTCAGCGTAATATTTGTGTAATTTAATAAAAAAATGTATTATTTAAAAAAAAAGCAGAAATGGCAGGAGGAAGAAAGTATAGCACGCAATCCACTCAAGATTATTCGACAACCTTTGCCTTTCTTTATTTACTGGACACGTGGGTCGCAGTATAGCAGGATTATAATACGCTACTATATATTTCTTTAACTATCTGCTACACCGCACATGTGAGCCCCAAGAGGGGAGTATGGATAGCACAAACATGTGCATATTCACGTTGCACACAAATATCAGATGTACAGTGAACGACTAAGAAGAAAAACATGAAAATAAAAATGTTATATTAAACATTAAAAAAATGTACTCGCACTAAAAAATATCTTTTCAAAATTGGAGTTAGAAAGCTCTAATTTTGTTGATTTAAGTAATTATAAATAGCTGACATGTTAAATATGCAAGAAAAATAAACATCAGTATTTACGTGCTTGTTAACTATAATAAATAATAATTGCTTTCCCTTATGTCTATATCTTTTATGTTGGCCTTGGCCCTATAAGAACGAGGAAAAAAAACTTCACAAACAAACATCAAATAGAAATACCATAAATAATGTTTTCCAAGTATCATGCACAAATCAGTAAAATCTAATACAGACAAAAGTCGTATACATATTTCCATTGCAAATATAATAAGATTTCAATCATAAAATCTTTAATAAAAAATTCAATGTTAATCTTAAAAGACGAAACAACAAAAACCTCGAGTAAGAAAGAACAAAAAGTCTAAAGAATTCATCTCAGATAAGTTATCTACAAGAACTACAAAATAATATTGTTTGAAAGCACTATTTATTACCAAGTGACAAAATTGAATACTCGCCTATATATGTTCCTGATCGTACCTGATTTTAATAAATTTCAGATGTCAAGGTATTCCCTTTTTACAAATATACATGATCATATAAGATATTATTAATATATGAAACCAGCCTCAATTCGATAGATATATTGCCTTACTATTGTCAGTGGCACCGTGTGCATTCTGCCTTTTCTTGGAAATTATTCATAATATACTCACGTAATAGTCCAAGGGATATGACTCCTTTTGTCTCTTTTTGTATGTCATGTTTTTAACAATGTACAAAAATATATGTTTGTCTTGAACAGTATTTGCATAAAACCAATAGTAAAAGTTCTAGCCCGTGCTATCGCATGGGTTGATGACTAATTTTACTAGGCGGGAGTAAAATGGCGGGGCTATCGAAAATTTGGATCAAGGGATTGAAGCAGAGCGGGGCTGGAGTAAAGAACATCACACACGGTTAAAACATAATAATCATGTGCTATCAGACAGAAAAACACTCCAGCCGAGCAGATATTTTTGAGATTGCGAGGGATGGAGGCGGGAGTAAAATGTCGGAGCTACTGAAAATTTCTACTCATTGAAGCAGAGCAGGAGTAAGAGACATCGTACACGGTCCAGACATACTAATCGTGTGTTATCAAACAGAAAAACCATCTACGCGGGTAGATATTTTCGAGATTGCGAGGGAATAGATATTTTCGAGAGGGGAGGGAAGCCTCGTGGAGTCCAATCTACTGTGATTATGTGGGTGACAGGGGCAGGGGCGCGGCACACGGGTTGTCCTAGGGAACCGTGTCTATTTCGTACCCGATCACAGATGGTTACTGCGTCCGACTCATCTGTTGTTTATAAATTTGGCCAAAAAGGCAGAAAAGGGTCAAAACACAAACACACTCGCATGTGGACCTATTATATGTATGAAAAGGGTGGTTTGATGTTCAAATACCCAATGCACAACTTTGATGTGGCACCTGTCGCACAAAGCGCACGTTATTATTGCTACCCCCGGCCCCCAAACACACACACACACACACACACACACACACACACTTCATGTTGCCGGGAGGGGAATCCTAGCTATGAACGCATGCCCCCAATAGCTAGGTCTGACATCTCACCGTACCGTAACACAAAACCGAAAGGAGTACATCAACCTCCTCCCCCCATTGCTTCCGATCAAATGTGGACCGTGTGCGGGCCCACAAATGTGTTCTTCTAGCATTAGATGGGTGAGACCACTTACCAACCACACCTGTGGGTGGCCCGATGTGTGTGTGTGTGTGCGTGCGTGCGTGCGTGTGTGTGTGTGTGCGTGTGTGCGTGTGTGCGTGTGTGTGTGAAAACGATGTGCTATGATATTTAAATAACCAAATCACAAATTTGATGTGGCACATGTGCATCACAAATTAACCGGGCATCCCCGACCCCACGGAGGTTCATCTAGTACGAAGTAGTGCTGTGCCCCCCCACCCTCACACACACACTTTGAGTCGGTGGGAGGGGGCATCTCACCAAGGCGTATCGTAAGACTGACCAAGAAGAATCACCACCTTGGTCGTATAACCTCTCTTGTTTGTTGGGTCAAAGTCATGCATTGACGTTCCACATGCGGCCCCACAAAAAAAGCCTAGCTTGTCGCCGATAACCACGCGAGGGAGTGCCTGAAGACAACCACTGCGTGCATGTGGCCCAAACATATGTATGAAGTGTCATGTGGTGTTTGAATATACCCAATGCACAACTTTGATTCATGTGTATGCGAGCCCTCGAACTTAGGTCTCTAATGTCACCATGATCGGCATACGACTATACGGTAACGCGAACCAAGAGAAGAAGAATCCACCCTGGTAACCTCTCTCGCGTTGTTGGTCGAAGTGATGTAGACGTCCACGCGGGCCCATGAATATATAGGTTGTCGATGATAACCAAGCGAGGGAGAGTGTCCAAAGACAACCACTTCATGTATGTGCCCCAAACATATGTATGGACATGCGTGATGCATGCATATATGTTTAAATACCATAAGCAAAACATTTTGATGTGGTGCATGCATGCGTCGAAAAACGCACAGTCCCCACATAGATCTAGTTCATGATGCGTCGTGTGCTCGCCCCCCCAGTTCGACCCGGTGGGATGGATTCGTGCGTACACATGCGCGCGAAGTATAGTTGCATGTACCGAACCGTATAAGATGAACCAAAATTTAATCTCCTCCTAATTATAAGTCAAATTAACCTCTATCGCTGTCGGTCCAAGTGATTGACCAAGACGGTACACAGAGATGGACGAAGCTTCTCGCCGATAACCCCATGAGTGAGTGCTAGAGGACAACCGCCATCGCTTGCTTGTGGGCGAAACACATGTATGGAGATGTGTGGTTGTGATGTTTGAATACCTAATATATATGCAGAACTTTGATGTGGCACCTGCCTCGGAAACCTTTAAGTCTCCCACTTGAACCGAGGTCCATGACACATAGTATATATATGTTGCCCTCTCCCCTCTTTGACGCGTAATATATACTCCTATGTACGTACCATAACACAACCCGAAAATATTCCTCCTTGTTCGTCAAATTACCTTTCTCGTTGTGTCATATATTAGATGAACGACGACCTCGCGGGCCCATGGAGGGAAGAGTCGCAGGTGAATGAGTGACAACCATCGTCTGCACATGGTCCAATGTGTTGGTGATGTTTTTAATACCCAATATGCACAACTTCTTTGGGCACCTGCCTTGGAAACCGAAAAGTCCCCACATGGAGCGAGATCGATTCATGATGTGTGTGTAGTATATATGTGCTGCCCCGGCCCCCTCCTCCCCTCTTCGACGCGTACTATGTACTCCTACCGCAACACAACCCAAAAAGAAACCTCCTTGCTGGGTCAAAGTGATGGAGGACAACCTCGCGGGTGAGTGTCCTATATGACGCGTAGTATTGCCCCCGGCCACCCTCTTCAACGCGTACTATATATATATACTCCTACCATACGTATAACAAAAACCAAAAAAATGACCATCCTTGTTGGTCAAATTAATCTCTCTCATCGCATGTCATAGTGCTGGACGGCGACCTCGCGGGCCCACACGAGTGAGTGTCCTAGGACCACCGTGTGCATGTGGCCCAAAGATGCATGTCAAACTTTTTCTGCAGCGAACATGTAACCAATGGAGTTTAGTGTTGAAAAATTGAAAAAAAATAGATAGCATCTGTCCATTTTTATACATTGATTGATTTCCTAGGGATTTAAATGTGTAAAAATCAAATTTGATCTACATGAGACCCGTGATAGTGCACGAAATTGGATTGCAAAATCATATGTGTACGTGTCCGTGGGTGCACGTTTAGTCCCCATGCAAGAAATTTCTAACATCTAGAATCTTGATTTTAAAATCCAATAAATCCAAAACTAAGTTGAAATTCATGAAACTTATCGTGGTGTCATATGGACACCAAATAGACTGCGATTTTTTTTTCAAATTTGAGACAAGTTTTGACATAATCTTGTTACATACATGAAATTATAAATAATTATCAACGAATGTCACAAATGAACTCTTTATTCGAACCATGTGTGTTAGACCAACAATGTAAGTGTCGTGCTTTGGTTAAGCAATAAAACGGCAGAATTAAACATCAAAAAGGAAAATCAATATAATGCGTGTCGTGCATGTGTCCTTTGTGCCGTACGAGCATGCGTGAGTTGATGAGACGCATGCTAGCAGGCAGACCGGGAGGCTGAGGCATGCCCGTGTTCGCTAGGACTCATCATGGGGCATGCTAGTAGTTATGTGAAATGACGGTAGGCGTGCCAGCAGTCTGCCGCGCAGGCTCACCGGGAGGCGAGCCAGCCCTTTGACCGCCGCCCACCTCGCTCCACTGCTCCATATTAATGGTGGCGGCACACCCCGTCCACAGTTGTCACCGCCGCATGGAGTGTATTAAAATTTTACCGAAGTGCACCATCGGTGGGAGTGGCGATGCCGGGGCTGGTGAAGCACTCGCGTGACGCATGAAGCTGGGCGCAGAGGTTGCTGTCCCCGCCGACGAGGTCTCGCGCGGGTTAGCGTGCGTGCTAATAATTCGTAGCCAGATCTTGAGAATTGATTTTGACCGCTGCCCGCATCGCTCCATGAAATGATGGTATAGGAATGCCAGAAGTCCGCCACGTAGGCTCACCAAGAAGCGAGACAACCTTTGACCACCGCCCGCTTCACTCCCACTGGTCCGTATTAATGGCGTGCCCAAGAGGCCGCACCCCTCATCCTCGCCACACACACAATCCTCTCTCTCCGCCCGCATCCTCGATGCCGCTCTCGGTCCTCAAAGCCTGCATCCCCATCCTCGCCACACACACAATCCTCTCTCTCCGCCCACATCCTCGATGCCGCTCTCAGTCCTCAAAGCCGTCAGTGTATGAGGATGCCGCCGAAGCACCCCATCGGAGGGAGTGGCGGTGTCGGGGCTGCTGAAGCACTGGAGCACGGCATGAATATGGAGACAGAGGTTTCCGTCGCCACCGACGAGGTGGAGAACGAGGCTGCAAAAAAGCGGAGGCGGGTCAAGAAAGAACCGCAAGCGACTCCAGCAGGCCTAGGCTTCATCAGCAGCCTCCTCGATGATATGTTGACAGTCATCATATCCCTCCTCCCAATCAAATATGGGGCGAGGACAAACGCCCTTTCCCGGCGGTGGCGCCCCCTCGATGCCCATGAGCTCTGCCATGGCTATCGCTCTCCCAGATCCTCAGTAGTCACCATGGCCCAATCAGAGGCCTTATCACAGGCAAGTTCCGTTCGAATGGCAAGGACCGAGCAAAGCTTGACGAGTGGTTTCGTTCCCCCACCCTAGATCAGCTCGAGGAGCTCAGTATTAATGATGGGCATATGCGCTCCCTGCCAAAGTCCGCGCTCCGCTTCGCGCCCATGCTGCACCTCACCAAGTTCATGAACTGCTATCCCCCCTTAATGACGCACCCACTCTTTTTCTACCACGACTGAAGCACCTCGAGCTCATCGTTGTCTGCATCCCAAAGGATGACATGGAGCGCCTGCTCTGCGGTTGTACTACACTCGAGTTCCTTCGTCTTCAGGCGATGAATTGGTCGAGTAGCTTCCACATTGCCTCCAGGACTGTCCGGACTATTTATGTGTGTTGCTGGTGTTGCAACGAGATATCACAAAAGGTGGACCACAATATGGTCACTAAGGACACACCTTCACTTGGGAGATTACTTGTAGTTGATCAACAAGGTCCAACAAGAATCAATGTCATTTGTGTGCCGAAATTGACAGTGGTGGGCTACTCGTCCGTCAAATACTACTACTTTCAGGTACAACAGTCGCCTTCTACCTCTCCTTGATATCAACATTATTTTTAGTTTTGAAGATGTATGTTCATCTGTCATCTAGAAAAGCTTCACCCAGATTTCGTGCACAGTGAAGGTCTTGGCACTAGAATCTGTCGGCCCCAACCTGGACCAAGTTGTCAGTTTCCTGAGATGCTTTCCGTGCCTGAAGAAGCTATATATCGAGGTGATGTTCCTTTCCTGTTAAATGTTAACCATAAGGGAGTTCAATTTTTTGCAGCTTTTCCCAAGTTTACAATGACAATGTACTACAATTTCTGAAGGAATCTAGGAGGATTTCAGGACATACACCCCCACCCCACATTGGTTGCTTGATTCACATGTTTACAATCCATAAGCATTTCTCCTTTGGATTCATCTGTACTAGTTTTCTTAGGGATTTTTTCATCCGCTCCAACCTCTTGTGACGATGGCTACATTTTTCTAGATTGTAATCAAATGCCCACGTTAATCATGGCAGACCGAAGATGGCACGTTGGTGCATTTTACAAATCCTGCAAACCAAATAGGCGTGTAGTAGTGTTCAAAACTGCATGTAGGCACTAACACGTTCTCTTGTTTTGCAGATAATAATAGGCCCGAAGGTGGATAATGTTTATAACAACAATCACATCGAATGCATGGATCCGCATCTCTCAAAAATTACTTTGAACTCCTACTGAGGGACCTTACCGGAGATTATATTCGCTAGGTTCTTTGTTGCCAGAGCAAGGGTGCTGAAGGTAATGAGGTTGAACATGCATTTAAATAGGAAATATAAATGGTTTGTTGATTAGAGCCAGCAGCTACTACAGAATGGAAGAGGCTCCAAAAAAAGCTAAACTTCGTATTGGAAGTGCATATGACAGAGTAATTGGAAGTCATTGTGTCAAACCCATACATGACTTGTCAGCGGCTGATCCCTTTGCAGAAATGAAGAAGTTTCCAAAGCGGCCTTACTATTTTTATTTTTAGTTTGAACCTCTCTTATATCCATGTTTACCTGACCAGCACGGGCGTTTGCAGCTGAATGAGCTGAATTTCATTTCTAATATGAGTTTGAACCTTGTAATCTTCGAATTTGAGCCATGTAACTCTGGAATCTGAACCTTGTAATATTTCGCGCTTTTGTGCTACAATCATTGAAATGGCATCGTATGAGACTCGTAGGTTGGCAGTACTATTTTGACCTTAATAAGCAATAGTCATAGATTTTATTAACCATTCACGACCAGGGATCCAACCGGAAGCAGAGCAATGGCAAACGTCGTGGCAACAAGATGTAGATGATTAGATGCTCGTTTCTCCTACTTTAATATGCTCGTAATTGCTTACTTTGGTGTGTGGAAATGTTATGTGTGTAATCACTTATGTAATTGTATGCTTAATTTGGTCATGCAATGCTGTTCTAATTAGTATATATGTTGATGTTCTGTAGACAGAGCATATCACATCTCACGCGGACCACACTAGGGAACCCGTCGATCATGAATTCATCAATCACAGACGGTTGTATACCAGCAAGCGTTTGCCCACAACACACACGGCTAATTCCATCACAAACAGCTCGGATGGATCAACTGTATGCCACGTATTGCACACGCAACTCCAATCTGATTCGTTCTTGATGTCTCCGCCATCGCTCGCACAGTTCGTCTTATTTGCCACGTATCACTGTGCCGATCTCTGTTCGCGTCCCTCGGCGCGCTGTGCTCGCCGTCAGGCGCTGCAGCGCGCTGTGCTCGCCGTAAGGCGTCGCGGCACGCTCTGCTCACGTCCATCGGCGCGCTCTGCTCACGTACCTCCACGCGCTCGACTTCTCGACAACTTTTCCTTGCGTGTTCAACAGCTATATGCATATATATGGTTGCTCGCCGTTGAGGTGACCGCGGAGCGGTCTGCTCGCGTCCCTGCGCGGGCGCTCTGCCAGCGGTTGGGGCCTGCGCACGATCATGTTGGGGGCGCCATATGCATGCTGTTGCGCCGCGAGCGTCGCCACAATGTAGTTACGTGCAACATGATGGAGTTACGCGCTGCAACTTAGAATTGCCATCTGGTGGTGTGGATATTCCAAGTCATCTGGCTTCCCCTTTAATTCCTGTGGCCATTGTAACCTTAGTCTCTCCAACCTTTCGATCGCACCTGACAACACAACAAGCACACCCACGACGACACATAGAGAGTGGATCTCTAGCGGCGCTCCAATGGAGTTCAGCGAGCATAAAGTGGAGACCCACGCGAGGGAGACAGATCTCTCGGCGGTGTACACCATCGACCCGACTGTGGTGGACGACTACATCAACAACGTTGAGAAGTTGCTTGCTCGAGACAAGTACATGGTGGTCAGCATCGACCTCCAGTACACTGGCGGTCGTCCCAACATAGATCAGAAGGTTGTTGTCACCCAGTTGTGCATCCGCCATCATGTCCTCATCTACCACTACTGCATGGCCATAGAGCCTTGCGATCGTTTCGCCAGGTTTGTCAACATCACCGAGTACAATTTCGCTATGGTGGAAACCACCGACGATGTAAAAGTGCTCAGGGTTACAGGTTTGGCCTAAAAGAACCTTGTCAAAATCCCTGATCACTACAGGGTCCAGGGCAGCACGAAGAAGGCCTCCCTGGTTGAACTTGCCTTAGCCATCATCGACCCATACTACGAAAAGATGAAGCAGGATGCCAACAGAACACGTGCCGTATCCTGGCACGGGGCCTGGATGCGGCAATTGGATGAACCTCACCTCAGGTTCGCGGCCAAGAGCATGTACACATGCTACGAGATGCACATGCGGATTGTTGACATGAGGAAGTGCCTCGTTACTGAAATCGATGAGGCCGATTCGAGCCACAAGCAGAGTAGTAGCAGCAAGCGTCACAAGAAGTAGATGATGATCAGATGATCGTTTATCCTAGTTAATTGTGCATGTAATATATAGTTGACTTTGGTGTGTGGAAATGTCATGTGTGTAGTAGCCACCTATGTGATTCTGCATGTAATAGTTTACTTTGGTGTGTGCAAATGTCATGTGTGTAGTAGCCACCTATGTAATTGGATGTTTAATTTGGTTATGCAACCATGTCCTTATAAGTGCGTGTATATATATGTTGTTGTTCTAGATGCAATCCCAACGCACAACACACACGTCTTATTAGCAGCAATCATTTGTGTTCTTATCGGTCTTCACACACATTTCTGATTATAGACCTGTTTGCCGCATATCACACACATCTTGTTAAATTGAACCATTTTTGTTATCTTGGCTCAACGCAAACAGTTCATCCGGGTGAACTGTTCGCCCTCTATCACACACACCTTGATCTGGCTAACCATTTCTTTTGTTCCGCCTATCACAAACAATTCATCCGAGTGAACCGTATGCCGTATATCGCACATACCTTCATCTGGCTGCCCGTTTCTGTTCTTCTGCCTCATCGCAAACAGTTCATTGAACTGAACCGTATGCCCCTTATCGCACACACAACTAAATTCTGAACCATGTTGATGCATCCGTCATCACAAACGTTTTGCATCTGTTTTACGGTGTTTTTACATCATTGTTTGCGATTATTGCATTGCACAAAGTTTCGTCGAAGGGTCTCTGATTGTAGTGTCACGTTAGCAGCATCCTGCAGTAGTGTCATGTCTCATACGTCTCAAACATATCTATAATTTATGAAGTATTCATGCCATGTTTACAACAATTTTATATGGTTTTGGTATGATTTGGATGGAACTAACCCGGACTGACGTTGTTTTCAGCAAAACTACCGTGGTGTTGTTTTTTGTGCAGAAATAGAAGTTCTCCAAATGCAACAAAAAAATTGACGATTTTTTGGAACAAAAGAGGCACTAGAAGCTTCGTGGGAGGGCCAGAAGAGACACGAGGTGGGCACAACCCACCAGAGCATGCCAGAGGGGCCTGTATCGCCCCGGTGGGTTGTGGTCACCTCAAGGCCCATCTTCGCGTGATTCCAATGCCAAAAAATCATATAAATAGAGAAACCATCAGAAATAACCCTAGATCAAAAGTTCCGCCGCCGCAAGCCTTTGTAGCCGCGAAAAACCAATATAGACCCCGTTCTGGCACCCTACTGGAGGCGGGAATCATCACCGGTGGCCATCTTGATCATCCCGGTGGCCACCATGATGAGGAGGGAGTAGTCCACCCTTGGGGCTAAGAGTATGTACCAGTAGCTATGTGTTTAATCTCTCTCTCTCTCTCTCTCTCTCTCTCGTGTTCTTGATGGCACGATGTTGATGTATCACGGGCTTTATTAATATAGTTGGATCGTATGGTGTTTTCCCCTCTCTATCTTGTTGTGATGAATTGAGTTTTCCCTTTGAGATTTGTTTTATTGGATTGAATACTTCTATGGATTTGAGAGCACCTGAGGTATGTCTTGCTATGAATACCCATGGTGACAATGTGGTACCATATTGATTCACTTGATATGTGTTTTGCACTCAACTCGTGGATTCCCGAGGTGACATTAGGGTAATCTATGCATAGGGGTTGATGCATGTTCTCGTGTTTGTTTCTCTGGTAGAAATCTTGGGGCACTCTTTGAGGTTCTTTGTATTGGATTGAGTATTATGAATCTGAAATTGTTTGATGCAAATTGTATAATCAACTCACAGATACTCGCGGTGATATTGGAGTATCTTGGTGATATTAGAGTTGGTTGATGTGTATCATATGGTGTTATTTTAGTACAAACTCAACTCGTGGATTCCCGAGGTGACACTGGGGTAATCTATGCATAGGGGTTGATGCACGTTCTCTTCTTTGTTTCTTCGGTAGAAATCTTGGGGCACTCTTTGAGGTTCTTTGTGTTGGATTTAGTATTATGAATTTGAAATTGTTTGATGAATATCATATAATCAACTCACGGATACTCGCGGTGACATTGGAGTATGTAGGTGACATTAGAGTTGGTTGATGTGTATCATATGGTGTTATTTTAATACAATCTCTTGGTTAGATTTCTCGGAAAGAATAGCTTGGTGTTATTTTAGTACGAACTCTATGATAGATTGATCGGAAAGAATAGCTTTGAGGTGGTTTCGTACTCTACAAACAATTTCTTCTTATGTTCTCTGCTAGATAAGAACTTTGGAGTGATTCTTCATCGCACGTGAGGGATGGTTATATGATCCAATTATATTAGCATTGCCAAGAGATTGCAGTAGCGAAAGTACGGACTCTAGGCCTCATTTTCAAGCATTGCAATACCGTGTGTGCTCATTTTTGTTACTTGCTACCTTGCTGTTTTTTATTGTTCCTATTACAAAAATTAATATCTACTATCATCTACACTTGTATCACCATCTCTTCGTCGAACTAGTGCACCTATACGAATTACCATAGTATTTGGTGTGTTGGGGACACAAGAGACCCTTCGTTATTTGGTTGCAGGGTTGTTTGAGAGAGACCACCTTCAACCTACATCTCCCACGGATTGATAAACCTTAGGTCATCCACTTGAGGGAAAATTGCTACTGTCCTACAAAACTCTGCGCTTCGAGGCCCAACATGAGTCTACAAGAATAAAGTTGCGTAGTAGACATAATTGTCTGGCCTCGGAAGATCAACACGTCGCAGCCCTACCTAGGCCGAACAGAGAGGTCAGCACGCCGGTCTAAATCCTAAGAGCGCAGGGGTCTTGGGCCTATCGCCCTTTGCACTTCTACACGTTGCGAACGCGGCCGGTGAGCAGACCTAGCCCCCCTTATACAAGCGCATGCATTCTAGTCCAACCTGGTGCGCGCCACTCAGTCGTTGACATCTGGAAAGCGTCGGTTGATACTACGATGCCGGTTGCCCATATCTTGTCCCACGTGGCGGTTAGTGCGTATATGGCCAACGACCAACTCAGATCAAATATCCAAACTCGTTAGGCGCGTTATTATGAGATAACCGCGGACAACGACCAGGGACTAGGCCCACCTCTCTCCTGGGTGGTCTCAACCTGCCGTGTCACCCTGCCACAAAGATCCACTCAAAGGGCTGTCGGGAAACATTTCCTTTCAGCCCCTAGTCCGTGAATCACTCGCGGGTACTCTGCGAGCCGACTCGACTTTAGTCACAACATGTATCATGTGTAATATGTATAGTATATACCCGTGATCACCTCCCGAGTGATCATGGCCCGATAGTATGGCATGGCAGACGAACAAGAATGTAGGGCCACTGATGAAATACTAGCATCCTATACTAAGCATTTATGATTGCAGGTAAAGGTATCAACAGTAGTAGCAAAGACATGCTATGCAGCAGTATAGGATCAGCCGAAAGCAGTAACATCTACACTACTCTAATGCAAGCAGTAGAGAGAAGGAGTAGGCGGTATCGGGATGATCAAGGGGGTTTTGCTTGCCTGGAAGCTCTGCTGAGAAGGAGGGTCGTCAACACCGTAGTCGATCGGGGTAGCAGTGGCGTCATTCTCGAAGTCTACCAGAGAGAAGAGGGGGAAGAAACAATGAATGCAATGCAAACAGATGCATGCCGATGCATAACATAACAATAGGTGGTGCTAGGTGTGCCCTAACGCGGTACTAGGCGATACTGGCAAAGGGGGAAAACATCTGGGAATGTATTCCCGGTGTTTGGCATTTTTGGACAAATGAAACGGAGGGGGACGGTTGCATGTTTGCTATGCTAGGGACGTGTGGCAGACGAACGGATTGCTTATTCGGATTCGTCATATTTTTCTGAGCAACTTTCATGTGCAAAGTATTTTCATCCGATATACGGTTCAAAGTTTAAATGATTTTATGGATTTATTTATATTCCAAAATTTAATAAGAAAATAATTTTGTCACTTAAGGTAGTGCCAGCCATAGTGTATGACATGTGGGGTCGGGGTCAAAGTCAACAGTCTAGTCAGCTGTTGACTGGGTCAACATTGACAGGTCAAACTGGCTTGTGGGACCCAGCTGTCATAAGAAGTGTATATTATCAGTTTTTATTAGTTTAACAGATGAGGTGGGGGCCACATGCCATAGTGTAGGACTAACTAAATGAGAAATTTAAACTCAATAGAGGAGGCATTAGACTAATTAACAGAGGGGGGTTAGTGCTAATTTAATATAGCCCCTAATCCACACAGGGCCTGGCCCAGATGGCAGTGGCCCTGGCGGCTACACACAAACGCACACTGCATGCACACGGCCGGAAAATATTTTGTAGAGCTTAGGCTTAGGTGCACCCCCTTATCTAACCATCCATCTCTGCATCGCGATTCGTGCAAGAACTTTTCTCTTTTTTGTTTCTTTCAAATAAAAGAACATATGAACTTCAAACTTTGCAGCACAACAAAACATTCTAACTAGAATGTGGGAAAAAACTTTCAGATTTTTTCATGCATCATAAGTACTAAAAATAACATTTTTGAATAAAGAAAATCTCATTTTGTATATTTATTTTGGTTAAAAAAATATGTAAGTTTTTTCTCTCATTGTAGTAAAAAAGTTTTGCTATCTTGCAAAGTTTGAAGTTCATATGTTGTTTTATTTGGAAGCAACAAAAAAGAGAAAATTTCATGCAGTAAGTTAGTTGTCTAGCACGGATCTCAAAGCTATACTGGATGGTACGGATAGGAGGTGTTCATGAGCCTAAGCTCTAAAAATCCGCATCCGCACACGGCCCTGTCGACCAAAGGCATCTGCGACAGGCGATGATGGCCGGAGGCGGGCGCCCTCGGGCACAGGCGGTCACAGGGAGGCGGGCGCGTGGGCGAGCAGAGCGCAGAGAGGCGGTGGCCGGCGCATGCAGGGAGGGCGCAGCGGCTGCGGCGGCAAGGGGAAGGCGGTGGGGCAGCTAGACCAGCAGCGGGCAGTGGGCGCGTTGGGCGCGGGCGGGTTCGACAAAGTGGCGTCCAGCGGCACGTGACCGGGGAAGGTAAAGGCGCGTGGGATCTGTGATGGAGGGCGCGAGGCATCAGCTGTAGCGGCAGCAGCAGGCACCAGCATTGGTAGCAGCGGCGGCAGGGTAGGGGAGGACTAGCGCGGGCAGGGGATACATTTGGGCCCCGGCACGTGCGCTGGAGAAGGGTGCGATGGAGTGCGGTAGCGGGAGGCTGAGGCACGACCTGGGGCGGGCGTGGGCGTGAGGGAGCAAGGTAGAGGCGAGGCGAGTGGAGCGCCGGCTATGGCGACTTCCAGCGCGGGACGGCAACAATGAGCACGGTGGCTACAACAAAAGGGACAAAGGAGGGAAGGGTGGGACGGAGGAGGAGGCTCACATCGGATCCAATGGAGACCTCGGGGAAGTCGAGGGAGTGCGTGGGTTCGACCGGGTTTGGCTGGTGGCTGCGTGCTTTGCGTCGACACGGCGGTGGCCGAGCTCCGGCGATGGCTTCGAGCGAGGAGAGGGGCAAGAGCAGGGAGGGGAGGCGATCTAGGGTTCGGGGAGCGTTGGGCCGGTGGATGGCCGCCACGGCACCCCTGCCTCCTGTAGCGAGAGGTGGGAGGCAAGTGGGGGTTGCCCTGGGCCAGTTTGCTAGATGGGCGAAGGGGCCCAGTAGATTAGGTTTGTTTTCTTTTTACTAGTTTTTTTCCATTTACTTTTGTGTTTATTTATTTAGCTACTATTTTGTACTTTCTTTTTGCATCAAAATACTTTGTAAAATGTAAAAACCCTGCCATATAATTACTATGCATTATTTTGCACTGCCACAAAAAGTTTGGGTTCAAAATAATTTATTAAGTTTGAGTTTATAGTTGAATGGGATAAAAAGGTGTGGTTGGTCCATTATTTTAATGTCCGTGGGCAATTTATATTTTGAAAAATGTTAATTCTTTCATGACAAATTGTTAGTGGATATTTGCAACCCACCGAACAATTTTTTTTACCATTTTAAGAAATAATAAATTGACTTTATTTTGAATTTGAATTTGAATCAGGTTTGGATCAAAGTGAGGTTTAGCAAATTAACTACGATGGCATGGCACCATTAGGAGCGGATTACTGTAGGTTAATTATCCAGGCGTGTTACAATTCTCCTCCACTATAAGAAATCTCGTCCCGAGATTTAGGAGGTAGAGAAAAGGGGGAAGGTTATGGTTACAAAATTCTAGCGAGTGTTCTCGGTCTTGGTTGCTCTTCTCGAAGAGGTTGATCCATTACGTTGATGTCTTCGTTTCTCTGCATCAATGCATCATCATGCAGTTATCGTTCTTCTTTCAGGATCTTCATCGTACTACGAGAGGATAAGAGGGGAAACTCTATAAGGACAGTTTTTTTAACAAGATTGAGCATCGGACGGTTAACTCAGGGGAAGAAGCATAAAGCATTTCTCGAGTTGATTACATGAAACACATCGAGAGCATTATAAGAGGGTACGAAAGTTTCAAATGGGTAAGTAATCGTTCGATGCCTGAAATAGAGTGTGAAAAGGCTTCAGAGCAACGGGAACAAGTATTGTGTATGATACCAGAATTGATGATCTCTCGGAAGGTGGCTTATGAATTACATATGAGGCCACGCGCAAGGAATAACCTTGGAAACAGGGGCTGTACAGGAGAGTCAGTTTTCGATCCTGTGGAACTGTGGGTTATGGGCCCACCATGTGGGTTAAAGTAGAAAGGGCGCTGACATGTTGCATGGTCATGGTAGCAAGGCAGGTCAGAGACTAGACTATCAGTTATGCGGGCAACAACATTGGTACCAAGGGCGAGGGACGCAGAGAACCATTTTCCTGCTCGTTGAAATGAGGTGGACGAATAGGTAAGATTCTCATCCACCGGCGGTTACCAAAATGTTATGAACAATAGTAACATGGTTATACTAACCGAGTTGTACATCGAGGTGTGTACATAAGCAGGGTAACACTACTGCTTAGATCACGAAAATTTATAAGAAAGCTTAAACAAAACAATGGAAAGGAAAAAATGATTATCAGATTTAAACAGAACAATGGAAATTAAAATGTGTATACATGAATATTAGGTGTATCTCCTTCCCAAGATCAAGAAGAGTTGGATAATCATGACCGGACTTGAAAGTGCAACTAATCCCTGGGTGGTTTTGGTAATTCTTAACAACATATAGCTCATTGAACTAATACTCTTTCAAGACGATCATTTCAGAAAGTTCAATGATTGGCATGCATGGACTAGAGATGTGGGCCCCTCAAAATGCTAAGGACATATATTGGCAAAAGCTCAAGACTCTACATTTTCTTTTCAGTGATCCAAGATCACATTGAGTCCATAGGAAAGGCCAATACTATTAAGAGGGGATGAGGTGTTGCTTAATGGCTTGCTTGCTTGTTCCTTGTGTGTACTTCACTCTATGCTAGAGTGTTTGTGCATGCTTTGCCACATATTTCATTTGTCATCTTATTGTGTGAGCATGTTGATTGCATATTTTTCCCATTCGAGGACATCCATTTGTTGCTTTGATTGTTTGGCTCTTTTTTTTGTTTTGCCAAATGGATGGACAAGAATGCCTAAGAACTTCCTCTAGCTATCTATGCTTTTCTTGTCTCAAACTCTATTCATGCTACATCACAAAGTTTGATCAAGTCAGATTCGAACTCTCTGGGTGAGGAGCACTCGGAGCCACCGATTCGTCATAGACTTAAACTTCCAAAACCTCTTTGTGTATTTTGGTCTGACCGATTAACTACTGTTGGTCATACCGAGTTCATTGAGTTGATCTAGGGTTTCCATCTCGGTGCAACCGATTTGAACAATTCGGTCACACCGAGTAGCATTAACCGCTTGCAATTCTGCATCTCGGTGCCACCGAGTCGTTCCACTCGGTCACACCGACAGGGTCAGGATATATATACCCACGGGTGAATTTTGGAAATTCCCCCAAAACCCTTCGCCCGCGCGTATCCTACTCTGCTGACTCGAGTCTCCAGATCGTCTGCTCATCGCCAGTGACCTCCTGCCGCTAGTCTCCGCCTCTGTCAACGGGAATCTCAACCACCGTTGTCGCCGTAGCGAGTTCACCGCCGAGTTAGGGTATGAACTCGACCCCTATGTGTAATCTTTACCTCTGATTCCTTCACTTAGGTCCATGCCATGATTCTTACCATGTATGAGATTACCCTGTCCAGCAAAAACTTCCTTTAGATTAGTTTTGATTCAAAAATTTAGGGTTAGGTTTCCGCCGAACTCATCTCGGACCGACCGAGTTTTAGAAATCGGTCTCACCGATTTGGCCTAGGCCATTGCAGTTGTAATTTCTGGGCTGACCGAAACTTCTGAATCGGTGTGACCGAGTTCAACTCTCAGTGAAACCCTAGCAATCTCAGAGTCACCAAACTATGTCTCGGTCTGACCGATTCCACTAGTTTAGACTCTAATGTTGCTTCGGTGTCACCAAGGTTAACAAATCGGTAGATCCGCAATGCTTTCTGTAGAAAACTAAAACTAAGTTTTTGCCTCAATTGTTTTGCCAAATCTCTACACTTTGTGATGCTCATCCACTCTATCTCAACTACATCTATTCACAGGGTCAGCTTTCGGTTTGCGGTGTCAGCTATGTCAGATCAAAGTGATAGCCAGAACAAGTCTGAGGAGCAAGTTAACATGAGTGAGGGCACTAGTCCCTCTGGCAGCTATGATGAGGGTAGCAGAAGCACCCGAAGCAACTTGCCCAAAGCAGCTACCAGGACAAGGAGAAAGAGAAACTCAAATTATGAGGATGAAGATTATGTTGCTCTTGAGGAGGAGGTTAGCTCAAAGAAGAAAGTTGTCAAGAAAGAATTTGGCACTATAGCTTCAACCAAGCCTGGTTTACACAAGAAAGCTCTTGCGAAGAGAGTGTCCATGTCTAAAGCCAGAGCCACAACACAGGAAACCATTGAGTTCACTCTTGAACCAAAGGAGGCTAGTGAGGGCAAGAAGAGAAAGGAAAGGGTCAAGAAGACCATGGCCAGAGTAATTGGCAGATCCTCTATGATGAGAGACCCAGCTGAGGATGAGGAAGAAGATGAAAGAAGAGGATGCTGCACCAGCACCCTAAGCTCAGAAGCTGATGGGGATACCATCAAGTCTGGGGCTGCTCCATCAAAGCCCAAGACTGTCCCCAAAGCAACTGCTCAAGCTCCTAAGACTGCACCAAAGAGAAGCACCAGAAACATACCTACTGCAGAAAAGAACAAGGCCCCAGTGCCTAAAATGGAAGAAGAAGATGAAGCACAAGTGCTCAGAAAGTTGAAGCCAAAGATCCCTGATCATGATGATAATCATCCAGTGGCTAAAAACATGAAGGAGAGAAAGGATGCAGGTCTCAGATTGTGGAGACCATCAGACCCCTATGCTGCAAGGAGAAGAACTGCTGTGGACTACAGATTTCACACTAAGGAACAACATGACTTCTATGAGAGAATTCTTTTGGATAAGAAGCCTATTGTGTGCGACATGAAGTGGATAGACTAGGAATACATTGATGAAAATGAAGATCACTTCCCTAGAGTGCACGAGAGCTTCAGACTCAATGGAGTTGACACCTTTGTGGGTCAAAAATTGACCAAGTGGAATGATGAGCTTATCATGCAGTTCTATTCAACAGCTCACTTCTACCCAGATGGAAGAATTGTTTGGATGTCTGAGGGTACAAGGTACCAGTCAACTATTGCTGAGCGGGCCAAGCTTATCAATGCCCCTGAAGAGGATGAGGATGACACTGATGTCTATGCAAAGCGCAAGAAAGATCACAACTCCATGTCCAACATGTAGAAGGAGATACCTGACAAGGCCTTGGAAACACACAAGCTAGGCTCAGTATACTATCTGTTGTCTGCATTGGCCACCATAAACACCATTTTGAGGCACACCTTGTTGCCCAAATCAGGAGATTACAGGATGATCAAAGGCCACTCCATCAACTTGCTTCAACTGTTTGATGTTCCACAAAAATTCAAGATGATGAGCTTGATAGTTGAAACCATCAAGAGAACAGCAGCAGACCAAAAGAGATCATGTGGGTATGCTCCACACATTCAGATGCTCATCAACTCCAAGATGGGCAAAGGCATATATCCGTTGGATAAAGAGCACCTTACCTTGAGGCCTGATTTTGAGGACAACACAGTTGTCATGGATGCTACAGATCCTACTTTCGTAGAGGCTCAGGAGAAGAGAGCAAAAGCAAAAGTAGAGAAGGCAGC
This sequence comes from Aegilops tauschii subsp. strangulata, assembly GCF_002575655.3. Classification (NCBI taxonomy): domain Eukaryota; kingdom Viridiplantae; phylum Streptophyta; class Magnoliopsida; order Poales; family Poaceae; genus Aegilops; species Aegilops tauschii. The sequence continues at coordinate 288,048,115 of NC_053036.3, forward strand.
CAAGATGCCAAGTGTTGAGGAGCCATCCCAAGTTTTTCTCAAGTCTAAACAAGACCAACTTGGCTATCTTATTCAAGCTACTTTGAGGATTGAGAAAGGATTGGCTACCCTGACTCAGAATCAAGAGAGTCTTGAGAGAATTTTTGAGACAAAACTTCATGACTTGGATATCAAGGTGACAGAGATTCAGACTTCTCTGGAGAAGATCCAAGAAGAGCTTGAGGATAGGAGTGACAAGACCACCACTGATGCTTATCAAAGGGTGCCCAGAAGGCAGAGGTCTGCAGCAGTGCTAGTGACAAACACTAGAGCTACACTTTAGTTCCTGCAGCCACAGCTTCAGTTGCCCCTCTAGTTGCAACTCCACCAGCTCCGCAGTCTTCCTAGATTCATTTGTTGTAGGAATCCTCTCCACGCCACCTTCGCACTCTGGCGCTCCCGAAGATCAAGCTTAGGGAGCCGCATAGCACTGTGCATTTTCAGGCTTTTTGGTAACTTGTTGCCAAAGGGGGAGAAAGTGTATAGATCACAGGCTTCGAGAGAGACAGCTTTGCTTCTTTTTGCCTCTTTTGCTACTTATTTGTTTCCTTGCTTGGATGATACTCTATGGTTGTGTGTGTGAGATACTTGTATGGTCATGTGCTTGATCATATCATACTTTAATGTTTGTGCTTGGATGATGATATTCTGTATCTCTCATGTATGATCTTTCACTTTGTCTTGGTGATGTGTGTATATTTCATATTCTATCATTTTGAGCGCTCCACCAAGATGTATGTGACATGGAAGAGTAACCCATGATCATAATCGATTGTGCATTTGCATTCACAAGCAAATTTTAAATAATGCACAAATTTAGGGGGAGCTCTTGCTTATCACATACTTCTCAAAGCGATGATGTATCTCATTATTATTATCATTTGTCGAAGCTTTGATCTATATGTTGTCATCAATTACCAAAAAGGGGGAGATTGAAAGTGCAACTAATCCCTGGGTGGTTTTGGTAATTCTTAACAACATATAACTCATTGAACTAATACTCTTTCAAGATGATCATTTTAGAAAGTTCAATGATTGGCATGGCATGGACTAGAGATGTGGACCCCTCAAAATGCTAAGGACATATATTGGCAAAAGCTCAAGACTCTACATTTTCTTTTCAGTGATCCAAGATCACATTGAGTCCATAGGAAAAGCCAATACTATTAAAAGGGGATGAGGTGTTGCATAATGGCTTGCTTGCTCAAAATGCTTGGTGATATGCTCCAAAAGCCCTCAACCACTTTCTCAATTCCACATATGTCCTAAACCAAAAGTCAAACTTGGCCCCGCCGATTTGATCTATCCGGCGCCACCGAGTTTATTTGACATAGCCATAGCCAGAAACCCTATCAGTTCGGTCTCACCGATAGGGATCTTGGTCTCACTGAGATGGGGTTGCAAACTCTCTGTTTCCCTTCGTAATGTTTCGGTCTAACAGAAATGAGCGATCGGTCCCACCGAGTTCGCAATGCAAACTCTCTGTTTCCTTTTCGTAATGTTTCGGTCTCACCGAAATGAGCGATCGGTCCCACCGAGTTCGCCTAACCAACTCTCTGTTTGCCTATTACTGAAATCGATCTCACCGAGTTCATGTGATCGGTCTCACCGAGATCAAGTTATGCCTAACCCTAGCACATCGGTCCCACCGAGTTGATCGTGTCGGTCCCATTGAAAATCCTAACGTTCACATTTTGAACTGAATTGGTCTGACCGAGTTTGACTATTCGATCCCACCGAGTTTGTTAAATTATGTGTAACGGTTTGATTTTGTGCGGAGGCTATATATACCCCTCCACCAGTCCTCCATTCGTGGGGAGAGCCATCAGAACGTGCCTACACTTCCAGCATTCATTTTCTGAGAGAGAACCACCTACTCATGTGTTGAGACCAAGACATTCCAATCCAACCACAAGAATCTTGATCGCTAGCCTTCCCCAAGTTGCTTTCCACTCAAATCATCTTTCCACCATATCCAAATCTACGAGAGAGAGTTGACCATTGGGAAGACTATCATTTGAAGCACAAAAGCAAGGAGTTCATCATCAACACACCATCTATTACCTTTTGGAGAGTGGTGTCTCCTAGATTGGTTAGGTGTCACTTGGGAGCCTTCATCAAGATTGTGTAGTTGAACCAAGGAGTTTGTAAGGGCAAGGAGATCGCCTACTTCATGAAGATCTACCCAAGTGAGGCAAGTCCTTCGTGGGCGATGGCCATGGTGGGATAGACAAGGTTGCTTCTTCGTGGACCCTTCGTGGGTGGAGCACTCCGTGGACTCGCGCAACCATTACCATTCATGGGTTGAAGTCGCCATCAACATGGATGTAAGATAGCACCACCTGTCGGAACCACGCCAAAAATCTCCGTGTCTACATTGCGTTTGCTCCCTCCAAACTCCTCCCCTTTACCTTCATATGCAATGATTTACATTCTACTGCTATACTCTTAGAATTGCATGTGTTGGTTGATTGCTTGACTTGTGCTAAGTTGCTAAAATCTGCCAAGACTTAAAATTGGGAAAAGGCTAGATTTTTATTTAGTCAAGTAGTCTAATCACCCCCTCTAGACATACCTTCGATCCTACAGGACTGTAAGTAGATAACCATCTAGAAGAAGGGGCGATGAAACTCATGATGTTATCCGAACAATGGTGTTTGGACTATTGATCAAGAAACAATTAGCATTATGCTTCAAATGTTCTTATTGCAAATCAGGGTACCACACACAAGCTTCGAGGTAGCATTGGCATGGTCTTCAAGCAAAGGTCAGACTTTGGATACACAAAGGATCCATCAGGAACAACTGATAGAATAAGTCTTATAATTTCCTCATGGGAGAATGGCCAACCTTGCTAAAAAGGAAACAATAACAATAGGTCCTCCGGCCAGGTGTTCTAGGCATGACATCACCATATTGGGTCATATAAAGACCAACATTATAATTATTGGAAATATGTTCCAACCATCATATCTGACCGAGATTCATATTCGATTGGTGTCAGGATACCTCAGTCTTAGGATGCCTGAGAAGAAAAAGGTGCAACACAAATTGACGAGATGACATTGCAAGATTCTCGGGAACTGAACTATGGAAGCAAGTTCTGAAACAATAGTTCATCATTAACCAAGGAGGAGATGAGGATGTGCTTGATGGACTCAGCGACAATTCATCGAGATTTCCAAAAAGATGGGTTTCCACAATTACGTGAACAAGGAGATAACATTTGTCAGATCAATTGATATTATGATGTATGTGAGGGAGTCCTGGACTAAGGGGTCCTCGGGCGTCCGGCCTGTTGGACATGGGCCGGACTAGTGGGCTGTGAAGATACAAGACCGAAGACTCTCTCCCGTGTCTGGATGGGACTCTCCTTGGCGTGGAAGGCAAGCTTGGCGTCCAAATATGAAGATTCCTTTCTCTGTAACCGACTTTGTACAACCCTAGTCCCCTCCGGTGTCTATATAAACCGGAGGGCTTAGTCCGGGGAACAATCATAATCGTAGTCATACATGCTAGACTTCTAGGGTTTTAGCCATTACGATCTCATGGTAGATCAACTCTTGTAATACTCATATTCATCAAGATCAATCAAGCAGGAAGTAGGGTATTACTTCCATAGAGAGGGCCCAAACCTGGGTAAACATTGTGTCCCCCATCTCTTGTTACCATCAACCTAGACGCACAGTTCGGGACCCCCTACCCGAGATCCGCCGGTTTTGACACCGACATTGGTGCTTTCATTGAGAGTTCCACTGTGCCGTCCTCAAAAGGTTTGATGGCCCCTTCAATCATCTACAACAATGCTGTCCAAGGAGAGGTCTTCCTCCCTGGACAGATCATCGTGTTCGGCGGCTTCGCACTGCGGGCCAACTCGCTTGGCCATCTAGAGCAGATCGATAGCTACGCACCTGGCCATCAGGTCAGATTCAGGAGCTTGAGCTACATCGCGGACATCCGCGGAGACTTGATCTTCAACGGATTCGACACCACGGCAGCCGCCTCCCGTCACCACGATGAACATGACTTAAATCTGTCATCGGACCATACCCAGGAGATAGCATCTGTAACTGCTCAGGCCTTAGATCCAGAGCAGATCGCGCCATCCGAAGACGGGAAGCTCGACCCCGCCATGGATGCCGCAGTCCCAGCGGCGTCAGAGCCGCACACAGACCCAACCTCGAGTGGAATCTGTGTCACCGGAGCCTCGGACCCGTTTCCGGCTATAGGTTCTGAACCATGTGCATCCACATGCGTCGAGCTCGATCAGTCATCGATCGTTGAATTTAGGTTCGCGGACATTTTTCAGCACTCGCCTTTGGGCGACGTGTTAAACTCGTTAAAAACACTATCCTTAGCGGGGGGCTCACAGCCGAATTATATCCGGTTCAAAACGGAGGCTGATGACGGAGAATTTCGTTTCCCACCCACCGCCCATTTTATAGCCACTATCGAAGACTTAGCTGCCATGCTCGATTACGGCTCCGAAGACATCGACGGTATAGACGATGATGCCAATGAGGAGCAGGGCCAAAACCCGCCGTTTACCGGACGATGGACGGCCACCTCTTCTTATGACATGTACATGGTGGATACACCTAAAAGAACTAACGACGATGACAAAAAATACCCGGTCGAGGATAAACCTCTGGAGACACAGCCAAAGCGCCGGCGTCAGTGGCGCCGCTCTAAGTCATGTCGTGGCAAAGATAGTAACACCGGCACAGGAGAAAATAACACTCCGGATAGTGCCGAAGATAATGAAGACCCCGTTGAAGCAACTTCCGAACAAGAAGAACAGGAAGATGGGCAAGTTAGCCTTGATGAACAGGCCATAAACAAACACTCGGAGGACAGTAATTATCTTCCGCTCTCCGAGGAGGAGGCGAGCCTCGGCAACGAGGATTTCATCATGCCTCAGGAACCTCTCGAGCAGGAGCGCTTTAAGTGCCAGCTAATAGCCACTGCAAGGAGCCTGAAAAAGAAGCAGCAGCAGCTTCAAGCTGATCAAGATCTGCTAAACAATAGATGGACTGATGTCCTAGCAGCCGAAGAATACAGCCTCAAGCGCCCAGCCAAAAGTTACCTGAAGCGCAAATTACTACCTCAGTTCGATGATGAGGCACCGGATCCCGTACCATCATCGCGCAATGCGGCTGACCGACCACCACGTGGTCAGGATAAAGCGGCAACTCAAGCCGAACACCAGCCCGCCCCACCTCATCGTAAAGGCAGAGATAAAACAGCTCGTGATCATACATATGACCTTCAGCAGAAACTGGACAATAAAGCAGGACATACTAGATCGATCTACGGATCGCGAGGACGTGCCCCGACACGTGACGACGGCTATCTATTCGGATGTGACAAGCCTAGTCACGCCCGGGCTGAAAACCGCAGGCGGACTCCATCGGAGCTGCGTCGTGATGTGGCCCGATATAGAGGCGCCACACACCCTCTTTGCTTCACTGATGAAGTAATGGACCATGAATTCCCGGAAGGCTTTAAACCCGTGAACATCGAATCATATGACTAGACAACGCACCCCGCGGTATGGATTGAGGATTTTCTTCTCCATATCCATATGGCCCATGGTGATGATCTTCATGCCATCAAATACCTCCCGCTAAAACTCAAAGGAACAACTCGGCACTAGTTAAACAGTCTGCCTGAAAACTCTATTGGTAGCTGGGAGGATTTGGAAGACGCCTTCTGCGACAACTTCCAAGGTACATATGTCCGGCCACCAGATGCCAATGACTTAAGCCACATAGTTCAATAGCCCGGAGAGTCAGCCAGGAAATTCTGGACTAGGTTCCTAACTAAAAAGAACCAAATCGTCGACTGTCCATATGCCGAAGCCCTAGCAGCCTTTAAACATAGCATCCGCGACGAATGGCTCACCTGCCACCTCGGCCAAGAAAAGCTGAAGTCCATGGAAGCCCTCACGGCACTCATGACCCGCTTTTGTGCGGGTGAGGATAGTTGGCTGGCCCGTAGCAAAAACACGACAAGCAAAGCGGGCACCTCCGAGGTCAAAAACAGCAACGGCAAGCTCCAACGCAGCAGGCACAAATGTCGAAGCAATGGTGATAACACTGATGACACTACAGTCAACGCCGGATTCAGTGGCTCCAAGTCCGGCCAGCGGAAAAAGCCTTATAAAAGAAACAACTCGGGACCATCCAGTTTGGACCGCATACTCGATCGTCCGTGCCAGATCCATGGCACCCCAGAAAAACAAGCCAACCATACCAACAGGGATTGTTGGGTTTTTAAACAGGCCGGCAAGTTAAATGCCGAAAACAAGGAGAAGGGATCGCAAAGCGAGGACGATGACGAGGAACCCCGGCCGTCGAACACAGGGGGACAGAAGAAGTTTGCCCCTCTGGTCAAAACGGTGAACATGATATACGCTACCCACGTCCCCAAGAGGGAACGCAAGCACGCGCTCAGGGACGTCTATGCGGTAGAGCCAGTCGCCCCAAAGGTTAATCCATGGTCGTCATGCCCGATCACCTTCGATCGTCGGGATCATACGACCAGTATCCGTCACGGTGGTTCGGCCGCACTGGTCCTTGACCCAATAATTGATGGATTCCACCTGACGCGAGTCCTCATGGACGGCGGCGGCAACCTGAACCTGCTCTATCAGGATACAGTGCGCAAAATGGGCATTAATCCATCACAGATCAAGCCCACAAAGACTACCTTTAAAGGAGTCATACCAAGTGTAGAGGCCCGATGTACGGGCTCAATCACACTAGAGGTTGTCTTCGGATCTCCGGACAACTTTCGAAGCGAAGAGTTAATCTTCGATATCGTCCCCTTTCGCAGCGGCTATCACGCACTGCTTGGATTAACTGCATTTGCTCGATTCAACATGGTGCCACACTATGCTTATCTCAAGCTCTAGATTCCCAGGCCACGCGGCATCATAACAGTTAATGGAAACACGGCACTCTCCCTCCGTACCGAAGAGCACACCGCTGCCTTAGCAGCAGAATTACAAAGCGGCCTTTTCAAGCAGAACCTTAATTCGGCGGCCGAGCTCCCGGACACCATCAAGAGAGTCCGGACTATTCTGCAGCAGGACAGCTCGGCTCGTCAAGAGCTCGACTAGCAATTCGACCTCCATCCCAGTCTCGATCAAGTGGCGGCATTCGTACCGCGCGTACACAACTACGTACTCAGAATACCATGGGCATAGACAGAGGCAAAACTAGCTTGTGATCCAGAAAACGGCTCGACCACCCCCGGACACACATACTTCCACTGTTTCTTTTTTCTCCTTTTCAGGTTTCTTTTCCACAGGCCTTCTTTGATGGCCAAATCACAGGTCCTTTGGAAGGATAAATACACCAAGACGGCAGTAAGCATGGACGTATAGGGGAATTTCCGGGTGGTCTCTTTAAATATCACTCTACCTGTTTTCAGGACCCACACACAGCTCTCCCTTGGTTGTGGCATGTTAAATAGCCTTTTGCTTATTGCACTATTTGTATGAATGCGCTTTGACATATTAATCAAATTATAACGACAACAGTTTGCGGCCCAAATTCGGCGGCCCTAGCTTACTACCCTTTCTTCTTTCCTGTTTTCCTTTTCTGTTGATAACTTTATCAGATAGCACCCGTACACTTTGGTACGTTTCAATTTTCCAGGGGCTTCATAGCGCCCTTCCATACGGCAACAAAGTCCGAACACTTTTTACAGTATAGTTCGGCACCCCGAATTTAGCACTATATGCATTAGCTCCGAATCATGTCTTTGGTCAATAGTTGGGTTGCCCGGCTCCTGTTCTTGCTACCTTACGTTCCGCTATATCGGCTAGGGTAGTAAAGGGAGAACTACTGTGATTGTGCCCTGGTTTACCCGGATGAGCACCTCAGTAGAGAAAGCCGAGAACTGACTGTCATGATGCGGCGAGAGCCGGTCATCTCTTCGGAGGTCTCAAATCTTTAGAGATTTTTTTTCGCATTACGCGAGGGATCGGTACTTACCCGATCAAGTGTTTACAGCATCCTAGTTTGGATACTAGGGGCTGCGCCTATATTTTTATTGTCAAACTCCTATGGCTAAGTGAGGGTGCTAAAGCCGCATAGTCCGATTGCCTGGTTCGTTTTTTTTGACTGGGAACTGTGGGGGAAACCCCCACAGCATATCAAAACTTTATTGATAAAGAGAGAGAAAGTACAAGTAATAAGGGGGATTACAAGAGGTAATCACACTAAACTAAGGGGAGAAGGAGAAGAAACAAGTTAAAATTATAGAAAATTGGCCTCAAGGTGGCAGAAATGAGATCCATCTGAGAAGATCATCCTTATAGGCAGCTTTCACTCTGTATTGCATTAAGCTAATATCATGGATAAATGCACTTCTCCATTTATTGAATCCAGCTCTCTCATGCCCGAAGACCTTAGCGTTCCTGAGAATCCAGATATTCCAGCAAGCAATAAACACCACTTCAGTGAAGAAGGGCTTCCTAAAACTCCTGCTAGCATTAATAACCAAATCAGCCATGGAGTGACCAGATGACCAATCAATTTGCACATAGTTCCAAACTCTGACACTAAAATTGCAATTAAAGAACAGATGATCCCTTGTTTCCCTAGTCTGCAAAGGACAAAGAACACAGTTGACTCCATCCTCCAAATGCCAATGTCTCCTGTCCACCATGTCCTTGGTGTTCAACCTGTCCATAATAAGCACCCAGACAAAGACTTTGATTTTCATTGTACAGGAGGACTTCCAGATCCAAGCTGTCAAAGGGTTGAATGATTCTGATGCAAAAGTATGTGAGTAAAACAACTTTGGTGAGTAACCCTTGGCAGTGCCATTCCAAAACCAAATATCCTTGGACCCAGGTGTTCTATTGTGGCCACCCAACAGAGACTGGAGAGTGGTTAGGTCATCAAAAGCCTGGTTGGACAAAGGAAGGTGCAAGTGTTGGAAAATGTCCTGAGAGTCGAAGAACTCTTGAACAGTGATCCAGGGGTCCTTAACATAGGAATAGAGCCTGGGAAATCTGAACTGAAGTCTAGACACCTGATCATCAAGCTGCAAGTTGTCTGACCACATGAGGGCAGTGTCCCCTCCATTAATCTGAACCCAAGCACACTCCCTAAAGTTTTGCATGACCGTGCATATATCCTTCCACCAGAAAGAGCCACAATCAGAAGTTCCTTGGGGTACTCTACCATGATAGTAAGTATCCCAAATTAAAGACACCCAAGGGAGATCCTTTTTATTAAGAAAGTGATTCGCATGTTTGAGTAGAAGTGCAACATTCTGAACACAAATATTAAGAATACCAAGGCCACCCCTGTTTTTTGGCCTGCAAATTAGGTCCCAAGCAGCAAGTGAAGGGGCAGGCTGACCCCTACTCTTCCTCCAGAGGCATTGTCTCTGGATTCTCTCCAATTGTTTTAGAATTCCAGCAGGGACAGCCAAACTGGAAAGGAAGAAAATGGGCATAGAAGACAAGGCAGAGTTTAGAAACTGCAGTCTTTCCCCCTGATTTAAGAAAGATGAACTAGCTGTCATTCTCCTCTCCATGCAGTCAACCAATGGCATAAAATCCACCATTCTCAGCCTTGTAGTTCCCACTGGTAGCCCAAGGTAGGTAAATGGCATTTTCCCAATCTGGCATCCAAAAGCAGCAGCTAATTCAGTCATGACAGCAGTGTCCACATTGATGGGAATAATAAAGGATTTGTGGTAGTTCACATCAAGACCAGTGGACACAGAGAAGACCCTGAGCATGTCCTTCAGAGCTATAAGTTGGTCCTTGTCAGCAGGCAAGATAATTAGAGTGTCATCAGCATACTGAACCACAGGGTAATCCTGGTCATGACAAGGTATAGGTAAGTGAAGAATGCCCTTTCTGAACATGTCATTGATTACAGTCTGCAGGAGATCAGCAGCTAGGACAAAAAGGAGGGGGAGACTGGATCACCCTGTCTGACACCCTTCTTACATCTGAACTTCCTACCAGGAACTCCATTAAGCAGAACAAATGAGGTACCTGTGGACAGAAGTTGCTTCATCCAAAGAATCCACTTCTCATTAAAGCCCTTATATCTGAATATTTGCACAATGGCCTCATGCTCAAGGGAATCAAAAGCCTTTTCAAAATCCAACTTTAGGAGATTGCCTGGTTCGTTGCGCTAAACACCTCCTTCAAGGACCAAACAATTTGGTCAAGAGTGTTTAGATTACATCCCGAACACCCCCGTACTACCTACATGGGGCCAGAAGCCGACGACTCGCCAACTCTCACATTTCATACAACACGGCCGCACAGGAGGTGAAATTTTTTAAACAAACATTATATTACATAACGATTTTGTTTCATCATACAAGGCAGAGACAACATGAATGTATTCATTCCAAAATAATGTCTTGCGCACATTGCGTCGCCATAATACGAGACCCCTCCAGGACGTCTTCAAAATACCGTTCGGGTGTGCGGTGCTCCTTGCCCTCAGGCGGTTCCTCGGTCACAAGCTTGATGGCGTCCATCTTCGCCCACCATACCTTGATGCGGGCGAAGGCCATGCGCGCGCCCTCGATGCATACCGACCGCTTGATGACGTCCAGCCGAGGGCAGGCATTCACCAGCCGCTTCACGAGACCGAAGTAGCTGCTGGGTATAGCTTCGGCAGGCCACAGCCGGATTATTAAATCCTTCATGGCCAGTTCTGTCAGGACCCCGATCCTAAGTCACACCGATCTAGCATGTAACACATCATATCACTTTGCGGCCTCACGCACGGTATTCCCACGGGTGCCACCTTACCTGGCCCGGGACCGTTTGCGCCTTTTGGCTCACGTATATGATAGTGTCGCTAGCATCCATATGACAAAGAACCCGGGCCGACATGACTAGTCGTGAACCCAAAGTGGCACTATCTTACAGGGACAGGCATACATGAAACAACATCGAGCATGTCGGTCAGCAGCGTGTGAATCCGGGCTGTAGCAACTGGGCTAACGGACTCTGGGAACCCGGGCTGTAGCAGGCTAGCAGGACTCCGGAAGTCACCGCGTGACATTTCCCCGAAGGGACAGACACAGGAACGAAGTGTATCACATGCCGGCCAGTCTAGATGTTCCGGAGCAGTAGTTCTAGGCTAGCAGGACTCCAGTAAACCGGGCTGTAGCGGACTACCAAGGCTCAGTGGAAGCACCAGACTACATTTCCCCATAAGAGAGGCTACCAAGGATAAACAAGTAGATTGTCGGAGCCCACGCATACCAAGCATTTCAATCATACACACAATATGCTCGATATGTGCAAATACAACATGGCATCACAACAAGCCTCTACGACTCAGAGTATTTATTCATTAGGCTTCGAGGAGCCAAGTATTACAAACATGGGTCTCATGACCCAACATACAGAGCATACAAGCAATAAGCACAAGCGGAAGCTTAACTTGTCTGAGTACAGACAACAACAAATGAAAAAGGGCTGAGAAGCCTGACTATCTACAAGACCCTGCCGAGGGCACAAGATCGTAGCTGAGGTAACAAGCTAAACGTCGAAGTCCACGTGGAACTACTAGTGAGACTGAAGTCTCTCTGCAAAAACATAAATTAAGCAAACGTGAGTACAAATGTACCCAGCAAGACTTACATCAGAACAATCTACATATGCATCAGTATCAACAAAGGGGTGGTGGAGTTTAACTGCAGCAAGCCAGCTTTGACTCAGTGGCTAACTTGAACTACGACTGCAAGTAACTCTTTTGAGGTGGCGCACACGAGTCCACATATTCACCATATCAATACACCACTATGGATCCGCTCCCATCTCCCTACGAGAAGGCAATCCATAGCACTCACGCTTATCTTGCGCATTTTAGAGTATCCACTTTCACTTGTCTATGAACTGTACAAGCAACCCAGAAGTCCTTTTCCGCGGACACGGCTATTCGAATAGATGATGTTAACCCTGCAAGGGTGTACTTCTTCACACACGCTCTCGCCACTTACCACCATTTACACATCGTGTATCTCGGCAACCTTCAAGCGGAAGCCTGGCGAGGGAGTCGGCCATGACCTGACTAACCACACAAGTCTCTCGTCCAGGTCTATCGCCTATTCGGGTTCCATCCGCAAGGAGATCCGGCCGGGGTGTCGCTCACGGCCCCAAATGATGTGAGTAGGGTTCCCAAGTCCACCATCCGGGTGCCACTTGGTACACCATGCCACCGTGCCTAGTCTGTCCCAAGCCCACCTGTACCGGGTGCCACTTGGTAGACTACTAACACTACCTACAAACACCAGAAACTAGTTGCAACTCCTGGACAGAGATCAGGTTGATTAATAAGTCGAGAGGGGCACTTAAGAATTCTAATGCGTGGTAGTAACTGTTCATGGATCACAAACACATAACTCAGTTCCTGAGGACGGCTTCGATGACACAACCCACCATGTACTCCTACATGGCCTCTCACCGATACCTTTACCAAATCATGTTCACACACTTAGCTCTCAACAGCAGGACATGTTCACCACATTCCAATTCATCCCCGATGAATCAGACCTGACTCAACCCTAAGCAGTAGCAGGCATGACAACAAGCATGAATGAGTAGGCACATCAGGGCTGAAACAACTCCTACTCATACTAGTGGGTTTCATCTATTTACTGTGGCAATGACAGGTCATGCAGAGGAAAGGGGTTCAACTACCGCAACATGTAACAGTTGAATCGCTGTTGTCCTAATGCAGTAAAAGAGAGCAGGAGCGAGAGAGTGGGATTGTATCGGAATGAACAAGGGGGTTTTGCTTGCCTGGCACTTCTGAAGATAGTATATCTCTTCATCGGTGTCATCGTACTCATCGTCGGAACCACGTCTACTGAGAGGGGACAATTACCGGCAATAGAGAAGAAACACAATCAATGCGGTGCAACAATATGATGCATGAATGTGACATGGCAATATGCTGTGATTTGAGCTCATGCAACTGGCAACGATTTAAATGGAGTTGGTTTGAACACTAGGTTCAAATTCAAACTCCACATGGGACATTTAAAATGCCATTTATTCAAATTGTCATAAACAGTGGCTGTAAGTTGTTCAAACATGCATGAAAATGCCATAAAAAGATTCTTTGGATTTTTCTGATCATTTTTCATATATAAATCTTTTCAATCTGAGTTATTGATTATTTTATATGATTTTTAGAAGTTTTAACTATTTTTTGGAATTTCCTGGTTATTGAAAATGCCAGAAAAGCTTTATGGCGTCAGCAAGGCCAACAGTGACGTCAGCAGGTCAACTGACCCGGTCCAGGTCAAACCTGACCTGTCGGGCCCACTGGTCAGTGACAGAGGCGCTAATCCCGCGTTGACTCGTGCTTTGACTCGCTGCGGGGCCCACTGTCAGTGGATATGGGGTGGTTAGCTGGCAGTGATTAGCACTAATCACGCGGCCACGTCGGTGCGGCCGGGGTTAGCCGCCGGCGACCTTGACAGACGGCGGAGGCACGCCAGAATCGCTACTCCGGCGACGGTTTGATGCGCGGAAGGGCTCTACGGGTTCCTGGCGTTGTGGCGCTTCTAGTGGTGGTGGCGGGTGGTGCTGGGGTTGCCGGAAAGTGGCTGGCGACAAGCTTTAGCGGCGGTCGGAGCTCGGGCGAGCTCGGGTTCGGCGTTACGGAGCTCAGGAGGGGAAGCGGTTGGTGGCTACGGGCTCGTGGAGGGGTGCTGAGCACGTTGATGTGCTCGCCCGCGAGCTACAGCGGCTGAAACGACGACGGCGACATGGCTGTGCGGCGGCGAGCTTCGGGCACGGCGGCGCTAGCGCTAGAGGGCATGCGGGGCGACGGGGATAGGGCGAAACGAAGAGGGCTCACCCCGCGTCATTTGGAGGCATCAGCGAGCTCGGGGGAGGCCAGACGGCGACGTGACGTTGTCGGCGATCTCGGGCGCTGGAGGTTGAAGAAGATGGTGACGACGGTGTTGCAGGGGCTCCCGCGGTTGCGTGCTTTGGCGTGCGGCTCCACGGCGTCGAGGCGGTGCTAGGAAACCGGACGGCGAGGCGAGGCGTGCGCGGTGGCTGCGGTGGTGCTCGTCGGCGCTCTCTAGTGCGCTCAGGGAGGAGAGGGAGAGGGCGCCAGGGGAGGAAGAATGAGGGCAAGAGTGAGAGAGAGACCAGGAAGGGTGCGTGGCGTCGTCCAGGGGATCGGGGAGGGAGGCAACCGGGCAGGAGGTGGCTAGGCGCGGCGTCGGCGCTCGCCACCGAGCTGCTTCGTGCGCTGGCACGGGGAAGAAGACGGGTGTGCCCCTGGTGGGCTGGGCCGCCAGGTGGCCTGGCCAGGTGGGCTGCTGCTACAGGTAAGATGCCGAGGTGAGTTTTGCTGTTCTGTTTTCTTTTTATTTATTCATTTTGCCACTGGTTCAAATTCAAAAGAAATTCATAACAGGGCAAAACCTTCTGAATATTTTTATGTAGCCATTATGGACTTCTCCAAAGGCACATAAATAATTTCAGGGCCTTTTGGAATATATTCTATATAAAATGAATACAATCCAAAAGTCAAATACTTATTGATTTAATTTCAAAGGCCCAAAACAAATATCCCTGAGACTCCAAAAATATTGGTCTGAATTTTACCTCTTGCCAATGTTTTTATAGCTTAACAGGAACATTTTCTTGGGTTTATTTGAAGCAATTTTTATTGTTGATCATTTTTTAGGAATGATCTCTGGGGCTTTCCACTTTCCCCAATTCACATTTAAATGGAATTTAAACATGATGCATGGATGCCACTCAGTGATGCAACTAATTACAAAGCATAATTCTAGGGCTGTGACAAGTTCGGCCACCCTATGCAGCTCGACCAGCTGTTTTAGCTGATCACTAAAGGGCACCAGATGCTCTGGCGCAAGGTGTTGCGACCAGAACAGCTTCTCCGTTGAATCCCCTTCTCTGGCTCGGAAGAATTCCGCAGCATCAGAAACACTGCGCGGCAGATCCGCAAACGCCCCTGGGGAACTCCAAATCCGGGTTAGTAAGAAATACTTCTTCTTCACATACTTGCTTTTCATACTAAACGCCTTACCTGCCACAATTTTGTTGGCCTCCTGGATCTCCTGGAGGGCGCGCTGGGCTTCAACCCGGGCCTCTTCCGCGCTTTGGCGAGCCTTGGCGAGTTCGGTCTTTCGAGCCGAAACATCGCACTCCAAGGTCTCGCATTTTTTCACGGCATCCTGGAGCTCTTGCTGGACCTCATTAAGCCTGGCCTTGAGCTTCTTACGAGCGGCTTGTTCCTTGGCAGCTTTCTCCTTGGCTTCGGCCAGGGCCTTTCTAAGGACCTCGACCTCGGTCACTGCTCCTACCAATATCATGACACTACGGTCATTACACATCATTCATTCTTTCTGAGTATACAGCAAGTCGCAACATACCTTGCTTGTCCTCTAGATGCCTTTTACAAGGCCGAGCTCTTCTTCGGCCCGCTCCAGACTATGCTTTAGTCCGGAGACCTCCGTAGCATGAGAGGTTGCGGCCAGCAACGACGCCTGCTCATGCATATAAGACATCTTTAGTTACTTACCTGCGAAAATAAATTGATCCTCTGTCCGGCTTTTCTTTCCGAACACCGGACAGTGTCTCAGGGGTTACTGTCTATACTAGGACTTTTTCTTTTGCGTCGCTTACCTCAAAGCCTGTTAGCAGGCTACCGCAGGCTTCGGTCAGTCCGCTCTTGACGGACTGAACCCTCTCAATCATCGTACCCATAAGGATACGGTGTTCCTCCACAATGGAAGCGCCTCGTAGCGCTTCTAGAAGATTATCCAGTGTCTCTGGTTGGACAGAGGTCACCAGTGGGATAGGCACACCTCCTTCTCTCGAAGGGGGCTGCACGCCGGATTCCGGAGCCGTATAGGTCTCCGGAACCGTATCCGGTTGCGGGTCGAATTGAACATGGCCCCCATCGCCAGTCTCCATGGGGATCTACTCCCCCATGTGTCCGGCGGCCGAGGTTTCGCCCTCTGGCGCCACCCTGATGGCCTCCTGAGCCTCTCCCTGGCCTGGGAAGATCCTTCGGGATAGCACCTCGGCATCGCCCTTGGCCATGGGAGAGTAAGAGGCCGGCGGTGACTCGCTGGCCTTCGCCTTTGAACCCAGCGAACCTGTTGATGAGGATCGCTGGGAGCTGTCGTGGGCCGGACTGCAATAGCATAATTAACCATATTAATACCATAAAGAGGAGAGGCCGAATACATGGATGTATACAGGTTTGTAGTACTTACCATGCGGTCAGGGGCTTGCTTCGGGGGCGTCGCTCCGGGCTGCTGTCGACGTCCCACGTGGAGTTATCCGGGAGGGGCCCCTTCCCCCTTTTGGGCGCCTCCACCTCCAGATTTGTGGAGGCCGCCCTCTTCTTCCTCCCCCCTCAGGGGGAGAGCTACTTTCTTCCTCCTCCTCATCGCCGTCTTTGGCGATAGAGGAGGGAGTCTCCTTGTCTTCGGACGTCATGTCCGAAGTGCCCTTGCGGCGAGGGCCACTTTTGGCCCCCTTGGCCTTCTTCTCCGGCGCCTTGTAGGGCACCGGAACCAGCATCTTTGCCAAGAGTGGGATGACGGGTTCCTCGGGTAGCGAAGCCGGACACGGAATCCGCTCCGCTTTCTCTATCATACCTGAAAAAATAAATAGTGAAGTTTTAGATATCCTGCCTGAACAAGCAAGTAGAGGATGCACCTTGGGACGAGGAAAGACTTACTGCACTGGCAGGATGGGCAAGATCGTGCCCGCGGTCCGAGTCTATGTCCGGCGGCATCTCGTTGCCTTTAAAGAGCAACTTCTAGACATCTTCGTGAGTGGTTTCGAAGAGCCTCTCCAAGGTTTGGTGCTTCTCCGGATCGAATTCCCATAAAGGGCATGTTCGGCTTTGGCATGGAAGGATCCGGCGAACTAGCATCACCTCGACCACGTTGACGAGCTTGATGTTTTTATCCACCATGCTTTGGATGCGCGTTTGCAGCACTATCAGTTTGTCCGACGAAGACCAATTTGGGCCCTTCTCTATCTAGGAGGTGAGCCGCATTGGAGCTCTGGATTTGAACTCCGGAGCCGTGGCCCAGGTGGCGTCGCGGGGCTCTGTGATATAGAACCACAGTTTCTGCCACTCCTTGACGGTCTCCACAAACGTGCCTTTGGGCCATGTGACATTGGGCATCTTGCTCACCATGGCACCTCCGCAATCCGCGTGTTGGCCATCCACCACCTTCGGCTTCACGTTGAAGATCTTGAGCTATAGTCCGAAGTGGGGAGGAATGCGGAGGAAGGCCTCACACACGACAATAAATGCCGAGATGTTGAGGAAGGAGTTTGGGGCTAGATCATGGAAATCTAGCCCGTAATAGAACATAAGTCCGCGGATGAAAGGGTGGAGAGGAAACCCTAACCCGCGGACGAGATGGGGGATGAACACCACCCTCTCATTGGGCTTCGGGGTGGGGACGACTCGCCCCTTGGACGGAAGCCGGTGAGAGATCTCTTTCGCCAGATACTCGGCCTCCCGAAGCTCGGTGATGTCCTTCTCCTTGACGGAGGAGGCCATCCACTTTCCTTGCGCTCCAGATCTGGACATGGTTGAGTGCTTTCTTAAGGCGGAAAAGATGAGGACTTGGGCGCTGGAGCTCGAGAATGGAAGGGCAGAGAAAGAGAGAAGGCATGGGTGAATAAAAGGGAATCCTTATCTCTTTATAGAGGCAGTGAATATCAAGCGCCTCCCCACTTGCCTTAAAACTCGCCTGTTCCAAAGGGCTGTGCAAACGGCATGGTTGGATTACCCACACCCGTATTGATGAGAATCCCGCAATAAGGGGACATGATCTCTGCTTTGACGAGATGTGCCAATGAAAACCGCATCTCAAAACATGGAATGGCAGATAAAAACGGTTCGAAATAATGACCGGGCAGACGTGATGTCACCTTGCAAAAAGTTTTCAGCGGATTGGATTCGTGAAATATTATACTCTCTGTGGTTGTGTGTGGTACTTGTGTTGCAGATCCGGACACATTTGTTGCATCCGAAGACTATCTTGGAATATTTGGAAAGGGGAACCCGCCTTGCAATGCCGAAGACAAACTGCCCGCCGGACATCTCGTCATTGAAGCCTGGTTCAGGGGCTACTGAGGGAGTCCTGGACTAAGGGGTCCTCGGGCGTCCGGCCTGTTGGACATGGGCCGGACTAGTGGGCTGTGAAGATACAAGACCGAAGAGACTCTCCCGTGTCCGGATGGGACTCTCCTTGGCGTGGAAGGCAAGCTTGGCATCCAAATATGAAGATTCCTTTCTCTATAACCGACTTTGTACAACCCTAGTCCCCTCCGGTGTCTATATAAACCGGAGGGCTTAGTCCGGGGAACAATCATAATTGTAGTCATACATGCTAGACTTCTAGGGTTTTAGCCATTACGATCTCGTGGTAGATCTACTCTTGTAATACTCATATTCATCAAGATCAATCAAGAAGGAAGTAGGGTATTACCTCCATAGAGAGGGCCCGAACCTGGGTAAACATTGAGTCCCCGTCTCCTGTTAGCATCAACCTAGACGCACAGTTCGGGACCCCCTACCCGAGATCCGCCGGTTTTGACACCGACAGTATGCCCGAGGAAAACATCCACAATTAAACATTAATTGAAAGGCGCACCTTAAATATGGGCTTAGGTTGCATGATCGACGTTAGAATGGGGATTCAATAACCAATGGTCTAAGAATGAATTGCCGACCATTAACTCCAAAGCAATAGTGTTGCTAGAAGTACAGAATCCGAGCAGCACCGTTCACCTGTTGGTATCCCAGTTAGAACCAACACGGGGACCATGAAAGAATGGTAATGGTGAGAAGTATCTCTATACCAAGAATTCTTAAGAGGTGGAGCAATCCTCACAACATCTTGACAGAAAAGACAACAATACTTCAAGGTAGAACATAATACAAACTAGATAGCAAGTTGCATCCATAACATGAACAAGTTTGTGATGAAAGGAAGGTAAGGATGTTGTTGATGGTAAATCAAATTACCAAGGGACGAGGATTGCACTTATCATCGTGAATTCGATTGATATCCTAGAAGAGTTCAAAATGTTGAAGATGATCACGACACATTTGTCGAGATGTTTCTCGAAGATGTAATCGATCATCGACGACATCAAGCAAAAGGAATGGTGAAGCGAAAAGTCAGCGGAACCATAGATAAGATTGCAAGCTCGAAATCGAAATCGCCTTTCAAGGCAATCAACATGATGTTGAAAGCTCGAACTAAGCTTAGGTCGTGGTTGAAGAACACGAGCACCAAGAAGGACAAGGTTGCATGGTTAAAGATGGCATGACAAGGATGTAGTCGGCAGACTAGGAATGACAAGAATGAGTATTATACTTCCTGGAAACAAAGTATTAGGAGTGCTGAATCACAATGTGGATTTTCGAGTCACTTGTCAGAGTTCTCAAGTGACGGACCATGCAAACATGCAGAGTGACTATAATGGTGAGAGTATTATTATAACAAGAATTCATAAAATATAGTGCAATCACACGATATCCTCGAGATAACAAGGGGGTAATACTTGAAGGTAAATCAGAATAGAGGTGGGACAGGTGAATTTGATCTGTGAAACGAAGTGTTTCAACTTGTCCGGGTAATGGGATCAAAGAAGAACAATCATGGTCGGAACCACGACTGCAAAAGACCAAATCCCAGATATAAGATAAACTTATACCAAGGGGATGACTAATCTTAAGAGAAGGTTTGATGATAAGATCTACATCGTGTCCATGGGCATGAACACAAAGTTCAAGGTCGACTCTGACTTATCCAATGCAGAACTTTTCATTCACTTCTCGCTTTCAAAGAAGTTGTAGTGTTGAAAATTTATCCGGCGAAACACTAGTAGAGTGTGACCCGTAGAAGTTGTTAGGAATCGTTGCATGGAAATCAAAAACATTTGTACGCACACGCAATGATCTATCCATGGAGATGCATAGCAACGAGGGGGAGAGTGTGTCTGCGTACCCTCATAGACCGTAAGCGGAAGCATTTCTCAACGCGGTTGATGTAGTCGAACTTATTCGTGCTTCAACCGATCAAGTACCGAACGCATGGCACCTCCGCATTCTGCACACGTTCAGCTCGGTGACGTCCCTCGCCTTCTTGATCTAGCAAGACGTCGAGGTAGTAGATGAGTTCCGTCAGCATGACAGCATGGTGACGGTGATGGTGAAGTGTTCTCTGTCGTGGTGACGGTGATGGTGAAGTGATCTCCGTAGGGCTTCGCCTAAGCACTACGAAAATATGACCAGGGGTGTAAACGGTGGAAGGGGGCGCCGCACACGGCCAGGCAATTATCTGGTTTGTGCTAGGGCGCCCCCCCACACATATATATATATAGGTGGGAGGGAGGGAGGAGCAGCCATAGGAGGTGCCCAAGTAGGTGGAATCCTACTTGGAGTCCCTCCCAAGCCACGCGCCCCCGCTGCCATATATAACCGAGGGGGAAGGAAAGAGGGGGTGAGAGGGAAGGAAGTGGGAATCCTAATCCACAATTTCGTTTCGCTTCTCCAATTTCCTTCCCCTCCTTAGGCCAGCCCATATGGGGGGCGCACGAGCCCCTTGTGGCTGCTGCGTTTCCCCTCTTGGACCATAAGGCCCGTATCTTTTGCCGGGGGTGCCCGGAACCCCTTCTGGCGACCCGGTAAGTACCCGATACCCCCCGAAACACTTCCAGTGTCCAAATACTATCATCCTATATATCAATCTTTACCTCTAGACCATTTCGAGACTCCTAGTCATGTTCGTGATCTCATCCGGGACTTCGAACAACATTCAGTCACCAAATCACATAACTCATATAATACTATATCGTCATCGAACGTTAAGCGTGCGGACCCTACGGGTTCGAGAACTATGTAGACATGACCGAGACACCTCTCCGATCAATAAACAATAGCAGAACCTGGATGACCATATTGGCTCCTACATATTGTACGAAGGTATTTACCGGTCGAAGCGTTATGACAACATACGTAATTCCCTTTGTCCATCGGTATGTTACTTGCTCGAGATTCGATCGTCTGTATCTTCATACCTAGTTCAATCACATTACCGGCAAGTCTCTTTAATAGTTCCGTAATACATCACCTCGTGACTAAATCCTTAGTCGTTTGCTTGCAAGCTTATGATGTGTATTACCGAGAGGGCCCAGAGATACCTCTCCGATACTCAGAGTGACAAATCCTAATCTCGCTATGCCAACTCAACAAACACCTTCGGAGATACCTGTAGAGCATCTTTAGAATCACCCAGTTACGTTGTGATGTTTGATAGCACACAAGGCATTCCTCCAGTATCCGGGAGTTGCATAATCTCATAGTCGAAGGAATATGTATTTGACATGAAGAAAGCAATAGCAATAAAACTGAACGATCATTATGCTAAGCTAATGGATGGATCTTGTCCATCACATCATTCTCCTAATGATGTGATCCCATTATCAAATGACAAATCATGTCAATAGTTAGGAAACCTTAACCATCTTTTATCAATGAGCTAGTCTAGTAGAGGCTCACTAAGGACACGGTGTTTGTTTATGTATTCACACATGTATTAAGGTTTCTGATCAATACAATTATAGCATGAATAATAAACCTTTATCATGAATAAGGAAATATAAAATAACATCTTTATTATTGCCTCTAGGGCATATTTCCTTCATTCTCCTACATGCACTAGAGTCAATAATCCAGATCACATCGTCATGTGATTAACATCCATAGTTCACATCGCCATGTAACTAACACCCAAAGAGTATACTAGAGTCCATAGTCTAGTTCACATCGCCATGTGATAAACACCCAAAGAGTACTAAGGTGTGATCATGTTTTGCTTGTGAGAGAGGTTTAGTCAACGGGTCTGCGCGGAGCTACTCTAGCTAATTGCTCCCACTTTCAATATGTATCCAGATCAAGACTTAGAGTCATCCAAATCGGTGTCAAAGCTTGCATTGACGTAACCCTTTATGACAAACTTTTTATCACCTCCATAATAGAGAAATATCTCCTTAGTCCTCTTAGGTAACTAAGGATAATTTTGACCGCTGTCCAGTGATCTACTCCTGGGTCACTATTGTACCCCCTTGCCAAACTCATGGAAAGGTACACAACATGTCTGGTACACAGCATGGCATACTTTATAGAACCTATGGCTGAGGCATAGGAAATGACTTTCATTCTCCCTCTATCTTCTGACGTGGTCGGGTTTTGAGTCTTACTCAACTTCACACCTTGCAATACAGGCAAGAACCCTTTCTTTGACTGATCCATTTTGAACTTCTTCAAAACTTTGTCAAGGTATGTGCTTTGTGAAAGTCCTATTAAGCGTCTCAATCTATCTCTATAGATCTTGATGCTCAATACATAAGTAGCTTCACCGAGGTCTTTTATTGAAAAATTCTTATTCAAGTATCCTTTTATGCTATCCAGAAATTCTATATCATTTCCAATCAACAATATGTCATCCACATATAATAACAGAAATGCTACAGAGCTCCCACTCACTTTCTTGTAAATACAGGCTTCACCATAAGTCTGTATAAAACCATATGCTTTGATCACCTCATCAGAGTGTGTATTCCAACTTCGAGATGCTTACACCAGTCCATAGATGGATCACTGGAGCTTGCACACTTTGTTAGCACCTTTAGGATTAAAAAACCTTCTGGTTGCATCATATACAATTCTTCTTTAAGAAACCCATTAAGGAATGCAGTTTTGACATCCATTTGCCAGATTTCATAATCATAAAATGTGGCAATTGCTAACATGATTCAGACAGACTTAAGCATCGCTACGGGTGAGAAAGTCTCATCGTAGTCAACCCCATGAACTTGTCAAAAACCTTTTGCGACAATTCGAGCTTTGTAGATAGTAACATTACCATCAGCGTCAGTCTTCTTCTTGAAGATCCATTTATTCTCTATGGCTTGCCGATCATCGGGCATGTCCACCAAAGTCCACACTTTATTCTCATACATGGATCCTATCTCAGATTTCATGGCCTCAAGCCATCTGTCGGAATCTAGGCTCATCATAGCTTCTTCATAGTTCGCAAGTTCGCTTTGGTCTAATACCATGACTTCCAAAACAGGATTATCGTACCACTCTGGTGCGTATCGTGCTCTGGTTGACCTACGAGCTTCAGTATCAACTTGATCTGAAGTTTCATGATCATTATCATTTGCTTCCTCTCTAGTTGGTGTAGGCATCACGGGAACAGTTTTCTCTGATGTACTACTTACCAATTCGAGATAAGGTACAATTACCTCATCAATTTCTACTTTCCTCCCACTCACTTCTTTCGAGAGAAACTCCTTCTCTAGAAAGGATCCATTCTTAGCAACAATGATCTTGCCTTCGGATCTGTGGTACAATGTGTACCCAATTATTCCTTAGGGTATCCTATGAAGACGCACTTCTTCGATTTGGGTTCGAGCTTATTAGGTTGAAGCCTTTTGACATAAGTGTCGCAACCCCAAACTTTAAGAAACGACATCTTTGGTTTCTTGCCAAACCACAGTTCATACGGTGTCGTCTCAACGGATTTAGATGGTGCCCTATTTAACGTGAATGCAGCTGTTTCTAATGCATAACCCCAAAACAATAGTGGTAAATTGGTAAGAGACATCATAGATCGCACCATATCAAATAAAGTACGGTTACGACGATCGGACACACCATTACACTGTGGTGTTCCAGGTGGCGTGAGTTGTGAAACAATTCCACATTGTTTTAAATGAAGGCCAAACTTGTAACTCAAATATTCGCCTCCGCAATCAGATCGTAGAAACTTTATTTTCTTGTTACAATGATTCTCCACTTCACTCTAAAATTCTTTGAACTTTTCAAATGTTTCAGACTTGTGTTTCATCAAGTAGATATACCCATACCTACTCAAATCATTTGTGAAGGTGATAAAATAACGATACTCGCCGCGTGCCTCAATCCTCATCGGACCGCATACATCGATATGTACTATTTCCAATTAGTCATTAGCTTGCTCCATTGTTCCGGAGAACGGAGATTTAGTCATCTTTCCCATGAGGCATGGTTCGCAAGTATCAAATGATTCATAATCAAGTCATTGCAAAAGTCCATCTGCATGGAGTTTCTTCATGTGCTTTACACCAATATGACCTAAACGGCAGTGCCACAAATATGTTGCACTATCATTATCAACTTTGCATCTTTTGGCATCAATATTATGAATATGTGTATCACTACGATCAAGATTCAATAAACCATTCACCTTGGGTGTATGACCATAGAAGGTTTTATTCATGTAAACAGAACAACAATTATCCTCAGACTTAAATGAATAACCTTATTGCAATAAACATGATCTAATCATATTCATGCTCAACGCAAACACCAAATAACATTTATTTTAGGTTCATGTGGGGACCCCGACTCATAAGTCATGATCACCGAATGCACGTGTACAGTGATCCCATAGATCAATGCTCACTAAACACACAGAAGCTGAATAACAAGAGTCTTACATCCATACATATCGTCTTACATATATTATGACCATTATGGTCGAGTCTTGAGTATAACTTCGCAGCGGAAATCTTCGTCGATAACTTGGACCCATGCCACCTGCCTTAACCCTACAAGCATTCTGACTGGGAAGCGTCCTAGCTCGCATGTTTGTCTCCAAAGAACTCTTCTTCGAACTCATGTTCTTCCATGCCTGGCCAATTAAATAACCAGTGGCAAGCCAATGAATACTTTGAATGTACTCGCAAGCAACCCATGATTGGAACAAGGCACAACAACGCAATGATATAGCACTAAGTAGGTAGTTTACAGAAAGCTAGTTTTGAGTGCAATGACATGATTTATCAACCTATAAAGTATATGTCCTTGACCGTGGACACGACTGTTTGAATATTTTTACACTCTGTAGAGGTCTGCACACTTTACCCACAAGATCCGGGGACCTTTCGTGTCATCCACGACCCGCGGTACCTCAAGTACCCGGGGTAAGCACCCGATCACTATCTTTCCCTAGACGACACTAACATAGAGTCCACTCGATTGGTAGTAACCCCCGTGCCCAACATTTCACATCTTAAAATTTTGGGGCCTCGCTCCCATATTCATCACATACCACAAGCACGGGGTACCAACGGTGTGTCCGGTGCCCTGTAAAAACAGTCATGGCCGCCCTACCTGGCACGACCCCGTCCCGAGAGAGTGCAACAACGACTCTCCCGTCACTAGTAATGCGGGCTCCAAGCTAGTATCGGCCTAGGTAATCAATAATGCCTTTTCCCATATAAGGGTAGAGTGGTTGTGCATGTAAGGTTGGGACAGTCGACAAATCTTAAATCTAATCCGTTTTCGAAAACACTCCCACACAACTTGCTCCGGTACACCACTTCTTTATCAAGTGGTAACCTAGCTCGCCATGTCCCTCGGGCATTAGTGGCACCAGTCGGGGTTTTGGAAAAGTCTTTAAAAACAACTAGGTTTCCTTCACTATGCATATACCCATCCCATTTGCGTAGCAACTACTTAGCATCCTAACTACACCCACTTGCATAACCCTCATAGAATGGTAGGGTCATGCATCATGCAAGTGTCAACGAGAAAAGCAACGGAGGCAAACCACCTCAAGTGGTCACCACATTATCATGACTTCGATGCAAGCAATAAAAGTGCCATATGACATGCACAAAAAGGGTTTCGTAGACATGGTCAAAGGGCTGCTTGTCTGGCTCAGCAAAGTCTTCTGGGTCTTCAAAGTCTCAAGGTCCAACTCCTTCCCAGCAACGCAATCTATCGTCGCAAAATAATAACGAGAAAAATAAGGCAATAATAAAACAGAAAATCCAAAGTGCTCAGAAAATTGTCAACTCATTTTTATTAAATACTAGGGTGAAAACTAAGAAGGGGAAAATTCTTAGTTTTGGATTTGGAGCTACAGGGACAGAGCAATGGATTTTTAAACAAGGATTTAATTGCTCAAATTTGAATTTAAATTTGAACAACGCAGGAAAGTTGGTTGGGCATTTATGAAAGTTACACCATTAAATAGGTGAGATTTTTACAAGAATTTAGGAACTGGAACTATTGCATTTCGATATTTATTTAATTCTGTGGAATTTTTGCAAGTTTGCACAGAAAAAGAAAAAGCAAGAGGGCATTGTGCCACTGGGCCAGAAAGGCCACAGTGCAGCAGGCCCGGAGGGGATCTAGCCCAGGCGAGCCGGCGCGGGCGCGCGCCAGGTTTTCAAACCTGACGGGCGGGCCCGAGCGTCAGCGAGAGAGAGAGGGGCGAGGGAGAGGTGAGGATGACAGGCGGGGCCCGCCTATCATCTCCAATCTCGTGACCAGAGGGGTCGGCGAGCATACCGGCGACGCTACACGGCACGGCAGGTCGAGCGGGTGGCACCGTTGGACTCAGGGGGATGTCGCTGTTCGGGTGGTGGTGGAGGTGGTCGCCGGAGCAGCCTGGTTTGCCGGCGACGAGGTCACGCGGCGGAGGTGCTTCGGGCGGCGGTGGTTCCGGCCGTTCCCGGCTGTAAAAAGAGTGGGGAAGAGAGGGGAAAGGGTCAGTGATGCCGCGCGGTTCCAGATCAAGAGAGAACGGGGGTGGAGGAGGCTTGTACCGTGCGCACGCCGACGAGCCGAGGCGGCATAGCTCGAGCTCGAGCGGCTCTGGAGACAAATGGGTGGTGCGGGAGGTTGAGTAGGAGTGTGGGGGAGCGACATGGAGTGAGAGAGAGGCTCGAGGTCGCCTTATATAGGCCGGCCGAGGTCCACCGTAGGCGCGGCCTATGGGTGCCCGCGGGATCGGCTCGAGTGGCCGTTAGAGAGGGAATGAAGGGCTCGGGGGTGTTCGTGGGAGTGGTCTAGGGTGCCAGGGAGAGAGAGGAGGAGCGGGACGAGCTGCGGGTGGGCCACAGGGGCGGCGCGAGCATTGGCCGAGCAGGGCGGCGCTCTGGCGCGAGCTGCAGGAGAGAGAGGAGGGCGCGGGAGCAAGTGGGCGGCCTGCTGGCGTGGAGCGGACGTCGAGGGGCATCGACTGGCGTGCGGGGGAGGCTCAAGGTGGTCGGGGGATGCGGCGTCAACGGTAGGGTGCCCTGCCAGGCACTCCAGAGCGCGACTTTGGCCGGCATCCGCGGCTTTCCCGCGTCCGCGCGCGTCCACTTGCGTCTGGCAGCTGTAGGGGGCGTGGGCAAAAGCTGGGGAGAGCCTTGGATGCTTTGGAAAGCTGAGGGGAGAGAAGGAGGCTGAGAGAGAGGGAGGAATCCGCTGTCCATAGAAGAAAAATGGGGTTTTTCCCCCTCCATCATTGCTTCCTCGGGCATAAAAGCATACAGGTGCTAGAGGGGGACTAGTAGGGGTCGTGGTAAAAAGTTGAGCCTATGGAGATTAGTGGAAGAGGCGAAAAATGGGATTTTGTTAAAGTGGCAGAAGGTGTTTGATGTTGGTTTGGGCAAGTAGATGATTTACATTTGTCATGAGACTCCACAGGGTGAAATGGCACATATAATTAGGGCCTTCCACCAATTTTGAGCTCATTTGGGCAAAGTTGCCAATACAACTTTTGTAAACCCTAGAAATTAGCAGAAATGAACTTGTGCAGATCTAGTTGAGAAAATCACTTCCCCTTGATGCACCACTTAGTATAGTGGCCTCATTTTGTCATGTGAACATGATCAGAAAAGTTGGGGTCAAGGAGAGAAAGTTGGTAGTACAAAGTTGTTCAAGTTTGATTCTCGTCAGAGAGGGTTTTGGGGCATTTTGGTGAACCAGAATGACCTTAATTGAGATGAGGCTTTGCAAGGTGATCACAATATGCATTTATGACTTGCTGGGTTTTCCTCGGATTTTTATGAAAATATTTCCTATAGAAATATTTCAAATCCTTGAAATGGGCTGAAATGGTTTTGGGAGGTTTTGTCCAATATTTTGAACATGACCATGTTTTGAAACTCTTATATATGGAAAATATATGTCCACTGAGTTTCCCTGATTTTTCTCAAATAATTTTGAAGCTTTTAAATAATTTTAACCTATTAAATACCATTTCTGGCCTAAATAAAAAGCCTTTAAATAAAATTGGAAAATTACTTTTAAAATTATATTTTTGTGGTTTATGGGAGTCCTATATCTAATAGGTTTCAAATATACTCTTTGAAATATTTTTCATACCCCAAGTCAAGTACTTGTAGTGCAAACCTCAATTCAGGGTTTTTTGGAAAACTAATTTTTGAAAATACTATTTGGCCAAATTATTTTTGTAAGAAAATACTATATTGCACTATACACATGGCATGATCATTGGGCAAGGTTTTGGATCAAGGAGAAGGAGTATAAGAGTTGGAGGATTTATTTGATTTTTAGAGCACTTGCAAACAACAGAGGAAAATCAAATCAAGCAAAGACCAAATACTCAATAGTTTTTGTCAAACCACAATTTATCATGATTTATTAGCTTAAGTGTTGTGGCATGAAAATCAGGGTGTGACAGACCTACCCCCCTTACAAGAATCTCGTACCCGAGATTCCCAAACTAGGCGCGGAAAGGAATACGGAACTTAGATGTGGGGCAGTCTTCACGTCCTCATAATGCTTCTGCTTTCGTGTGGTGCTCCATTGAACCTTGAAGTACTTGATAGTGTGGCTTCGTGTATAGCGTTCTGCTTGATCCATGTTGCTAATGGGTTTCTTGCAGTAGGATAGATCGGGCTGGAGGTCGGTGGCTTGGTGATCGATGTCCTTGTAGAGATCGGGCTTATCAGGAAGTTGGAAACACTTCTAGGGTTGTGATGCATGGAAAACGTTGTGCACATCAGGTAACTCAGATGGCAACACCAGCTGGTAACTGTCTTCTCTTCGTCTCGTAGTGATCTCAGAGGGGGTTGTTAAATCTTGGAGTGATCTCGAAGAGGGTCGATAATCTTGATGTGAGCTTCACTTTGACATGAAAATGTTGGGTTCCTTTGAGAAAAGTGGCTTGTAGATACACCTGGTCTTCGACACGGAGGTTTACTTCTTGACGATGGTGGTTGGTGTAGTTCTTCCTTCTTGACATGGCGGTCTTCAAATGTTCCCTAACCCGCTGAACGACTCTTCTTTCGTGTTTGGGTAGACAAGTAGGTCACCAATTAAAGATGTCAGCCAACTTGTCCAAGTACTCTAGGAGGACTTGCTCATGGGGTACATAAAATAGGCTAGGGTACTAGTGGTGGTCACGGTTGAGTGTTGGCCACGGTCTTCTCGATCTAGAGCCAAAGCATGTGGTCATGATCTGACCATGTTATGGCTTGGTAGGGCTTTAGGGTTTCAAGGATTCTAGGGTGCGAGTGAATGTTTATCATCTTATCCTTGAGCACAGATTCTGAGACGCCAACTGTTCTACCTAGTCTTCAAACAAATCACCTTATTCCACCGAAAGCATTATCTTGTATAGGTCAACTCCAATCATTACTCATGGTATTCATATCCTCATGACTCCCAAGAGGAGGTCTAACAAATCAATACATGTCAACTATCCCCAAACTCATATCTATGCAAAAATAATCCATGGGCAGAATGTACAAGCTGCTAAGCTTGAATTAAATATCACAATCCAAGTGCTCAGCCCATTCTTCCAAGGTCCAAGGTAGTGCATCTCTATCCTAAGGAAACACGTCGTATGCCACTCCAAGATCTTGTTGCCTTCCTATGAATCAACTCCAGCAGCCCATTAACTTCCATCAATCACTACACAATCCATTAATTCTACAAATCCAATGTTTATGGTGTTCCACATGATCTCCTAATGTCCCATAATCCCCAAATACTTGAAAGGGCTATCTCTACTATAGTAAGTCCACCAATTTCCATTATCATGGTCAAGTAAACTCCAAGGTTAGGCTTTATATAGACCCCTAAATCAACTCCGACAATTAACCCAATCTCCTAGTTAATCTCCACCGAGAAACATGGTATCATGATCGAGATCTGCAGTCTAAATCCAATTTACTCCGAACCATGTAGACTTACTCAGCATCTTACTCCACTAGGATCACCTATTAATCCAAATCTCATGTCCTACGAGAATTCATACACATTTCCCCCAAGTCATTTTCGTAATGTCAACATCCTCCTATTGATATCATCTGATCAAGTCAAAAATCGTATTCCTCCAAGAATCTCAGCTTGTGATCCTAATTGTCCTACAAAATCCAGTTTGCTCCAGGGTGATGAAATTTACGCTACTCTATTAACACGATCCCTCCAAGTTCATCTACCAATATGAAAGCCTCATAATCCACCAAATAGCCTCAGATAAATCCCTCATGGTTACTGATGTAAACTCATCAAGTCATTTGTCCTCTATTCCTACATCCTCAAATTGGTCTTCCCTATGGCATCGTCAGTTCTCGTGCTATATTAGGATCGTAATGTGCTAGTTCACTATGTCCACTAGTTCCATAATGAACCCAGTGATAAGCAAGGTTACGGAGACTTAACTGGTTCTCTTGCAATTCTGTGGGTTGAGCACATGGTTAAGGATTCGAGCTGGGGTATGTTGTGAAGTCTCGAAGGGTCTAGGAATGGGTTTCTAATCTTGAGGGGCAAACATAACTCTACGGGGCTGCACTTGGTCTAAGAGGCTGTAGCAAAAGTCTTCAGTGCTAGTTGGTCACCGAGTTTGAATCCTTGGTGCATCTTGTCTTGCTGGTCTTCAGTTGAGGAGAGAGATGAGAGGGAAAAGTAGCATAGAGGAGCGGGATGCCAAAAGGGGGTTCTATAGTGCCAGTGCAAGCAAACAGGTGCAAAAAGGGCCAAACAAAAGAAAACAAGGAAGGTGATATAGTCGCGTACTGGTTGCCTAGGGCAAAAGTGTGACTTATATCAAAACACAAACAATAAAAACAAGCAACACGTAATCATGGTTCTATTCGAACCATTTTACGAACTCGACTGCGCATAGGGGGTACACGACTCATCCTACCCTAGGGGTTCTCGGACTCAGTAGTCGTGCCTTGTGCCTCGTGCAGTCTTCTGAGTTTTCCTCAGGTGTTGCTACGTCTCTTATTTCGAGAAAACAATCTGGGTTGAGCCTGAAGAATCTTCAACAACTTCTCGCATGTTGAAGTGATGGGGTGAAGGTGGCTCCTCGTAGCTGGCGTTAACTTGGTCTCCTCTTGTCTTCATATTCATGACAATCCTTTTTGCATTCTAAGGCATCGGCGGTTCCAGGTGGCAATCCTTTATGCAATGACTTTAACAAGGCATAGTAGAGGTCCAATCTGTCAGACACATTGTTGAAAATATCATCACCGAGAGCGGGGGATGAAGAGAACCGTTTTCCTGCTCACTATAGTGAGGCAGACCAAATGGCGAGGTTCTCATCCACCGGTGGTTGCTGATACAACAACGGTAGTGACAGGGTTACTCTATTAGCGATGTATATCATGATCTTGCATATCCTATGCCCTGATCATCGTAGGCTAAGGTCACATCATCTTGGGGCAATGTCAAGGGTGTCACCATCTTCTGGGTATTCATGTCCTTATTCCTTGAGGATGTATCTTTTGTTGGTATCGTCTTGTCGAGGTGTCGCCAATCTTGTGTTCAGAAGATGTGGGTGAATGTCTGACAAGGCATCTTCCTTCTAGATTATCCACGAGGATAACAAGGAATCCACTGGTCAAAGGCATAAGGGTTCTAGTGACCAAAAGTTTTGAAGGGGAAGAGATCAATAAGGAAATTATACCTTAGTTTTCGAAAAACTGAGAAGGGAAGAGAAGTATAGATAGTTTTGAAAACTGGTAATATTTTTGAAAATAGTTTTTCCCTAACTAACGACCATTCTAACCAAGGCTTCCTATAGTCAGGATGGCTCTGATACCAGCTCTGTGGGGACCCCGACTCATAAGTCGTGATCACCGAATGCACGTGTACAGTGATCCCAGAGATCAATGCTCACTGAACACACAGAAGCTGAAGAACAAGAGTCTTACATCCATACATACCGTCTTACATAAATTATGACCATTATGGTCGAGTCTTGAGTATAACTTCGCAGCGGAAATCTTCATCGATAACTTGGACCCATGCCATCTGCCTTAACCCTACAGGCATTCTGACTGGGAAGCGTCCTAGCTCGCATGTTCGTCTCCAAAGAACTCTTCTTCGAACTCCTGTTCTTCCATGCCTGGCCAATTAAATAACCAGTGGCAAGCCAATGAGTACTTTGAATGTACTCGCAAGCAACCCATGATTGGAACAAGGCACAACAATGCAATGATATAGCACTAAGTAGGTAGTTTGCAGAAAGCTAGTTTTGAGTGCAATGACATGATTCATCAACCTGTAAAGTATGCGTCGCGAGAGTACAGATAGCCGTATGAACAAGTTGCAGATATCAACATAAACAGAGTTGGACACCAATCCAACTTGATCATTGTGTCAAGTCATCTGACTTAAACCAAATAGTTTCATCAACACACACACACGCGGTTTGCAATATTCTGGACATAGTTTAAGCAGCACCGCCCAACTGTCCTTGGCCGTGGACACGGCTATTCGAATAGTTCTACACTCTGCAGAGGTTGCACACTTTACCCACAAGATCTGGGGAACTTTCGTGTCATTCACGACCCGCGGTACCTCAAGTACCCGGGGTAACCACCCGATCACTATCTTTCCCTAGACGACACTAACATAGAGTCCACTCGATTGGTAGTAACCCACGTGCCCAACATTTCACATCTTCAAATTTTGGAGCCTCGCTCCCATATTCATCACATACCACAAGAACGGGGTACCAACAGTGTGTCCAGTGCCCTGTAAAAACAGTCATGGCCGCCCTACCTGGCACGACCCCGTCCCGAGAGAGCGCAACAACGACTCTCCCATCACTAGTAAAGCGGGCTCCAAGCTAGCATCAGCCTAGGTAATCAATAATGCCCTTTCCCATATAAGGGTAGAGTGGTTGCGCATGTAAGGTTGGGACAGTCGACAAATCTTAAATCTAATCCATTTTCGAAAACACTCCCACACAACTTGCTCCGGTACACCACTTCTTTATCAAGAGGTAACCTAGCTCACCATCTCCCTCGGGCATTAGTGTCACCCGTCGCGGTTTTTGAAAAGTCTTTGAAAACAACTTGGTTTCCTTCACCATGCATATACCCATCGCATTTGTGTAGCAGCTACTCAGCATCCTAACTACACCCACTCGCATAACCCTCATAGAATGGTAGGGTCATGCATCATGCAAGTGTCAACGAGAAAAGCAACGGAGGCAAACCACCTCAAGTGGTCACCACATTATCATGACTTCGATGCAAGCAATAAAAGTGCCATATGACATGCACAAAAAGAGTTTCTTAGACATGGTCAAAGGGCTGCTTGCCTGGCTCAGCAAAGTCTTCTGGGTCTTCAAAGTCTTCTGGTCCAACTCCTTCGTCAGCAACGCAATCTATCGTTGCAAAATAATAACGAGAAAAATAAGGAAATAATAAAACTGAAAAACCAAAGTGCTCAGAAAAATGTCAACTCATGTTTTGTTAAATACTAGGGTGAAAAGTAAGAAGGGGAAAATTCTTACTTTTGGATTTGGAGCTACAGGGACAGAGCAATGGACTTTTAAACAAGGATTTAATTGCTCAAATTTGAATTTAAATTTGAACAGCACAGAAAAGTTGGTT
The DNA here is from genome assembly GCF_002575655.3 of Aegilops tauschii subsp. strangulata. NCBI lineage: Eukaryota > Viridiplantae > Streptophyta > Magnoliopsida > Poales > Poaceae > Aegilops > Aegilops tauschii. The sequence continues at coordinate 288,081,899 of NC_053036.3, forward strand.
GGGCATGTATGAAAGTTACACCATTAAATAGGTGAGATTTTTACAAGAATTTAGGAACTGGAATTATTGCATTTGGATATTTATTTAATTCTGTGGAATTTTTGCAAGTTTGCACAGAAAAAGAAAAAGCAAGAGGGCACTGTGCCACTGGGCCAGAAAGGCCACAGTGCAACAGTCCCGGAGGGGATCTAGCCCAGGCAAGCCGGCACGCGCGTGCGCCAGGTTTTCAAACCTGACGGGCGGGCCCGGGAGTCAGCGAGAGAGAGAGAGGGGCGAGGGAGAGGTGAGGATGATAGGAGGGGCCCACCTGTCATCTCCAACCTCGCGACTAGAGGGGTCGGCGAGCTCACCGGCGATGCTACAGGGCACGGCAGGTCGAGCGGGTAGCACCGTTGGACTCAGGGGGATGTCGCCGTTCGGGTGGTGGTGGAGGTGGTCGACGGAGCAGCCTGGTTCGCCGTTGACGAGGTCACGCGTCGGAGGTGCTTCGGGCATCAGTGGTTCCGGCCGTTCCCGGCTGTAAAAAGAGTGGGGAAGAGAGGGGAAAGGGTCAGTGATGCCGCGCGGTTCCAGATCGGGAGAGAACGGGGGCGGAGGAGACCTGTACCGCGCGCACACCGACGAACCGAGGCGGCGGAGCTCGAGCTCGAGCGGCTCTCGAGACAAATGGGTGGTGCGGGAGGTTGATTAGGAGTGTGGGGGAGCGATAGGGAGTGAGAGAGAGGCTCGGGGTCGCCTTATATAGGCTGGCCGAGGTCCACCGTAGGCGCGGCCTATGGGTGCCCGCGGGATCGGGTCGGGTGGCCGTTAGAGAGGGAATGAAGGGCTCGGGGGTGTTCATGGGAGTGGTCTAGGGTGCCAGGGAGAGAGAGGAGGAGCGGGACGAGCTGCGGGCGGGCCACAGGGGCGGCGCGAGCATTGGCCGAGCGGGGCGGCGCTCTGGCGCGAGCTACAGGAGAGCGAGGAGGGCGCGGGAGCAAGTGGGTGGCCTGCTGGCATGGAGCGGACGTCGAGGGGCATCGATTGGCGCGCGGAGGAGGCTCGAGGTGGTCTGGGGATGCGGCGTCAACGGTCGGGTGCCCTGCCAGGCGCTCCAGAGCATGACTTTGGCTGGCATCCACGGCTTTCCCGTGTCTGCGCGCGTCCACTTGCATCTGGTAGCTGTAGGGGGCGTGGGCAAAAGCTGGGGAGAGTCTTGGATGCTCTGGAAAGCTGAGGGGAGAGAAGGAGGCTGAGAGAGAGGGAGGAATCCACTGTCCAGAGAAGAAAAATGGGGTTCTTCCCCCTCCATCATTGCTTCCTCGGGCAGAAAAGCATACAGGTGCTAGAGGGGGAGTAGGAGGGGTCGTGGTAAAAAGTTGAGCCTATGGAGATTAGTGGAAGAGGCCAAAAATGGGATTTTGGTAAAGTGGTAGAAGGTGTTTGATGCTGGTTTGGGCAAGTAGATGATTTCCATTTGTCATGAGACTCCACAGGGTTAAATGGCACATATAATTAGGGCCTTCCACCAATTTTGAGCTCATTTGGGCAAAGTTGCCAATGCAACTTTTGTAAACCCTAGAAATTAGCAGAAATGAACTTGTGCAGATCTAGTTGAGCAAATCACTTCCCCTTGATGCACCACTTAGTGTAGTGGCCTCATTTGGTCATGTGAACATGATCACAAAAGTTGGGGTCAAGTAGAGAAAGTTGGTAGTACAAAATTGTTCAAATTTGATTCTGGTCAGGGAGGGTTTTGGGGCATTTTGGTGAACCCGAATGACCTTAATTGAGATGAGGCTTTGCAAGGTGATCTCAATATGCATTTGTGACTTGCCGGATTTTCCTTGGATTTTTATGAAAATATTTCCTGTAGAAATATTTCAAATCCTTGAAATGGGCAGCAATTGTTTTGGGAGGTTTTGTCCAATATTTTGAACATGACCATGTGTTGAAACTCTTATATATGGAAAATATATGTCCACTGAGTTTCCCTGATTTTTCTCAAATATTTTTGAAGCTTTTAAATAATTTTAACCTATTAAAGACCATTTCTGGCCTAAAGAAAAAGCCTTTAAATAAAATTAGAAAATTACTTTTAAAATTATATTTTTGTGGTTTATGGGAGTCCTATATCTAATAGGTTTCAAATATACTCTTTGAAATATTTTTCATACCCCAAGTCAAGTACTTTTAGTGCAAACCTCAATTCAGGGGTTTTGGAAAACTAAATTTTGAAAATACTATTTGGCCAAATTATTTTTGTAAGAAAATACTATATTGCACTATACACATGGAATGATCATTGGGCAAGGTTTTGGATCAAGGAGAAGGAGTATAAGAGTTGGAGGATTTATTTGATTTTTAGAGCACTTGCAAACAACAAACAAAAATCAAATCAAGCAAAGACCAAACACTCAAAAGTTTTTGTCAAACCACAATTTATCATGATTTATTAGCTTAAGTGTTGTGGCATGAAAATCAGCGTGTGACAGCTCAACACTAATCCCGAAGGTAGAGGGACTGTGCGATGGTGATCGTATCAACCTTGGAATCACTTCCAACACACATCGTCACTTCGCCCTTAACTAGTCTCTGTTCATTCTGCAACTCCTGTTTCGAGTTACTAATTGTGACACCCAAAATTTTATTTGGCTTTTTCAAAACTTTTTCTTGTTTTGAGGGAAGTGATTTGAATTTTTCTTCTAAAAGAACTTTCCCTCTCAACATATTTTCTTTTGTGACTAGTACTTCATTTTTGGTTTCACTCAAAACTTGATTTTGGTCTTGAGGGTTTTCCTCTTTATTTTGGACTCAAACCAAAATGTTTTTCTCTTGGAAAAATGCCTTTTGAAAATTTCTTTGAAAAAGGCCCTAGAGCTTTTGGAAAGATCCTTTGCCACTTTCTGTCTCCTATTCTAGCCCTTGGAGATTTACAAAGGAGCTACCTTTTCTGTTTTGATTTTTGCCCCCAAACCTTTTTCCCTTCCTAGTCCTTTGAACCCTCAACCAAGATCCATGAAGATCCACTGGTCTTCAGTTCAAAATTTTCAAACTATACTTGCTGCAAGTTTGGACCAGATTTGTCAAATTTGGTGAAATTCATTCAAATCCTTCTCCATAAATTCCGAGAAAAATCAGGCAGCCTCTGGGTGCATTGAGAGGTCACCTCACCAAGTCCCAGCTCCAGGAAAATTTTTCTGCTTGCCAAATCATTCTGTCGAACACCTGCAGGGCATTGTCAATGTCAAGTTCAGTAAATTCAGAGTGCAGTTCAGAAGCTGCTGTCGTTTTCTTCAGAACATCTCCTCGATCTCGCCAGTAACCACGTTGGCACCTTGCTCCCCGTCCCCTCCCCCTTGTCCCTGCACCGCACGAACGCCTGGACGCTTGCGGGCGTCGGCGACGAGCTGGAGGAGGTGCGCCGCCCCGTGACCGACGCCAGCGGCGGCTTTGCGGCCGCCAGAGAGAGGCGCGGCGCAGACGGCGCCACCCAGCGCCGCCCAAGCCACCGGAGATCGCCGCTTGGCCGCCCACTCCCCAGAACGCGCTGCCACTCTCGTCGTGAACCGCTGGGCGCGGAGCACGCTCTCTGCCGCCGTCGAGCCCGTGCGGCCACCCCACCGTGGACCAGCGGGGGAACGGCACCAGTACACCTCACTGATGCTGCCTGGCCACTCAAACCCCCTGCTCAACCACTGCCTCGCCGTAATCGCTCGCTGGAGCAACCCCGTTCACGGCCACCCCCTCGATCCGCCTATAAATAGAGGCCCCGAGCTTCAACTCGAACCCACACCATCTCTGCACTCCACCTAGACCGCGCCAAGCCACTGGAAGAGCCCCGAGGGAGCTTTCTTCCCCAGCTCCGGCCGCCGCGACCCGCCACGGGATCCAGCTCGATTCGCTCCCGTGCGTGCACCTCTGCCTCCCATCTCTTGCCAGTGGCTCTCTAGTGCATCCCTTTTTCTGACCCGCGCTTCAATTCGAGGTTTGCAGAACCCACAGGAGTTCTCCACCATCGCCCGAGCCGCCGTCCGCCGGAGAAAGTGTCGCCGTTGACGTGGTGCTCTCCGACGGTCGAGACCACCACCCACCGACGCGGAAGGACACGCTGAAGCTCTTGGTACACTCCGATCTCCCTATCTCGCCGTGGTTCGACGCCGGCGACCACCGCAGTCTTCGGGCGCCGGCGAGCTTTTTAAACCTGACATGTGGACCCCCCCTGTCAGCCTCTATTCCCCTCTCCCTCGAAATGTTTTTTGTGGGCGCCTTCGGGCAAATACGTCTTCCTTTTGAGCTGGCGCGTTTCTTTCCGAAGCGTTTTCTGTTTTCTCAGTTAAACCCCTGGAACTTTTCTGTTTCATTACAGATGAGTCCCTGGACAGAAACCTTTATAACTTTTTAATAAAAAGTGATTTTTGAGTGATTCTTTTTTTGTCAGTCTTGTATTTTTGTCTAGTTTTTTTATAGTATTTATTTGGAAAAAATTTGGAGAAGTTTTTATGCACGCGTTGGTTTTCACGTTAGTGCCTGTTTTCGTTATGCCGTAGGTTCCGGAAGAGGTGACGGAGCCGCGAACTTCGCCGAGCTAGACTCCGACTTCTCCGAACCAGGCAAGCATGTTTGAACCTTTGATATGATAGGTGTTTTTGCATGTTTGTGTGAGAGGTTGTGCGTGGCATATGAGTATTAGGGAGTACCTCGTTGCTTGTGAAGCAACTACCCGCATGTTCCAAAGTTGCGATGATCTCTGGTGAGAGATGGCCTAATCATGTGGTGACATGAAGGGTAGCAAGGTGGTACTGTTGTAGCATACCAGCCTTGCGTCATCCGACAAATTCCGACGTTAACGTGGACGGAGTCACGTTATCGTTCTTCCACCTTCCGTGCTACCACATGTTTTCTGCCAGAATGCGGTTTAGTAAGTTGGTAACCTCTTTTCGTGTACACACCAAACAGAGGGGCCGGGATGATGGTTCCATGGCCCTGGATTAAAGCCAGTCATCCGGTCAGGGGGCATGGGTGTTTCCGGTTGGGACCGAGAGGGGGGCACCCCTTAGAGCGCGCGTATAGAAATTTGATCCCATGCTACGCGAGGTTGTAGCCTCCCCGTCTCAAGGTTTTTCTTGAACATTGCCGAGGGTGATCCCTGGCTTCGGAATGTTGAATGGGTGTGTACTGGTTAGACGTGTTTCTTCCAAAACACCGTAAACGGAACTAGTCCCCGTGACTACTGAAATCCGTTGGCTGTGGTTAAAGTACAAACTCTGCAGAGTCAAATCCTTCCGAGTCATCGTATCCATAGTCAAGTATCGTGATCAGCGTATCCATGTCTATGTCGTAACCTCGTGGTATATCCTTCGTTCCGGTAAGTAAGCTTGAGTAGTAGACTTGGCGGAACGTTACTCCTGTGGATGGACTAACCCTGTTGTTTATCTCATGTCTGATTATTCTCGTGATATGATTTAAAAATTCATGAGCTACTAAGTTACGAAAATAAGCCCTTTATGTGATGTCGCTCAGACGTCCGACTGTGGCATGTTTGTCTCTTACTTTCAATATAAGCCCTGTATGTGATGTCGCTCAGACGTCCGACTGTGGCACACACTGCCTTCATTTTCTGTTATAAGCCCTTTATGTTGTGTCGCCCCGACGCCCGACTGTGGCATTATTATCCTTGCAGTTTCCTCTCGAGGAGTCATTCAGACCCTCGTTTGGCACCAGTATTACTATTCTTGCAGTTTCCTCTCGAGGAGTCATTCAGACCCTCGTTTGGCACCCAGTATTTACTTTGGGATTTCGGGAGGACTACCGCCCGACTTCTCTGTTATTTTCCCATGCATTATTGTCTCTATGTCTGAACGCACTTGTTATTCCATCCTTACGCTTCATGTTTACATTTGTTATATCTTATGTCCGAACTGTCTTGCAAGTACTTTCATAGTACTCACCTGGCTTGTTGATTTGGCCAGATGTTGACGAAGGCGATCTCTTGGATGAAGAATTTGATAGTGCGTCCGACGCCTAGAGGAGTCCCAGTCACTCCTGTGCGATCCCGGATATTGGTCACTTGTATTATATACACTTCCGCCACCCGCAATAAGTCTCCTCGAGCCTCACTCCGACGCTCGAAGAGCTGTAGTTTTTAGGAGTCATATCACCCACTTTGCGGTGATATTTCCACCATCGTTGTTATCGTGAGTTAGGAGTTATGCCACCCTATCCACCGTTATGTTTTATCGGCATTCATGTAATAAATTGTTGAGCAGTCCCCGCTCGACCTTGTATTATATTCAGTACTCCTGGTATTTTTCTTCTGTGAACAAGATATTGTCTACCAGTGAGAAGGAATTCTTCTTTACTGGTCCGTAAAAGGGATTGGTCTCTCAATAAATATTTTATTGAAAAACCGGTCGTGACAAGCTTGGTATCAGAGCCAGGCCGACTGTAGGAAGCCACTAGGTGCGATCACTAATCGGTTATTAGCGTCTTTTGTGCTTTTTCAGCATTTTGCAATTGTAGCTATTTTCTGTTAGTCATCATAAATTTATGACATGACTACTCAGAATTTTTGCCTACTTTTGTAGATGGCTGGCAGCAGCTGCGAGACTCGAGTGTTCACGAACGTGCCCGAGGGGTTTGTCAAACTCCTCGTCTCCATCACCAAGCTCGCGATCGGGCCAGCGACTCGCCCGGAGTTCACGCTTTACCAGCACAAGCTCAGCGACGACGTGTCTATGCACCAAGCTGTGGTGCAATTCAAGGGAGGACGTTCTGCAGCTCGCCACTTCCGTTTTGTGGGAAGGGCCATGCCTACGGAGAGGCATGCCATGCAGATGGCTGCCCGTGAGGCGATAGCTCGTCTTCGAGACATCCTTCCTATGATGAAGACTCGCCGCTACCGCTACCTCCCATGCCACGTGCCATATACCAGTCACTATGCATTCGCCTGCCATCGGGGAGAACGAGATGAAGCCATCGAGATGGTTGTGGAGTATCTCAAGGCTCTGGAGGAGTCTTTCGACAACCTCGTGGACGATCTTGTGGCTGCCCGCATGGACTTAGTCCGGGGCGGTCCTGCCAGCAGGAAGGAGCTTCTTCACACAGCACCGCCTCTGACATTCGTTTCGTCCTCAGCATCTTATGCACCGGCCGTTTTGGCCACTGCTCGCCGTCTGCCTACCACTGAGGAGTTCGACAGAGTCATCGCTCCTATTCCAGTTAGAGCTGCACCGCCTACCACTCCCGCACTACCGCCAGTCGCCCCCGCGCCATCATCGCAGCGTAGCATTACGCGCCAGGAGCCTGCTAGAGAGGAGGTGGAGGTTGAATCTCCTGGACCGCTGAGTCTTGCCCTCGGCAAGGGGAAGGACATCGTCACCATCTCCGACTGAGAGCGCCGAGTAGCCGCACGTTATGTCTGCTTGTATGATGTGTTTTATCTGTACGCTAGTTTATTAGTGTGTTCGCTGCTTTCCGGAGGAGTACGCTAGTCTAAATAACATGTCAGGATTGTGTACGCACATCCTGAGTGCTGTATCGTGTGTTTGCTTTTCGCGTGTAAGTTATATGCTAAGCAGTTCTTCTCCGTGCAAAATCGTTTATGTTTTCTTAAAAACCTTGAGGTCTTTTAAATTGTTGCCTTTGCAAGATTTTCCTTGTGCTACACAGTTCTTCTCATGGGTTTTGCAAAATACTACCCCAGGCTGGAAAAATGTCTCGCCCGTGGACTCGCTCCATGCCCAATCAGCTAGAAGAAGTTTATGGGACACAGACTAGCAACAACTTTACTCAGGGACAATCCAGTCAACAAGACAGCGAAGCAGCCTTGTCTCAAGTATGCCGTCTCTTCGAACAAAGCCAGCAACAGCACCAAGAGATGATGAATCACGTCATCAATATGGGAAACCACCGTGAACCCTATCAACCTCATTCCAAGTTATCTGAGTTACAGAAGACTCGCCCTTCAACGTTTGCTCACACTGATAAGCCGCTGGAAGCCGATGATTGGCTTCGTGACATCGAAAGGAAGCTGATTATTGCTCAGTGTTCGGATCATGAGAAGGTGCTTTATGCACCACACTACCTTACTGGAGCAGCTGCAGCATGGTGGGAAAACTTCCTACACATGCATCCCAGTGAACACAACATCACCTGGGAAGAGTTCAAGGAAGGCTTTCGTGGGGCACATATCCCCAGGAGCATCATAAAAATCAAGAAGAGAGAATTTGACAACCTCAAGCAAAGAGGCATGTCAGTGACAGAATACAACAGTCAGTTTACCCAGCTATCTCGTTACGCCTACGACAAACATATGACAGAGAGCAAGAAGATGGAAAAATTCCTGGACGACCTGGCACCGGTACTGAAATGCCAACTGGTTGTACACACTTTCCCGGATTTTAAAACTCTGGTTGACAAGGCCATTACCTTGGAGAATGAGCGCCGTAGTCTGGAAGATATCCGTAAGCGAAAGAGGGACAAGACGGCTCTTGCTCGCAACAACCGAAGCAAGACTGAGGTTCCAAGGACAGAAGCAAGGAAATCCACGACTACTGATCTAAGGCCCGCCAGACAGTTTCATGCCAGGGACAAGGAGTTCACGTACCGTCCAGGGGTCACCTGCTATGCTTGTGGTGAAGAAGGGCACTATGCTAAACAATGCCCAAAGCCGAGGAACTCGGCCCCCAAGCCAAACAATGGTGGAAACAATCCAGCCCCCAAGCGCAACAATTTCAATCCCAACAACAACCACAGGAAGGGTCACCTGAACCATGTGACCAGGGAAGAAGCGCAGAATGCCCCAGACATCGTGCTCGGTACGTTCCCTGTCAACACAGTACCTGCCACGGTTTAGTTTGATTCTGGAGCTTCCCATTCGTTCGTTTCGAAGAGTTTTGTTTTGCAACATGGTTTTCCGATACTTCCCTTGGAAAAATCTATGATCATCAAGTCCCCTGGAAATAAGCAAATCACTCAGAGCTACTGCCAAGGAGTAATCATTGAGTTCGAAGGACTATAGTTCCAAGAAAATCTCATCGTTTTGGAAAATAAAGGACTGGATGTCATTTTAGGGATGGACTGGTTGACCACCAACAAAGGATTCATTGACTCTTTCAATCGGACCGTGATTCTCACTCACCATCATGGCAAGAAAATTAAGGTTATAGCTCAAGCAAGGCCACGGTCACGGCAACCAAAACTGAACAAAGTGGACATTTCAGAACTGAGAAAGGTTCCAGTGGTATGAGAATTTCCTGATGTGTTCCCTGAAGAACTGCCAGGCATGCCACCAGACCGAGAGATAGAATTCAGCATCGAACTAGCACCTGGCACCGCTCCCATCTATAAGAAACCTTATAGAATGGCACCCTCAGAATTGGTGGAGTTGAAGAAGCAGATAAAGGAATTATTGGACAAAGGATTTATTCGAGCCAGCTCCTCACCATGGGGTTCGCCAGTTTTATTCGCCAAGAAAAAGGATGGGACACTGAGATTGTGTATAGACTATCGAGCCCTCAATATGGTCACCATCAAAAACAAATATCCGATGCCACGGATAAATGATTTGTTTGACCAGCTCGCACAAGCCAAGGTGTTCTCAAAAATTGATTTGAGATCGGGATATCATCAATTGAAAGTACGGACAGAGGATATCCCTAAAACAGCATTCACCTCCAGATACGGACTATATGAATTCACAGTGATGCCTTTTGGTCTAACAAACGCCCCCGCATATTTCGTCCACCTCATGAACAAAGTGTTCATGAAATTCATGGACAAATTTGTTGTGGTGTTCATCGACGATATTCTGGTATACTCGAGGACACCGGAAGAGCATGCTGAGCATCTCAGAATTTTTTTGGGAGAATTAAGGAAACATCAGTTGTACGCCAAGTTTAGCAAGTGTGAATTTTGGCTAAGGCAGGTTGGTTTCCTAGGCCATATATTGAACCAAGAAGGCGTGGCCGTAGACCCGAAAAAGTCAAAGCCATACTTGACTGGAAGCCACCCGACAACGTTACAGATGTGTGAAGTTTCCTGGGAATGGCCGGATATTACAGAAGATTTATTGAAGGATTCTCCACTGTGGCAAAACCAATAACACAGTTGCTCAAGAAAGATAAGAAATTTGTATGGACGGAAGCGTGCGAGAAAAGCTTCCAAGAACTCAAGAAGAAGTTAACAACCGCACCAGTATTAACCGTGCCAGACATACACAAGAGTTTTGAAGTATATTGTGACGCGTCCCGATAAGGCCTCGGATGTGTACTAATGCAGGATGGCAAAGTTGTCGCGTATGCCTCCAGGCAGCTGCGAAAACATGAGGAAATTTACCCAACACATGACTTGGAGCCAGCAGCAGTCATACATGCACTCAAGGAGTGGAGGCACTTTCTGTTGGGAAATCGCTGTGAAATATATACGGACCATAAGAGCCTCAAATATATTTTCACACAGCCAGAGCTAAATTTACGCCAACGACGCTGGTTGGAATTAGTCAAGGACTATGATGTCGACATTCACTACCATCCAGGGAAAGCAAATGTAGTGGCTGATGCCCTTAGTCGAAACCCCAGCCCGGACAACGACGGTCCGCAAAACTTGAGGCCTGAGTTTCAGCAAGAGTTCGCTAGGCTCAACATGATGTTAGTCTCTGAGGGCACCGTATCAAATCTGGAGATACAACCCACCCTAGTGGAAAAAATTAAGAAGGCTCAACAGGGACATCCCAGCATCGAAGGTATAAAGAAGAAAATGAACCTTGGTAAGGCTTCAGAGTTCGTCACAGACAGTGAAGGAATATTATGGTACAGAGACAGACTTTGCGTACCTAACATTGAGGAACTCAAGCAACAAATCCTAACCGAAAGCCACACCGCTTCATACTCGATCCATCCTGGAGGAACCAAAATGTACAAAGACATTCAGGAAAGATTTTGGTGGCACGGTATGAAAAGGGATATAGCCGCATTTATTGCTTGTTGCGATTCATGTCAGCGCATCAAGACCGAGCATCAAAAGCCAGCAGGGCTACTCCAGCCAAACAGGATACCGGAGTGGAAATGGGATGAAATAGGAATGGACTTCATCGTCGGACTACCACGATCACAACGCGGAAATGACGCCATATGGGTCATCACAGACCGACTAACCAAGGTTGCTCATTTCATTCCCGTGAAGACTACCTAATCCACACAGAGACTGGCCAAACTTTATCTCTCCCGTATAGTTTGTTTGCATGGAGTCCCAAAGACTATAATATCCGACCGAGGCACACAATTTGTCTCCAAATTTTGGGATCACCTACAACAAGCTCTGGGCGCGCAGCTAGCTTTCAGTACAGCGTACCACCCTCAGACTGATGGACAAACGGAACATGTAAACCAAATCCTAGAGGATATGCTGAGGGCCTGTGTGCTCACCTATGGATCCAGTTGGGAAGAAAGTTTGCCGTATGCCGAGTTTGCTTACAACAACAATTACGAAGCCAGCTTGCAAATGGCACCCTTTGAAGCATTGTACGGACGGAGGTGTCGTACCCCGCTGAATTGGTCGGAAACAGGTGACAGCCGTATCTTCGGCCCAGACATGCTTAAAGAGGCCGAGGAGAAAGTTAAGCAGATCAGGGACAGACTCAAGACAGCGCAGAGCCGACAAAAGAGCTACTACGATCAAAAACATCGTGAAGTCAGCTTTGAACCCGGTGATTCCGTATACCTACGAGTGTCTCCTATGAGGGGCATGCAACGGTTCAAAATTAAGGGGAAGCTAGCCCCGAGATTTATTGGACCATTCCGTATAGTCGCACGAAGAGGCACAGTAGCCTACAAACTAGACCTACCCAAGGAGCTGTCAGACGTCCATGGCGTGTTCCACGTCTCTCAACTGAGAAAATGTCTAAGTAACCCGGAGAAGCATGTACCTCATGAAAACATTGATGTGCAACCAGACCTCACCTACAGGGAGAGGCCAGTAAGGATTTCGGAAGAGTCTGAAAGGAGGACCCGTCAGAAAACAACAAAAATTTTCAGGGTTCAGTGGAGCAACCACACTGAGGATGAAGCTACATGGGAAAGGGAAGATTTCCTTCAGGCAGAATACCCATACCTATTTGAGGATCAGCTGAAATCTCGAGGACGAGATTTTTCCTAAGGGGGTAGGTGTTGTGACACCCAAAATTTTATTTGGCTTTTTCAAAAAAAATTCTTGTTTTTAGGGAAGTGATTTGAATTTTTCTTCTAAAAGAACTTTCCCTCTCAACATATTTTCTTTTGTGACTAGTACTTCATTTTTGGTTTCACTCAAAACTTGATTTTGGTCTTGAGGGTTTTCCTCTTTATTTTGGACTCAAGCCAAAATGTTTTTCTCTTGGAAAAATGCCTTTTGAAAATTTCTTTGAAAAAGGCCCTAGAGCTTTTGGAAAGATCCTTTGCCACTTTCAAAAATTCCTCTTGCCAGGGCCCAAGGGTAAATTCCCTCCCTTAAACCTCTCCTCACCTTTGGATCATGACTTACTTCAAAACCAGCAAGTTGAATCTCCCCATATGATTATTTTCCATTTAAATCTTATCAAAACAATTTCTGTCTCCTATTCTAGCCCTTGGAGATTTACAAAGGAGCTACCTTTTCTGTTTTGATTTTTGCCCCCAAACCTTTTTCCCTTCCTAGTCCTTTGAACCCTCAACCAAGATCCATGAAGATCCACTGGTCTTCAGTTCAAATTTTTCAAACTATACTTGCTGCAAGTTTGGACCAGATTTGTCAAATTTGGTGAAATTCATTCAAATCCTTCTCCATAAATTCCGAGAAAAATCAGGCAGCCTCTGGGTGCATTGAGAGGTCACCTCACCAAGTCCCAGCTCCAGGAAAAATTTTCTGCTTGCCAAATCATTTTGTCGAACACCTGCAGGGCATTGTCAATGTCAAGTTCAGTAAATTCAGAGTGCAGTTCAGAAGCTGCTGTCGTTTTCTTCAGAACATCTCCTCGATCTCGCCAGTAACCGCGTTGGCACCTTGCTCCCCGTCCCCTCCCCCTTGTCCCTGCACCGCACGAACGCCTGGACGCTTGCGGGCGTCGGCGACGAGCTGGAGGAGGTGCGCCGCCCCGTGACCGACGCCAGCGGCGGCTTTGCGGCCGCCAGAGAGAGGCGCGGCGCAGACGGCGCCACCCAGCGCCGCCCAAGCCACCGTAGATCGCCGCGTGGCCCCCACTCCCTAGAACGCGCTGCCACTCTCGTCGTGAACCGCTAGGCGCGGAGCACGCTCTCTGCCGCCGTCGAGCCCGTGCGGCCACCCCACCGTGGACCAGCGCCATTACGCCAAGACCGACCAGGATTAGCGGGGGGAACGACACCAGTACACCTCACTGATGCTGCCTGGCCACTCAAACCCCCTGCTCAACCACTGCCTCGCCGTAATCGCTCACCGGAGCAACCCCGTTCACGGCCACCCCCTCGATCCGCTTATAAATAGAGGCCCCGAGCTTCAACTCGAACCCACACCATCTCTGTACTCCACCTAGACCGCGCCAAGCCACTGGAAGAGCCCCGAGGGAGCTTTCTTCCCCAGCTCCGGCCGCCGCGACCCGCCACGGGATCCAGCTCGATTCGCTCCCGTGCGTGCACCTCTGCCTCCCATCTCTTGCCAGTAGCTCTCTAGTGCATCCCTCTTTCTGACCCGCGCTTCAATTCGAGGTTTGCAGCACCCACCGGAGTTCTCCACCACGCCCGAGCCGCCGTCCGCCGGAGAAAGTGTCGCCGTCGACGTGGTGCTCTCCGACGGTCGAGACCACCACCCACTGACGCGGAAGGACACGCTGAAGCTCTTGGTACACTCCGATCTCCCTATCTCGCCGTGGTTCGACGCCGGCGACCACCGCAGTCTTCGGGCGCCGGCGAGCTTTTTAAACCTGACATGTGGACTCCCCCTGTCAGCCTCTATTCTCCTCTCCCTCGAAACGTTTTTTGTTGGCGCCTTCGGGCAAATACGTCTTCCTTTTGAGCTGGCGCGTTTCTTTCCGAAGCGTTTTCTGTTTTCTCAGTTAAACCCCTGGAACTTTTCTGTTTCATTACAGATGAGTGCCTGGACAGAAACCTTTATAACTTTTTAATAAAAATTGATTTTTGAGTGATTCTTTTTTTTCAGTCTTGTATTTTTGTCTAGTTTTTTTATAGTATTTATTTGGAAATTTTTTGGAGAAGTTTTTATGCACGCGTTGGTTTTCACGTTAGTGCCCGTTTTCGTTATGCCGTAGGTTCCGGAAGAGGTGACGGAGCCGTGAACTTCGCCGAGCTAGACTCTGACTTCTCCGAACCAGGCAAGCATGTTTGAACCTTTGATATGATAGGTGTTTTTGCATGTTTGCGTGAGAGGTTGTGCGTGGCATATGAGTATTAGGGAGTACCTCGTTGCTTGTGAAGCAACTACCCGCATGTTCCAAAGTTGCGATGATCTCTGGTGAGAGATGGCCTAATCATGTGGTGACATGAAGGGTAGCAAGGTGGTACTGTTGTAGCATACCAGCCTTGCGTCATCCGACAAATTCCGACGTTAACGTGGACGGAGTCACGTTATCGTTCTTCCACCTTCCGTGCTACCACATGTTTTCTGCCAGAATGCGGTTTAGTATGTTGGTAACCTCTTTCCATGTACACACCAAACAGAGGGGCCGGGATGATGGTTCCATGGCCCTGGATTAAAGCCAGTCATCCGGTCAGGGGGCATGGGTGTTTCCGGTTGGGACCGAGAGGGGGGCACCCCTTAGAGCGCGCGTATAGAAATTTGATCCCATGCTACGCGAGGTTGTAGCCTCCCCGTCTCAAGGTTTTTCTTGAATGTTGCCGAGGATGATCCCTGGCTTCGGAATGTTGAATGGGTGTGTACTGGTTAGACGTGTTTCTTCCAAAACACCGTAAACGGAACTAGTCCCCGTGACTACTGAAATCCGTTGGCTGTGGTTAAAGTACAAACTCTGCAGAGTCAAATCCTTCCGAGTCATCGTATCCATAGTCAAGTATCGTGATCAGCGTATCCATGTCTATGTCGTAACCTCGTGGTATATCCTTCGTTCCGGTAAGTAAGCTTGAGTAGTAGACTTGGCGGAACGTTACTCCTGTGGATGGACTAACCCTGTTGTTTATCTCATGTCTGATTATTCTCGTGATATGATTTAAAAATTCATGAGCTACTAAGTTACGAAAATAAGCCCTTTATGTGATGTCGCTCAGACGTCCGACTGTGGCATGTTTGTCTCTTACTTTCAATATAAGCCCTGTATGTGATGTCGCTCAGACGTCCGACTGTGGCACGCACTGCCTTCATTTTCTGTTATAAGCCCTTTATGTGGTGTCGCCCCGACGCCCGACTGTGGCATTATTATCCTTGCAGTTTCCTCTCGAGGAGTCATTCAGACCCTCGTTTGGCACCAGTATTACTATTCTTGCAGTTTCCTCTCGAGGAGTCATTCAGACCCTCGTTTGGCACCCAGTATTTACTTTGGGATTTCGGGAGGACTACCGCCCGACTACTCTGTTATTTTCCCATGCATTATTGTCTCTATGTCTGAACGCACTTCTTATTCCATCCTTACGCTTCATGTTTACATTTGTTATATCTTATGTCCGAACTGTCTTGCGAGTACTTTCATAGTACTCACCTGGCTTGTTGATTTGGCCAGATGTTGACGAAGGCGATCTCTTGGATGAAGAATTTGATAGTGCGTCCGACGCCTAGAGGAGTCCCAGTCACTCCTGTGCGATCCCGGATATGGGTCACTTGTATTATATACGCTTCCGCCACCCGCAATAAGTCTCCTCGAGCCTCACTCCGACGCTCGAAGAGCTGTAGTTTTCAGGAGTCATATCACCCACTTCGCGGTGATATTTCCACCATCCTTGTTATCGTGAGTTAGTAGTTATGCCACCCTATCCGCCCTTATGTTTTATCGGCATTCATGTAATAAATTGTTGAGCAGTCCCCGCTCAACCTTGTATTATATTCAGTACTCCTGATATTTTTCTTCTGTGACCAAGATATTGTCTACCAGTGAGAAGGAATTCTTCTTTAC
Organism: Aegilops tauschii subsp. strangulata; assembly: GCF_002575655.3. Classification (NCBI taxonomy): domain Eukaryota; kingdom Viridiplantae; phylum Streptophyta; class Magnoliopsida; order Poales; family Poaceae; genus Aegilops; species Aegilops tauschii. Next base: position 288,097,947 of record NC_053036.3, read on the forward strand.
TGGTCCGTAAAAGGGATTGGTCTCTCAATAAATATTTTATTGAAAAACCGGTCGTGACACTAATCCTAGCAACTGAACCTGTATCAAATACCCAGGGGCTACTACGAACACTAGTAAGGTACACATCAATAACATGTATATCAAATATACCTTTGTTCACTTTGCCATCCTTCTTATCCACCAAGCATTTGGGGCAGTTTCGCTTCCAGTGACCGTTTCCTTTGTAGTAGAAGCATTCAGTTTCAGGCTGCGGTCTAGCTTTGGGCTTCTTCATGAGAGCGGCAACTTTCTTGCCATTCTTCTTGAAGTTCCCTTTCTTACCCTTGACCTTAGTGGTCTTATTAACCATCGACACTTGATGCTCTTTCTTGATTTCTACCATCGCCGATTTCAGCATCGCGAAGAGCTCGGGAATTGTTTTGGTCATCCCCTGCATATTACAGTTCATCACGAAGTTCTAGTAACTTGGTGACAGTGACTAGAGAACTCTATCAATCACTATCTTATCTGGAAGATTAACACCCATTTGATTCAAGTGATTGTAGTACCCAAACATTCTGAGCGCATGCTCACTGGCTGAGCTATTCTCCCCCATCTTGTAGGCAAAGTACTTGTCAGAGGTCTCATACCTCTTAACACGGGCATGAGTCTGAAATACCAATTTTAGATCTTGGAACATCTCACATGCCCTGTGGCGTTCAAAATGTTTTTGAAGTCTGGTTCCAAGATGTATGGCACACTAAACTATCAAGTAGTCATCATACCGAGCTTGTCAAACGTTCATAACGTCTGCATCTGCTCCTGCAATAGGTCTGTCACCTAGCGGTGCATCAAGGACATAATTCTTCTGTCCAGAAATGAGGATAATTCTGAGATCATGGACCCGGTCCGCATCATTGCTACTATCATCTTTCAACCTATTTTTCTCTAGGAACATATCAAAAAAATAAGGGAGCTATATCGCGAGCTATTGATCTACAACACAGATATGAAAAATATCAAGACTAAGTTCATGATAAATTAAGTTCAATTAATCAAATTACTAATGACCTCCCACTTAAATAAACATCCATCAAGTTATCTAAGTGATATGTGATCCAAGTCAACTAACCCATGTCCGATCATCACGTGAGATGGGGTAGTCATCAATGGTGAACATCTCTATGTTGATCATATCTACTATATTATTCACGTTCGACCTTTCGGTCTCCAGTGTTCCGAGGCCATCGTCAAGTTTAACCCAAGTATTCTGCATGTGCAAAACTGTCTTGCACCCGTTGTATGTGAACGTAGAGTCTATCACACCCGATCATCACGTAGTGTCTCAACACGATGAACTGTAGCAACGGTGCATACTCAGGGAGAACACTTTTACCTTGAAATTTAGTGAAGGGATCATCTTATAATGCTAACATCGTACTAAGCAAGATAAGATGCATAAAAGATAAACATCACATGCAATCAAAATATGTGACATGATATGGACATCATCATCTCATGCTTTTGATCTCCATCTCCAAAGCATCATCATGATCTCCATCGTCACTGGCTCGACACCTTGATCTCCATCGTAGTGTCGTGGTCGTCTCGCCAACTATTGCTTCTACAACTTTCGCTAACGCATAGTGATAAAGTAAAGTAATTACATGGCGTTTGCATTTTGTACAATAAAGAGACGACCATAAGGATCCTGCCGGTTGCCTGATATCTTACAAAACATGATCATCTCATACAATAACGTATATCACATTTGTCTGATTTCGGGTTCCGCAGACCCTTGAGAGGTTTGAACTCTGGGGTGCGTGCGAAGAACTCAACCTCCCCGGTCTGACTACTCGCCGACCTCACAGCCTAGCTCATCGAACTCAAAGGAAAAAGGGACACTATAGTTTACCCAGGTTCAGGCCACCTTGCGGTGTAAAACCCTACTCCTGCATTGTAGTGCATCAGCCTCGGAAGGTTGAGGATGAACTAGTAAAGTGGGAGAACAACCTTAGGAGGTGTGTTCTTGAGCTCAAGTAAGCTGGTGAGCTGGTCAGGGTGGAATGGATCCAATCCCCCTATATGGTGGTGGGTAGGTCCTATTTATAGTGGCCTTGGTCCTCTTCCCAAATGAAGGCGGGAAGCGATCCCACAACGGCCAAATTCGAAGGGAGAAAACTAGTACGTCTTATCCTGACAAAAGTGGTCTTCGCCTGCAAAAGCCTCTGGTCGTGACGCTGCGGTGGGCTCGGTGATGACCTCTGTCCTGCCATCCTGGCGGTCTTGGACTTGTTGCACGGGAATGGAAACCTTTGGCTGATTCCTTGGGACTTCGCGCCTGCGCTTGCCTCTTTAGTGCCAAAGAGGAAACTGGTACACTGCGCCCGCCGGCGCCCGCCTGGCCTTGGTCGTCATGGCTCACATCATCTGAGCCTCACGAGGCGAGACTTGCATAGAGATCTCCGCCCCCGGGAGCCAGCCTGAGGAGGCTGCTCCTCGTGGAGGTCTTGGCATCGTCCGCCTCGCGAGGTCTTGATTTATAGATAGCGAAGCTTGGCCGTACCAGGCCGTCGATGGAGCCACGCCATGGGCCGCATGCAAGCAAGTCTGGGTACTCCCATTCCCAGAACGCCGACAGTAGCCCTCGGGCCCATGGCGCCCTCGGACTTGGCTTCGAGGTGAAGCCAAAGGGCAAGTGTGTAGCATCGCAGGCCCTAACCGCCTGCGGCCTTGGTCGACGCGTGGCGATTGATGGTACATGGGCGTCTCTGCTTCCCCACGCGGCCTCGGCAACCGTTCCTGGCTGACAAAAAGGCTGGTGCCTCCTGCAGAGCCTTCATTGCCCTTCCTTCGTCTTGCTCCAGATCCCCTTCTCCTTCTGCTCAGAAAACCGCCAGATCTGCTGATCTTCCCTGAGCTTGCCACCAATGGCCTCCGATAAGGCAATGTCTTCGGCTCCGACCGTGCGCCCCGCTTCTTTGTTTGAGCCAGCCCTGAGCGTGTCCACCATCGCCGAGGAGAATCACCTCGCCGCCGCGCTCCAACTAACGGCGAGCAGCAGAACGAGGGGGAGAGACGGCGCTCCGGGTTTGCTCTGCCAAGCCAGAAACTTTGGGCAGCACCTTTTACCCTTTCTTTCTGCACAACGTCTTCGCTGGGCTGGTTCCCCCTTCTCCCGTTTCTTCTACTCCATCCTTCACCATTACAGGCTCCACACCCTCCATCTTCACCCCAAATCCATCCTCCTCCTGTTGATCTTCGCCTTCTACTGCGAGGCGTTCATGGGGGTGATGCCCTCCGTGGCGCTGTTCCGCCACTTCTTCTACCTCCGGGCGAGCAACGACCCATGCTCTGGATGCACCAGCTTCATCGCGGCAAATAGCAGCAACGCGATCTCGCGGGCCGGGAAGAAGGTGGAGGACTTCCGGAACAAGTGGATATTCATGGACGCCAAGCGCTCCTACCCTCGGCTGGAGCTGCCGACCGGGCTGCCGCCGCCCCAGGAAGGATGGAGTCACGAGAAGCTCATCGATCCCCGAGCGGAGTAGTTGCTGGAGAGGATGGTGGCCAACCTGAAGGCGGAGGACCTGAAGGTGGAGAGGCTGGCAGGGGCCATGATCGTCAAGGAGTTCCTGACGCAGCGACTGGCTCTGCTCCAGGCGCGCTCCCACCCCCTGTGGAGGTTCCAGGGCACGGAGGATGACCTCCGGTTGCGCCCGGACAACTTGTCTGACGAGGAGCTGGGCAAGGTAATGCGCACCTTGCTTGGGAAGGACCAGGGCGGCCCCCCGGAAACCCATCTCCTATTGTACCGCCGCGCCGACGGGGAGAAGATTTCTGACGCCATGCCTATCTTCAACGAGCGGGGGCTCATGCCGCTGTAGCCTTCCCGGTCCCTGGGCTCCCTGGTGCTGGTGTCCTCCGGCGAGTCTGAGGGGGAGGAGAAGGCGGACTCGGAGGCGGCCTGGTAAGGTGTGGAGGAGACCTCTCCCCGGCGCCAGACTGATCTCCTCCGCGTCCTTTCTAATGACCACGACGCCGGCGAGCACCCAGTCAGGGAGTCGCCGCGCTCCGCCGGGGTCACCACGAGGTCCAGGGGCACCCCTCCAAAGAAGCTGAAGCTGGGAGTCCCGAAGAAGGGCAGGTCGGTGCTGCTTTCCCGAGGCGACGCCACTGCCTCGACGCCGACCGATGTTGCCGTAGATCCAGGTGCCATGCACTCGTCTGTCCCCGAGAGCGCGGCGAGGCTCGCGCCCAGGAACCTGCGGGCATCGCGCTCCTGAAGGGGACGAGGGAGTACGTCTCCATGGACCTGTAAGTGCATTCCCTCGCCCTTGTTCTTTGATCTTGACGTAGTACCCAATGTCTTCATCATTATGCCAGGCTGACGTCGTCGGTGAAGAGGAAGAAGGAGGACACCGGAGTCACCGAGGCCAAGCAGCCTGCCGCGGCCGCGCCACCTCCGACGTAGATGGATGAGGCCGGCTCGCGTGCTCCCATGGCAGGGTTGCCCTCCCGGGGCTCCGGAGCCCAGCCTCAAGAGAGGACAATCCCTGCGGCCGAGCCGACACCGGAGGCGCTTGCCCCCAGCTCACCGGCTGAGGTCCTGAAGGCTCCTGAGCTCTTGGTCCTCTCTGCTGCCACTGCTTCGCCAGTCTTGATGCCGGCACTGCTTTCTCCCCTAGCCATCACATCAGCGGGCCATGGTTCCTCTGCCGCCCCCGGTGCTCTAGAGTAGGCCCTCTCCGTGCTGGATCATCTCCGGAATGATCTTCGGGGCTCCGACCGGCGCCGGGCGTCGGGGCCTGGAGCTGGTCTTGGGGTGGCTCCAGGATGACTTGTCCGTCAGGGCGGCCTAGGCCCAGGTCGGTGCAGCTAAAGAGGAGGGCTAGAAGGTGGCCGGCCTGGCCGCAGCCGCCTGTGACATGGCATCAAAGGCCGATGAGGCCGCTGAAGAGCGCTGTCGCGCGGCAGAGGCCGAGCTGAAGACCTTCCATGACAAGAAGGCCGCCCAGGCCCGCCAGCTCGAGGTGCAAGAGGAGCTGAAGGCCCGGGAAGCTGCAGTTGCCAATCGTGACACCGAGCTGGAGCAAGCGGCCCGGGAACAGGCCACAGAACGCGGCCGCCTGGAGAATTTGAAGGAGGAGGTAGAGGCGGCCCAGGTGTCCCACACCAAGCTTGTCTCCGACAAGAAGCCACGGCTGGAGGCCAGGGAGAAGCTCCTTGCTAAGGCTGAGGAGGCGGCCGCCGTGGGGCGCGATGCCTTCGTCTCCCTCGATACGAGGTCCCGCAAGGCGTTGCAGGATCTCTTCGGGGGCGAGTACAAGAAGCCGATGGCGAGACCAGATCAAGGTCCCACCGTGCTGCTCCCCAAGCTCGTCGCGGCACTCGAGGGCGTCGTCGTCGGAGTAGGCCGCATGATGGAGGGAGAGGCCCGCACGCTTTCTTCCTCGGCCATGACGAACGTCTTCAGCCACCTCTATCTCCGGGACACCAGCTTTGACTTCGGTGCCTTGCTCGAACCTGTGGACCCCAACTCCTGTACCACCACCGCCGAGGCCGTGAAAGATCAGGTGGAGGCCCTGCTGAAGAAGTTCCTCGCCGTCGACCCTGTGGCTAGGGCTGATGGCAAGGACAGCGATGACATCACCGACAACGGGGCTCCCCAGGCGAGCGACGCCGGCGCCCAAGGCTGAAGAAGAGGCGCAATGGCGGCGCTTCCCCCTGTTTCAGCCCTGCAACATGTATCGTGCCTCGCGGAGGCGTAAGAACTTGTGCTTGGTACTTTTAAGACACTATATGCTTTGTAATAATTTGCTAGGGTTCCACGATTTCCTTTCCGTTTGCTTTAGTGTTCTGCGTCGGCAGGGCCCGGCCCCGCGTATACCTCAGCCGCCGTTGGATCGTCCAGATCACCAGGATGAGGCCAAGGGGTGAGGGGCTACGTGACGAGTTAGGCACCTGAGTCGCGATGCTCAGGAGCCCCCCTTGACGTACAAACAGCCCTCGGGAAGGAGATATGAGAGTAGGTCTTAGCATTCTGCGTCGGCAGGGCCCGGCCTTGCGCATACCTTGGGCACCGTTGGGTCGTCCGGATCACCAGGAATAGACCAAGGTGTGAGGGGCTATGTTGCCAGTTAGGTCCCTGGATCACGATGCCTAGGGGTCCCCCTTGACGTACGAACAGACCACCATACATTTCCTCGCAGGGCTCTCACTCGGGAGGGGTGCGCGAAGACCAGGTCCATGGGACCTGGCGAGGTGGCGTACGCCAGGCGTGACCTGAGCGTAGCCCCCGTGCCCAGCCCCCTCATGTGACTCTCCTGAGGGGAAAGCAGCGCAGTTAGGCTAAGCGCTGAGCCTAGTGGCACCCTGAGGTTAATGCAGCCATGAGGCTACCCCCAATTGTTTATCACCAGCGTGGAGCATGGCGCTTCTGCTCTTGCACGGGCACATCCGCTCCTCGCCATGTCGACTGCCTGCATGGAGCATGGTGCTTCCACTGGTACATGGGTGGGGGCTCCCTCTGAGGAGAGCCCCTGGGGCGTGTACAGCCCCACCCTGACATGTGGCTTGCACGGCAGGGCTAGAGGAGGTGTGTTTGGGCACCCGTGAGCCAGCGCGGGACTCACGGAGCCCTACCTCAAGGCGGGTTGTGCCTGAACTTGATTGGGAACACTCGTGATAGTCCTGCGAGATGGTTAGGTGACCTGCGCTGAGTGAATCTCCCGAGGTTATCTCATGAGAAGGCCAAAAAACCAACGACCCCAGGAGGTGGTGTGAACGTGACCGGCCCGCCAGACAGCGCTCAGCCGTTGGGTTTATCGATGCTGTAGGGACGGACCCGAGCATAGACGCCATACCCAGTCTTCTCATGCGAAGGACCCGAAGAGAGTCAACCGGCGCGCGGCTCCCATGGTGACGAGGCACCGGGTCGCGCGCCCTCACTCATCTCAGGGAGAAGCTCCTTGCCAAGGCCGAGGAGGCGGCCGCCGTGGGGCGCGATGCCTTCGTCTCCCTCGAGACGAGGTCCCGCAAGGCATTGGAGGATCTCTTCGGGGGCGAGTACAAGGAGCCGATGGCGAGACCATAGCAAGGTCCCGCCGCGCTGCTCCCCAAGCTCGTCGCGGCACTCGAGGGCGTCGTCATCGGAGTAGGCCCCATGATGGAGGGAGAGGCTCGCACGCTTTCTTCATCGGCCATGACGCACGTCTTCAGCCACCTCTATCTCCGGGACACCAGCTTCGACTTGGGTGCCTTGCTCGAACCCGTGGACCCCAACTCCTGTACCACCACCGTCGAGGCCGTGAAAGATCAGGTGGAGGCCCTGCTGAAGAAGTTCCTCGCCGTCGACCCTATGGCTAGGGCTGATGGCAAGGACAGCGACGACGTCATCGACAACGGGGCTCCCTAGGCGAGCGACGCCGGCGCCCAAGGTTGAAGAAGAGGATCGATGGCAGCGCTTCCCCCTATTTCAGCCCTGCAACATGTATCGTGCCTCGCGGAGGCATAAGAACTAGTGCTTGGTACTTTTAAGAGACTATATGCTTTGTAATAATTTGCTAGGGTTCCGCGATTTCCTTTCCTTTTGCTTTAGTGTTCTGCGTCGACAGGGCCCGGCCCCGCATATACCTCAGCCGCCGTTGGGTCGTCCAGATCACCAGGACGAAGCCAAGGGGTGAGGAGCTATGTGACCAGTTAGGCTCCTGAGTCGCGATGCTCAGGAGTCCCCCTTGATGTACAAACAACCCTCGGGAAGGAGATGTGAGAGTAGGTCTTAGCGTTCTGCGTCGGCAGGGCCCGGCCCCATGCATACCTCAGGCACCGTTGGGTCGTCCGGATCACCAGGACGAGACCAAGGGGTGAGGGGATATGTGGCCAGTTAGGCCCCTGGGTCGCGATGCCTAGGGGTCCCCTTGACGTACGAACAGACCACCATACATTTCCTCGCCGGGCTCTTGCTCGGGAGGGGTGCGCGAAGACCAGGTCCGTTGGACCTGGCGAGGTGGCGTACGCCAGGCGTGACCTGAGCATAGCCCCCGTGCCCAGCCCCCTCGCGCGACTCTCCTGAGGGGAAAGCAGCATGGTTAGGCTAAGCACTGAGCCTGGTGGCACCCTGAGGTTAATGCAGCCGTGAGGCTACACCCAATTGTTTATCACCAGCGCGGAGCATGGCGCTTCCGCTCTTGCACGGGCATAGCCGCTCCTCAACCGTGTCGACTGCCAGCGTGGAGCATGGTGCTTCCACTGGTACGTGGGTGGGGGCTACCTCTGAGGAGAGCCCCTAGGGCGTGTACAGCCCCACCCTGACATGTGGCTTGCATGGTAGGGCTAGAGGAGGTGTGTCTAGGCACCCGTGAGCAAGCGCGGGACTCACGGGGCCCTACCTCAAGGCGGGTTGCGAGATGGTTAGGCGACATGCGCCGAGTGAATCTCCTGAGGTTATATCATGAGAAGGCCAAACACCAACGACCCCAGGAGGTGACTTGAACGGGACCGGCCCGCCAGACAGCGCTCAGCCGTTGGGTTTATCGACGCTGCAGGGACGGACCCGAGCACAGACGCCATGCCCAGTCTTCTCATGTGAAGGTCCCGAAGAGAGACAACGGGCACGCGGCTCCCATGGTGACGAGGCACCGGGTCGCACGCCCTCACTCAACCACCCGCGATTAGCTCATGCGAGAACAAGGCACCAAGGACCATGGGAGGTGATGTGCACGGGAGCTGGCTCGGGAGTCAGAGCTCAGCCTCTTGGGTTTAGCTACGCTGTAGGGACGGACCCGAGCACAGACGCCATGCTAGTCCTTCATGAGGCGGTCGTGGGTGGGCTTTCAAGGGCGTACGACGTTCATGGCGACGAAGCACCGGACAGACAGATGATAATCATAAAGAAACTCATGGCAGAAGGTAAAGCCAGTTCTGATAGATGCAAGAAGGATACATGCCGCAGGAACGGACCCACGCGGCTTGGGGATAATGCAGCCCAAGGGGCGCCCCCAACTGAACAAACCGAAAGATGTCACCTGGCACTCTTGCTGAAGGGGTGTTGGAGTAGTTGAAGATGCGTGCTGCAGAAGTCGCTCCTCATGAGTCGCCCAGGTCCTGAACCTCGGGAGGCTTTGGAGACCTGGGGGGCTCGTGAGGATCCATCGCCATCTCTGCCTGGATCGCCTAGTGCCTGGCCTCATGAGCTGCCAGGACGGCCCGCATGTGGCATTGGAATGTAGCGGCCGCGTTCATCAAACCGAAAGGCATGTGAACATACCTGTGAGGGGGGCCCTCGCATCGGCCGACACGGGACGACCAGAAGAGCTCCTGAGATGCGGCCCTGTTGAGCCCAAGCACATCGACGCAGACGCATAGCTCACTGTCCTCGCCAGGGCAAGGGGCTGCACCCAGTGGTGGGTGGCGATCACCCCGCAGAGCTCTTGCCTCCTGAATCTCCTTGGTTGCCTTGGTGATGAACTCATGAGCGCGTGGTGCCTCATGCCCTGCGCTTTCTCCACAGAAGCACGCGTTGAAGCATGCCTCCACGTGGTGCCCGAGCGCCTCCCTCATGACGTCGGCCAGATCTGAGGCCCTCCAGAGGAGAGCCCCCGAGCCCAGCCTAAGAGATGCGCCAGGCACGCCTTCCTATGCAAGAGGGGAAGGCACCCTATCAGTGGGCACAGGGCTCGGGGCAGCACCGCCGGACACCCCACCTTCCTGAGATCCTTGGTGGAGTAGCTGCTTCTTCTTCTTGGGGACAGCCTCAGCAGGGTAGACAGCGCCCTCGTCGTCTGGGTTCTCGACCGCCCCAGCCTGGTAGGCGCGCTCGAGAGAGCACACCGCGTACTTCTCCTCGCAGGCGACCGTGATGATGCTGCAGCTTCCTGGCATCTTGAGGACGTTGTAGCCATGGTGGGTGACCGTCATGAACTTGGCCAGGGCTGGGTACCCGAGGATGCCATTGTACGGGAGGCGGATGTTGGCGACGTCGAAGTCGATGAGCTCTGTGCGGTAGTTGGCACGCTTGCCAAAGGTGACAGGGAGGCGGACCTGCCCTAATGGAGTGGTGGAGCCGTCGGTCACTCCTGAGAAGGGCTTGGTAGGCTGAAGCTGGTGGTATGGCACTTATAGTCTGTTGAACGTCTCGATGGAGAGGACATTGAGCCCTGCACCGTCGTCGATGAGTGTCTTGGTGACAAGTACATTGCTGATGATGGGCAAGCAGAGCATTGGGAGGGCGCCGGCTGTGGCCGCGCACTTGAGCTGGTCGAAGGAGTCGAAGGTGATGGCGTACTTGGTACACCTGAGCAGGCACGTTGCCCCGATCTTGGGGAGGGATGCGTTCACATCACGCGCGAACTGCTTGAAGATGCGATGGGAGGCTGATGCTTGGGAGCTGCCTAGGATGCAAGCGATGGCATGAGGCTCCTGGAAGCCCCCTCATCCTGGTGGTGATCTTCGTTCCTTCTTGGTGGTGGCGGCAGCGGGGGAAGGCCAGCGTTGCCCTGAGGACGGTCCTTGCGAGGCGGATCCCTCCAGGCGCCCTCATGAGGCTGGCCCTGCTAGCGGTCCTCCTGAGGCTGGTCGCGCCACTCCTGGCGGGGGTCGCGGTTGTCCCAGCGTCCTCCACCTCGGCCTCCTCCGCGACCGTAGCCTCGGTCGTTGCGCTCAGGGTGTCGACCGAGGCGCCTGTCACGGATGGCACTGAGCTCCTGACAGTTGTTGGTGTTGTGACTATGCACGTTGTGGAAGACGCAGAACGGGCGGCTGCCCTGGGATGACTCTGGGTGATCGCAGCCGCACTTCATCGCTGGCTCGGCCGCGAGTACGGCCGGTCCCTTGCGCTTCATGTCCTTGGCCTTGGTCTTCTTATCTTCTGGGTCCGCGTCAGGGAGCTCGAGGAGGTGTGACACCCCAAAATTTTGGCCTGGTTTTATTTATTAAAATGTTGCCAGGAAATAAAACTTTTCCAATTGTCAAGTTTTACCTTTTGTGATTTTGGATTTTTGCCTCTAGTGGGAAAAATCTTCAAAGGTATTGTTGGACTTGATTACTCTCTTTTATAAAACAATTCCTCATCAGTGGATTTAAATTTTTCAAGATTTATTTTTCCTCAAAGCTTTATCCCTTTAAAATGATTTCTTTTGCATTTGGAGCCTGTTTTGCACTGCAACCTTTTTACAAATGCATTCAAAATTTCCACCAAAATTTGGGGATGTCATGTGATGTTTCCAAATCACTTTTATGCAAAAATACCTTCTGGCCATTGGAGATTTTGAGCTCTACACCAACTTTTCCAATCTGGTCCAGTAGGCACTTTTGCACTGCAACCCATTTAAGTATTTCTTTAAAAATTCTTCCAAGTGTTTGGAGATGTCAGTGGATGCATACAATTCATCTTCAAGCAAAAACCCAGTGATGTTCTTTGAAAAATTGAGTGGATCAACCTCTTTTGCATTCTGGCCCAATTTGGTGATTTGTACTGCAACCTTATTTTCCCTTGCTCTAGTAACCCTGAGCTTTTTCCTACTTGTAGCCCTCCCTACCAAACTCTTAAGTCCAGAAGATTGGGCTCATTGGAGGTTTTGAAGTGCATGCTTTAAACCCTTTTTCTTTCTGTCCAAAACTGGAGTTTTGCAAAACTTGCACTAACAACTTTCTGTTTTTGCCAAACTAATCTTACCACCATCTCCTGCATCTAGCGAGACACTGATCTGGAGATTTTGGCCACTCCAAGAGTTGCCTAAGTGCATCTGGCATTATGTCGAACACCTGGTGTGCACAGTCTGTTTTGGCATGAGTTCTTTGTTTGCACTGTGGACTTGCTCCAATGACCCTACAACCTTGTCCACTGAGCTCCTAGCCACCCCTACCCTTGTTCTGTTCTTTGCCAGCCTCACCCAAGCTCTCTAGAGCGCGCTGGCATTGCGTCGAACACCTGCCGTGCGTGCTCTGGGCGTGCCCAGAGTGCACGTTTTGCACGCGCGCGCACTACGCCGACACGCCGCTCTGCCGCCCTCGTCGCGTCCCATCTCTGGCCCCTGCTCGCCTGCCGAACCACGCCAGGCACTCGCCCTCTCTCCAGTACCCTCCAAGCTCTCCCTAGCACCCTGCAGCGCCGCCTTGGCAGCATGCCGGCATTGGCAGTGGATTCCGCCGCGGACGGCGCCGCCCAAACCGCCAGCGCACGCCAGCTGCCCCAGAGCACAGGCCGTGCTTATCCTCCCGCTCGTCGGCACGCGTTCGTCGCCGCCACGATGCCCTGCAACTACAGCAACGGCTGTCGCCGACGATCTTATCTTCTGCCGCCGCGGAGCCAACTTCGTCACGCTATAAAAGGGAACCCCGAGCCCCTCCGAGCACTCAGGCGACATCAGACCCTCCCCGTAGAGCTCCCCTAGCAGTAGATTGACCGGAGAGGACCGTCCTCCCCAACTCCGGCCAGCTCGGCCGCCGCCAAGCTCCGGTGCGATTCGTCGCAACCGGCCGCTCTTTCGCCCAACCAACGCCACCAGTAGCTTCCTCTAGTCCATGCGGAGCTGCCCAACTACCCAAGCTCGATCGGAGATCACCGGAGCCCAAAGTGCACTTTGCTCCCGAACCCCCCTCCGTCGTGGAGCTCGCCGCCGGTGACCTCCTCCGTCGCCACTTGCCTAACGCCCACCGCGGGGACCGCCTCGGTCTGGCCAACTCATCCCTGCCCTCAGATGCCCTCGAGGAGCCGCCGTTCATCGCCGGCGATCGCCGGAGCCCCGCCACCGTTCGGGCGCAGAGAAAGGAGGGAGAGGGAGACCAGTCAAACCTGACCAGTGGGCCCTCTGGACCCACTGTCAGTGACCCACGCGGCCACTCCCTCTGTTTTAATGAAAGCGCAAAGATCCGGAGTACGTCACCTCTGTTTTGAAAACGTATTCTTCCCTGCAGCGTTTTCCTTTTTCTGATTTTATTAAAACAGAACTTTGACTGATGTTTGACCAGCTATAACTTTTAAAATAAAACTCCAAATGAGTTGATTCTTTTTCCTACCTCTCTCAAATTTCATCTAGTTTATTTTAAGATTTATTTCAAAAATATTTGAGACAATTTTTGGTACTGTGTTTGAAATATTTGTTATTTGTGTATTTTGCAAAATAGGATTTTTGGAGAAAAAGGAAAGCTTCCAATAAGTGCATCCTTTGCACACTCTTGAAGGCAAGCATTTCTGAACTCTAGCATAATATTTTGTTGTGGTGTTTTGATGCGATCACAACACCTTTTGACTTGGAATACGTGATAGCTTTATGTATCGATATGGTCTCGAGCATGAGTACACTTTGGAGTTGTTTTGTGGTCAGCAATGGATACACTAGTGTTTTGGATCATCCTCGTGAGCTCCTCATGCATACCGGTAGGAAGCCGGGAGAGTCGTGGTCTTGGGTAGACACGAGCTTGTCCCTAGTCCCTCGTCGAGACGAGTATGCCCGGCATGGCATGGTGAGGCTTGATGAGTGGTGTTTTATTTCACTAGTGGTAATATTGTTGGAGGATTCTTGGACCACCTGAGTCGGTTGTAGACCGAGTCTTGATCAATAGCTTCCTTCTTTGTTGGTACCACCATTTGTCCCTGCAGGGGACAGGGTATGGTTCAGTAAGTTGTCAACCCCTTACCAAAGCACACACCGTACAGAGAGGCCATGGTGGAAGATACCGGAGGCCACCGGTAGGCATGCCACCTAGTCCGGGGGCATGGGTGTTTCCGGTTGGAGCCGAGGGGGGTAGCTCCCCTAGTATGCGCGCGTTATAAATTTTGTGATCCCATGCTACGTCGAGGTTGTAGCCTCCCCACTTAGAGTTTTGCTTGGCAGGTGTCGTGGGTGATTCCAGACACCGGTGAGTTAAGCTGGTGTGTGCAGGTCAGGTGTGTTTTCAATTAAAAGACCGTAGACGGAATTAGTCCCGAGGGACTAAGTAAACCCGTTACTCGTGGAAAATGGTACTCCCTCTGCAGAGGATATATCCTGTTGGATAGTCATGTTCTTAAGTAAGGACCACAGTCTGAGTTGAATCTAGTAACGGTTTTCGGATGGAGAACGAATTAGCTAGAGCTCAACGGTATTCGGATGGAGACACGGTTAACTGGATCGTAGTAACGGTATTCGGATGGAGATACGGCTTGACTAAATTATCGGTTTTCGGATGGAGAAACGACGGAACTAAATATTGTTTATGATTATGGCACATATGGATTGTGATCTTTATTATTTTGGACTAACCATTTATATCATGTATTTTATTATCCCTGGGATGGTTCTACCTCCTGGATATTCACCGTGATTATTCTCTTATAAGCCCTTTTTGTGGCGTCGCTCAGATGCCCGACTGTGGCATGCTTGTTGTTCATTTACCTTTTAAAAAGCCCTTTATGTGGTGTCGCCCCGACGCCCGACTGCGGTATTATTATTCTTGCAGTTTCCTCTCGAGGAGTCATTCAGACCCTCGCTTGGCACCAGTATTATTATTCTTGCAGTTTCCTCTCGAGGAGTCATTCAGACCCTCGTTTGGCACCAGTATTATTATTCTTGCAGTTTCCTCTCGAGGAGTCATTCAGACCCTCGCTCGGCACCAGTATTATTATTCTTGCAGTTTCCTCTCGAGGAGTCATTCAGACCCTCGTTTGGCACCAGTATTACTATTCTTGCAGTTTCCTCTCGAGGAGTCATTCAGACCCTCGCTTGGCACCCAGTACTTTATATTCGTTTATTTCACCCACATGTGTGCATCATGGTTTTCGTACATTTCGTGACAGACGTGTGATCACCCAATAATCCGGAGCATGTTTGATATATTATACCCGTGTTCTTAATGTTTGCGAGTACATTCAAACGTACTCACTGGCTTGTCCCTGGCTATTGTCTTGGCCAGATTCCTCGCTTGGAGGTATGCATCGCGGTGACAACCTCGGAGCCTACGTGTTGACATTTGCAGCCTCGCGAAGATAGGAGTTGTCCTGGTCAGCTGTTCTTGTGGGAAATGGAGTCCCATAGACGCAGATGTATCCAACCGCTTCCGCCCTCAACCACTAGAAACCAAGTGTTGTACTCCTAGGCCTAAATGGTCTTGTACTACATATTTTTGTACCTTGCTTGGAATTCTTGTATCAAGTTGGTACCTCATCAGCTAACAGTAATCCTGGGGCTGGTGAGCACACAGGCCGTTTTTCTGGGAATTTACATCCCAAAATCCGGTCGTGACAGGAGGGAGAGGCGCCCCTCCTCAGCTCTCGCGCACTTAGTTGTCATGTTGAACATCTCGAGAGTTGTGCACAGGTCCTCGTGTATGGCGAGCTCCTCCTTCATCTTGATGTCGTGGACGCCATCAATGAATGCCGAGATGATGGCCTCATCCGACACCTTGGGGATCTTGAGGCGAACGCTGTTGAAGTGTTGGATGTACTTCTGTAGGGTCTCTCCTGGATGCTGCTTGATGCGCCGCAGGTCACCACGGCCGGCCGGCGGTCGCGAGTGCCCTAGAAGTTGGCGACGAAGCGCTCTCTCATCTCGTCCCAGGAGGAGATCGATCGAGCGGGGACGTTCATGAGCCATGAGCGCGCGCCATCCTTGAGGGCCATGGGGAACCAGCTCGCCATGAACTTCTCATTGCCATTGGCCACCTCGATGCTTAGCTCGTAGAGCTGCAGAAACTCAGCAGGGTCAGGGGTGCCGTCTTAACATGGAGGCAGGTCGGGCTTGAACTTCCCCGGCCAGACGATGCTGCGTAGCTCCGAAGTGAAGGTGCGGCAGCCCACTGTGGTCATGGGTGCCTGTTGTGGAGGTGGAGCCTGATCTTGGCGCTCGCGCACCACCACCGCAGGCGGCGCATGGTCTTGACGTGGCGGTGCTAGGAGTGCACGAGCATCTTCTTACGGCCGCTGCACCACGTGACAGCTTTCTTCTTCACTCGTTGGCGCCCTGCGCAGCGGGTCACGCCTCGGGGCCTCACGCCTTGGCCCGAGGATGACGTCTTGACGGGGAGGTCGAGGAGGTTCCCCCAGAGCCACGTCACCCGCGACAGGCGGTGGGTGAGGCAGAAAATGAGATAGTGCAGGAGAGTCCCCGGCGGCGCTGACAAGCTCGGCGATGCGGTCGAGCCAGTCCTCGTAGAAGTCATCTACTGGGCGGTAGCGCAGGAGCTCGCGTGCCATGAGCAGCGCGGCCTGTGCATTCGCCGGGCCACGACGAGCATGGGAGGATGAAGCAGCCAGAGTTAGCGACGAAGTGGCGGTGCGCCGATCGTGGCACAAGGAAGGATGCAGTGACGAGGCCTACTGCTCATGGCCCGTGGGGTTGGAGGCGGGATTTGCCGGTGGTGACGGGGGACGGCGAGGGCAGCCGTCGCCCGCCGGTGCTTTCTGAGCGACACGGGCGGCGAGAGCGGACCGGCGCTCGGCACGAGCACGAAGAGCGTCAGCCATGGAAGCGGCGGAATGGCGGCGAATCGACCGGCGTAAGAGAGGCTCCGACGCATCCCTACCTGGCGCACCAAATGTCTGATTTCGGGTTCCGCAGACCCTTGACATGTTCGAACTGTGGGGTGCGTGCGAAGAACTCAACCTCCCCGGTCTGCGTACTCGCCAACCTTACAGCCTAGCTCATCGAATTCAAGGAAAAGGGGACACGACAGTTTACCCAGGTGCAGGCCACCTTGTGGTGTAAAACCCTACTCCTGCTTTGTGGTGGATTGGCCCCGAAAGGCTGGGATGAACTAGTACAGTGGGAGAACAACCTCAGGAGGTGTGTTCTTGAGCTCAAGTAAGCTGGTGAGATGGTCGGGATGGAATGGATCCGATCCCCCTCTATGGTGGTGGCTAGGTCCTATTTATAGTGGCCTTGGTCCTGTTCCCAAATGAAGGCGGGAAGGGATCACACAATGGCCAAATTCGAATTGAGACAACTAGTACGTCTTATCCTGACAAAAGTGGTCTTCGCCTGCAAAAGCCTCTGGTCATGACACTGCGGTGGGCTCGGTGATGACCTCGTCCTGCCATCCTGCCAGTCTTGGTCTTGTTGCACGGGAATGGAAACCTTTGGCTGATTCCTCGGGACTCCACGCCTGCGCTTGCCTCTTTAGCACCAAAGAGGAAACTGGTACATTGCGCCCGTTGGCGCCCGCCTGGCCTTGGTCGTCATGGCTCACGTCATGTGAGCCTCACGAGGTGAGACTTGCATAGAGATCTCCGTCCCTCGGGAGCCAACCTGAGGAGGCTGCTCCTCGTGGAGGTCTTGGTGTCGTCCGTCTCGCGAGGCTTGGCCCCTCGCGAGGGTCTTGTGTTGTCGATAGTGAAGTTGGGCCATACCAGGCCATCAATGGAGCCACGCTGTGGGCCGCAGGCAGGCAAGTCTGGGTACCCCCGTTCCCAGAACGCCGACAACATCATGTCTTGACCATATCACATCACAACATACCCTGCTAAAACAAGTTAGACGTCCTCTACTTTGTTGTTGCATGCTTTACATGGCTGCTACGGGCTTCTAGCAAGAACTGTTCTTACCTACAGCAAAAACCACAATGGTGATTCATCAAATTTGCTGTTTTAACCTTCTTCAAGGACCAGTCGTCGTCAAATTCGATTCAACTAAAGTAGGAGAAACAGATACCCGCCAGCCACCATTATGCAAAACTAGTTGCATGTCAGCCGGTGGAACTGGTCTCATGTGCGTGGACATGTAAGGTTGGTCCGGGCCGCTTCATCTCACAATACCGCCGAATCAAAATAAGACGCTAGTGGTAAGCAGTATGACTAACACCGCCCATAACTCTTTGTGTTCTACTCATGCATATAATCTACGCATAGACCTGGCTCATGATGCCACTGTTTGGAATCGTTGCATGGAAAACAAAAACTTTTCTATGCACACGCAATGATATATCCATGGAGATGCATAGCAACGAGGGGGAGAGTGTGTCTACGTACCCGCATAGACCGTAAGCGGAAGCGTTTCTCAACGTTGTTGCTGTAGTCGAACTTCTTCGTGCTTCAACCGATCAAGTACCGAACGCACGGCACCTCCGCGTTCTGCACACGTTCAGCTCAGTGACGTCCCTCGCCTTCTTGATCCAGCAAGACGTTGAGGTAGTAGATGAGTTCCGACAGCACGACGATGTGGTGACGGTGATGGTGAAGTGATCTCTGCAGGGCTTCGCCTAAGCACAATGAAAATATGACTGGGGGTGTAATTGGTGGAAGGGGATGCCGCACACTGCTAGGCAATTGTCTGGTGTGTGCTAGGGTGCCCCCCACATATATATAGGTGGGAGGGATGGAGGATCAGCCATAGGAGGCGCCCAAGTAGGAGGAGTCCTACTTGGAGTCCCTCACAAGCCGCGCGCATCCCTGCCATATATAACCGAGGGGAAGGAAAGAGGGGGGGGGGAGAGGGAAGGAAGTGGGAATCCTAATCCACAATTTCCTTTCCCTTCTCCCCTTTCCTTCCCCTCCTTAGGCCGGCCCATATGGGGGACGCACCAGCCCCTTGTTGCTGGTGTGTTTCCCCTCTTGGCCCATAAGGCCCATATCTTTTGCCGGGGGTGCCCGGAACCCGTTCCGGTGACCCGATAAGTACCCGATACCCCCCAAAATACTTCCGGTGTCCGAATACTATCGTCCTATATATCAATATTTACCTCTCGACGATTTTGAGACTCCTCGTCATGCTCGTGATCTCATCCGGGACTCCGAACAACATTCGGTCACCAAATCACATAACTCATATAATACTATATTGTCATTGAACGTTAAGCGTGCGGACCCTACGGGTTCGCGAACTATGTAGACATGACCGGGACACCTCTCCGGTCAATAACCAATAGCGGAACCAGGATGCCCATATTGGCTCCTACATATTCTACGAAGACCTTTATCATTTGAACCGTTATGACAACATACGTAATTCACTTTGTCCATCGGTATGTTACTTGCCCGAGATTCGATCGTCGGTATCTTCATACCTAGTTCAATCTCATTAACGACAAGTAT
This sequence comes from Aegilops tauschii subsp. strangulata, assembly GCF_002575655.3. NCBI lineage: Eukaryota > Viridiplantae > Streptophyta > Magnoliopsida > Poales > Poaceae > Aegilops > Aegilops tauschii. The sequence goes on from NC_053036.3 coordinate 288,116,929, forward strand.
CTTTACTTGTTCCGTAATACATCACCTCATGACTAACTCCTTAGTTGTTTTCTTGCAAGCTTATGATGTGTATTACCGAGAGGGCCAAGAGATACCTCTCCAATACTCGAAGTGACAAATCCTAATCTCGATCTATGCCAACTCAACAAACACCTTCAGAGATACCTGTAGAGCATCTTTATAGTCACCAAGTTACGTTGTGACATTTGATAGCTCACAAGGCATTCCTCCTATATCCTGGAGTTGCATAATCTCATAGTCAAAGGAATATTTATTTGACATGAAGAAAGCAATAGCAATAAAACTGAACGATCATTATGCTAAGCTAACGGATGGGTCTTGTCCATCACATCATTCTCCTAATGATGTGATCCCTTTATCAAATGACAACTCATGTCAATGGTTAGGAAACCTTAACCATCTTTGATCAATGAGCTCATCTAGTAGAGGCTCACTAGGGACACGGTGTTTGTTTATGTATTCACACATGTATTAAGGTTTTCGATCAATACAATTCTAGATTGAATAATAAACCTTTATCATGAATAAGGAAATATAAAATAACAACTTCATTATTTCCTCTAGGGCATATTTCCATCAGAAGTTTCCTGTTCACACAGATTTAAGGAAGGCATAGGTTCAACACATTGGGGCATCTGAGGAACATATACCATGAACTTCAGGAGTAAATAACTCAAGCCCGGAAGCAGAGCATAGCTGATAAATGCAGGGGATACAATTTACCAAAAGCATTATCTATCAGGGGAAGAACTCAAGGTTTTGAGAATATGCAAGAACGGTCGGATAATAGTCCACCAAAGGATCTGGCGGACCGCATCGGAGCGGATGTGAGTATCGGCACTCAATCAGAGGAAGAAAAGAATGCCAAAGCATTGGATTATAGAACATCTGAATACTTTAATGCTTAAATAACAATGGAATTATGATTTCAAAAATGAAGGATGATAAGCAGACACTCTGATGAAGGATGGATAAATTGAATATAGTTATTGGCACAATTCGACGACAATTTGATTCGCGAGAACTGGCTCATATCCGGAATGACGTCTGAGCCGGAAGAACAATTTCTAGTTCGACTGGTGATTGCGAGCATTCACAAATATATCGAATCAAAGGCTCAGAATGACGATGACAAAGGATGCTCATGAATATCGCTAGACATATGGAAAGTAACCATAATGCAAGCAGATGATTATTTGTAGCGCAATAGTTGGCAGAGGATTATCGGAAGATCGGATAGTATTTCGAAGTGTCTTGTAATAACAAGAGCAACTAGAAATGAAAGTATGAACGACAGGTGTATGTGGTTATCCATAGGGGTTGACAGTGGAAGGGAATTGCAATGTCTAAGGTTACAAGGGTCTGGGAAAAACATCGGAGAGTGTCTTCGAATTCTTCTGGTGAAGAAAGCGATCATCTCAAATGAAGGGGCTCTCCGGGAGGAAGTAGTTACGAGAACCTAGTGTTGGAGTTAGCAAAATCATTTAACCCAAATAGAAGAGAGATAAGAGTCCTAGAGTACAGACGAGGAATAAAAGATTCTCATATCACCCAATTGTGATGTGGGCCCGTAAGCCACACAACAATGTTAGTAAGAGTTTTGCAATGACTAGACTCAAGTTCGGCCAAGGAGTTGGGAAGGGGGTTCCTACAGGTAGTTGGCTCTGATACCAACTTTTGACTCCCTCGATTCAATCGTACAGTAATCATACACGCAAATGTGTATGATTAAGATCAAGGACTCATGGGAAGACATCACAACACAACTCTAGACATAAATAAAATAATAGTAGCTTTATATTACATGCCAGGGGCCTCGAGTGCTCGAATACATAAGGTTGAATACAAATGAATCAGCGGAAGCAACAATATCTGAATATAGACATAAGTTAAATAAGGTGCCATAAGATGGCTAGCACAAACATGGATACATATCGAAGAGGCGCAGGCCTCCTGCCTAAGATCCTCCTAAACTACTCTTGGTCATCGGCGGCCTGCACGTAGTAGGAGGCACCCTTGATGTTGTAGGAGTCGTCGTCGGTGGCGTCTGGCTCCTGGGCTCCAACGTCCGGTTACGACAACCGAGAAGAATGGAAAAGGGGGGAAAGGGAGCAAAGCAACCGTGAGTACTCATCCAAAGTACTCGCAAGCAAGGATATACACTATATATGCATAAGTGTCAATGAAATGAGTTTCTGTAGACTGAACTACAGAATGCCAGAAGAAGAGGGGGAGAAGCTAGTCCTATTGAAGACTACCCTTCTTGCAGCCTCCATCTTGAAGCATATAGAAGAGAGTATCTGGTAAGTTAACCTAGTATCAGCGTATAGCATAATCCTACCCGACGATCCTCTCCCCGTCACCGTGTGAGAGAGCGATCACCGGGTTGTCTCTGGAACTTATCTAAGTGTGTTTTATTAAGTATCCGGTTCTAGTTGTCATGAGGTCGGAATACAACTCCAAGTCGTCCTGTTACCGTGGTCACAACTATTCGAATAGATCAACTTCCCTGCAGCAGGGCACCACATTACGCGACACGCTCGATCACTCTGGCTGGGCACACTTTCCTTGGCCATGTCCGGCTTCAGAAGATCAACATGTCGCAGCCTACCTAGGCCCAACAGAGAAGTCAGCATGCCGGTCTAAATCCTAAGCGTGCAGGGGTCTTAGGCCCATCGCCCTTTGCACTCCTACACGTTGCAAACAAGGCCGGTGAGCAGACCTAGCCCGACGCGCTTCACTCAGTCGCTGACGTCTGGAAAGCTTCGGCTGATACTACGATGCCGGTTGCCCATATCTTGTCCCACGTGGCGGTTAGTGCATATACGGCCAATGACCAAGTCAGATCAAATATCCAAACTCGTTAGGCATGTTATCATGAAATAACCGCGGACAACGACTTGGGACCAGGCCCACCTCTCTCCAGGTTGGTCTCAACCTGCCCTGTCGCCCCGCCAAAAGATCCACTCAGAGTGCCATCGGGAAACATGTCCATTCAGCCCCCAGTCCGTGAATCACTCGCGGGTACTCGACAAGCCGACTCAACTTTAGTCACAACATGTATCATGTGTAATATGTATAGTATATACCCGTGATCACCTCCTGAGTGATCACGACCCGATAGTATAGCATGGCAGATGGAGAAGAATGTACGACCAATGATGAAATACTAGCATCCTATACTAAGCATTTAGGATTGCAGGTAAATGTATCAACAATAGTAGCAAAGACAAGATATGCAGAAGTATAGGATTATCCGAAAGCAGTAACAACTACACTACTCTAATGCAAGCAGTAGAGAGAAGGAGTAGGTGGTATCAGGATGATCAAGGGGGTTATTGAAAGTGCAACTATTCCCCGGGTGGTTTTGGTAATTCACAACAACATATAGCTCATTGAACTAATATCCATTCAAGTTAAATATTTCAGAAAGTTCAATGATTGGCATGGCATGGACTAGAGATGTGGACCCATCAAAATACTAAGGACAAAGATTGGCTATAGCTCAAGACTCTTCATTTCTATTTTAGTGATCCAAGATCACATTGATTCCATAGGAAAAGCCAATACTATTAAAAGGGGATGAGGTGTTGCTTAATGGTCTACTTGCTCAAAATGCTCAGTGATATGCTACAAAGCCCTCAACCATTTTCTCACTTCCAAATATGTCCAAAATCTAAAGTCAAACTCGGCCCCACCGATTTGATCTATCTGGCGCCACCGAGTTCTGTTGACATAGCCACAACCAGAAACCCTAGACAATTCGGTCTCACCGATAGCTATCTCAGTCTCACCGAGATGGCGTCGCAAACTCTCTGTTTCCCTTTGTAACATTTCGGTCTTACTGAAATGAGCAATCAATCCCATCGAGTTCGCAATGCAAACTCTATGTCCCCCTTCGTAACGTTTTGATCTTACCGAAGTGAGCGATCGGTCCCACCAAGTTTGCCTGACCAATTCTCTGTTAATTCAATTCTGAAATCGGTCTCACCGAGTTCATGCAATCGGACACACCGAGATGAGGTCTTGCCCTAGCCCTAGCACATCGGTCCCACCGATTTGATCATGTCGGTCCCACCGAGATTCCTAACGTTCACATTTTGAACTCAATCGGTCTCACCGAGTTCTTCTATTCGATTTGACCGAGTTGGGTCAAATGTGTGTAACGGTTGGATTTTGTGTGGAGGCTATATATACCCCTCCACCCCCTTCTCTATTCAAGAGAGAGCCATCAGAACGTGCCTACACTTCTATTACTCATTTTCTGAGAGAGAACCACCTACTCATGTCTTGAGACCTAGACATTCCAATCCAACCACAAGAATCTTGATCTCTAGCCTTCCCCAAGTTGCTTTCCACTCAAATCATCTTTCCACTATAGCTAAATCTGTGAGAGAGAGTTGAGTGTTGGGGAGACTATCATTTGAAGCACAAGAGCAAGGATTTCATCATCACGACACCATCTATTATCTTTTGGAGAGTGGTGTCTCCTAGATTGGTTAGGTGTCACTTCGGAGCCACCGACAAGATTGTGGAGTTGAACCAAGGAGTTTATAAGGGCAAGGAGATCGCCTACTTCGTGAAGATCAACCTGAGTGAGGCAAGTCCTTCGTGGGTGATGGGCATGGTGGGATAGACAAGGTTGCTTCTTCGTGGACCATTCATGGGTGGACCCCTCCATGGACTCGTGCAACCGTTACCCTTCGTGGGTTGAAGTCTCCATCAACGTAGATGTACGATAGCACCACCTATCGGAACCACGCCAAAAATCTTCGTGTCTACATTGCGTTTGCCTTCTCCAAACCCTTCCCTTTACCTTCATATGCTATGTTTTACTTTCCGCTGCTACACTCTTAGAATTGCATGTGTAGGTTGATTGCTTGACTTGTGCTAAGTTGCTAAAATCTGCCAAGACTTAAAATTGGGAAAAGGCTAGATATTTATTTGGTCAAGTAGTCTAATCGCCCCCCCTCTAGACCTACTTTCGATCCTACAAGTGGTATCAAAGCTTTGGGCTCCATTTGCCTTGATTTCCGTAGCTTTGGTGACCATAGCGTTGGTTTCACAACCTAGGAGAGTATGGCGTTTAGCGAGGGAAATTACCACCGTAGAGGTCCTTACTTTGATGGTATATATTTTGCTAGTTGGAAGCATAAGATGAAAATGCATATTCTTGGTCATAACCCCACCGTTTGGGATATTGTGCGTATTGTCTTGCAAGGTGAATACTTCGAGGATGGAAGAGAACCGTATTGTGAAGCGTCCGCGGAAGAATTGAATATGTTGCACTACAATGCTCAAGCTTGCGATATTCTTTTCAACGGATTGTGCCCTGAAGAATTCAACAAAATCAGCTGCCTTGAGAATGCAAAGGAAATTTGGGATACTTTGGTTGATATGCACGAAGGTATTGAGTCCGTGAAGGAATCTAAATTGGATGTGCTTCAAAGTCAACTTGACAAGTTCAAAATGAAGGATGGTGAAGGAGTCGCTGAAATGTACTCTAAGCTTGCTCTACTCACGAATGAGACTGTCGGCTTAGGAAGCGAAGAAATGACCGACAGATTCATCATCAAGAAGATCCTAAGAGCCTTGTATGAAAAATATGATACCATGTGCACATTGATCCAAATGATGCCCAATTACAAAGATCTCAAGCCAACAGAAGTCATTGGTAGAATTGTTGCTCATGAGATGTCACTCAAGGATAAGGAAGAGCTTCACAACAAGTCTAGTGGTGCTTACAAAGCTTCATGTGATGCTCCTACAACATCAAGTGAGAAACAAGTCTTCAATGAAGAATTGAGCTTAATGGTGAAGAACTTCAACAAGTTCTACAAGAGTAGAAGCAAAGAGAGAAGTTCCAAGCCAAGGTCCTACAATGACAAAAGATCTTCTAGTCATGATTGCAACTGATACAATTGTGGAAGACCCGGACAGTACTCAAATGATTGTACGGCTCCCTACAAAAGAAGAGAAGACTCATGTAAAAGGAGAAGTAAAAGAGAGGAATCACCACCCAGAGAGAGAAGGAGTAGAGATGATCGTTATAAACGAAGACCCTCTCATACAAGCAAGGATTTGGAAAAGAAGGACAAGTCATCAAAGAGCTACACAAGACAAAGACATCAAGCTCATGTTGGTGAATGGGTATCCGGTTCCGACTCCGACAACTACTCTGAGAGAAGTTATCACTCCGACTCCGAATATAGTCGAGATGGCGGTGTCGCCGGTCTTGCACTTGTGTCATCCAACTCCTACGACATATTTGACTCACCAAATGAAGGGATTGGAAGATGCTTCATGGATAAAGGCCCCAAGGTATCACACCCCGAGTATGTTGATTTCAATAGTGATGAGGATGATTTGCTAGGTGATGATGATTTACTTTTTGACAACACTAGTGATGAAAACTATTATGAAATTGCTATTAATCATGCTAATCAAGATGATACGAATGACAAATCAATAATATGCAAATCAAATTCTTGTAGTAGGAGAACCCATCTAATAAGTCTAGGTTTAGCATCTTTCTTTTCCATAAGATATTTAATAGCAGCATGATTAGTGTGAAAAGTTACTTTACAATCAACAATATAAGGTCTGAACTTATCACAAGCAAATACAACTGCTAAAAATTCCTTTTCAGTAGTAGCATAATTTCTTTGGGCACTGTCTAGATTTTTACTAGCATATTGGATGACATTTAATTTCTTATGAACTCTTTGTCCTAGAACAACACCTACAGCATAATCACTAGCATCACACATAATTTCAAAGGGTAAATTAAAATCAGGTGGCTGAACAATAGGTGCTGAAATCAAGGCTTTCTTAAGTATTTCGGATGCTTCTACACAATCATCATCAAAGACAAAGGGAACATCTTTTTGTAAGAGATTAGTTAGAGGCCTAGAAATTTTTGAGAAGTCTTTAATGAACCTCCTATAAAACCCGCATGACCAAGGAAACTTCTTATACCTCTTTAGCTTAGGACACGACATCTTTTCAATAGCATCAACTTTAGCTTTATCAACTTCAATACCTATTTTAGAAATTTTATGCCCCAAGACAATACCTTCATTAACCATAAAGTGGCACTTCTCCCAATTCAAGACAAGATTAGTTTCTTCACATCTCTGCAAAACTTGATCAAGGTTGCTTAAGCAATCATCAAAAGAAGTTCCATATACGGAGAAATCATCCATGAAAACCTCAACAATCTTTTCACAAAAGTCAGAGAATATAGCAGCCATACATCTTTGAAAGGTAGCAGGTGCATTGCATAAACCAAAAGGCATACGTTTATAAGCAAAGGTACCGAAAGGGCAAGTAAAAGTGGTCTTTTCTTGATACTCTTTTGACACAGGTATTTGAGAGAAACCAGAATAGCCATCTAGAAAGCAAAAATGTGTATGTTTGGATAGTCTTTCTAGCATTTGATCAATAAAAGGTAAAGGGTAATGATCCTTTTTAGTAGCTTTATTTAGTTTGCGGAAACCAATTACCATTCTATTACCTGTAACAATTCTTTGTGGGATCAATTCATCTTTATCATTAGGAACAACAGTAATACCTCCCTTCTTAGGGACACAATGGACAGGACTTACCCACTGACTATTAGCAACAGGATAAATTATACCTGCCTCCAGAAGCTTTAGTATTTCTTTCTTACCACTTCTTTCATCTTAGGATTTAAACGTCGTTCGTGATCAACAACCGGTTTAGCGTCTTTCTCCATTTTTATTTTGTGTTGGCATAGAGTGGGACTAATGCCCTTAAGATCATCAAGAGTAAATCCAATAGCAGCACGGTGCTTCTTCAGAGTTTTCAATAAATTCTCTTCTTCCTGCTCTGAAAGGTTAGCACTAGTAATAACAGGATATATCTTCTTTTCATCAAGATAAGCATATTTAGGAGCATCAGGTAATGGTTTAAGCTCAAACACGGGATCACCCTTGGGTGGAGGAGGATCCCCTAGAATTTCAACAGGCAAGTTGTGTTTCAAAATAGGTCCCTATTTAAAGAACACTTCATCTATTTCCCTTCTTTCATTCATAAACATATCATTTTCATGGTGTCGGTGTACAAAAGTAGGGGTCCCTTTTTGCACCCCTTTACTTGTGCGCGTGCAATCGCAGCCCCACGCCCCTGGCCACGCTTGGCGGGGTAGAGGAAGCAATGACATAAGACGGGCGAAGCAACGCCAAGCCAGAGACACGAAGAGCAGAACGGCGAGGTGGACTCCCCCGGCAAAGCCCTTGTCGGGGCAGCCTCCACAGCTCCGGCAAGAGCCTTGCCGGGGCGACTTGCCCAACGCCAGCAGGGCTGCCACCCTTGAGCCTGAGAGTTCCGACGCCCTCAAACCACATTGGAACCAAGGCTCAGGAAGCGCTTCCGCGGTGGCATGCAGATCTTTGTGAAGACCAGAAGCATACAAGACTAGACGAATAACCAGAAGATGAAGATCCTCTGCAAGATCCTTGCCGAGGATACCCACGAGACCCCTGGCAAGCCCCTTGCCGGGGATGACCACGATGCCACGGCGAGACCCTTGTCGGGGCCCCGGAAAGACTCTTGCTGAAGACATCCATGGGGCCGCAGCCAGGCCCACATCTACCAAGACTCCGCTGCCGTTCCCATGCAGCTGCCAGCCCACGAACTAGGCGAGCACCTGCGTGGAGACGTGCGGCCTCTAGGCCAACTCAGCAAGCACCTGCGTGGTGGCATGCCGATCTTTGTGAAGGCTCTGCCACCTCACCAACTCAGCAGCCAACCAGCCAGCGTGGCACTACCCGCCTCGTCAGTTCAGACGCGCGTCGAAGCCAGGCAAGGCGGCGACAGCTGGGACGAGCTTCCTTGTCGTCCCCGATAAAGCAAGAAGGGCACGTCGGCAGCGCATTAAATGTGTTTGTCCTATGGTGCCAGAGGATAGACTCGACCACTGTATAGCTTTCCACCTCCTGTGTGCCACTGTGGCAGCCCCTTTGTCTATAAAAGGAGGCCCGCGGCATACTGGGAGAGGATTCAGACTTTTTGGACCCTGCATGCCTTGTAGCTAGTCCAAGAACACCAGATAAATAGAAACCAGTGGGTTTAAGGTATTACGCATCACTTGCGGCCCGAACCTGGATAATCCCCCCTCGTTGACCTCTCAATCCCGCTCTTTCCACAGCCCCGCGCCCGCCAACCGTAGTAAAAGGGATTCCTCGTGATCCCGTAGGTGTCGTTTCCCCCCAACATCTTTGGCGCGCTTGATAGGGGGTGCAAGCCGTGGAAATCTGGTTTTGGAGTCGACGCATCGACTCTTTCATGGGGATGGCTCGAAGGGAGAGGGTGACGTCGATCAGCCGCCCTCTGGTGCCGTCCGCAGCTTCGACAGCCATCCGCGTGGCCCTGAAAAGATAAGTCACGCAAAATTTGGGCTAATTTCATTTATATAAGTCTGTCTCCCTCGAAAGATCTCTTTCCTTGTATGGGAAACCTGCACGCAATGGGACCCTTCCGCTATTGGCAACGCTCTTGTCTCTGTCTCGAGTCCGCTCGACAGTTCATGCAGCCGCGCTGAGAACGGCAAGGTGGCCTACCCACTACCAGCAGCGCTCTTGTCCTGTTTCGAGTCCGCTCGATAGTTCAAGTGACCGCGCTGGCAGCGGCAAGGTGGCTTGCCCGGCAGCAAGCGTCCTTCCGGCAGGGTGCTAAGGATCCGTCCTCAAAGCACCACGGCATGGGTTTACGCGTCGGCAGCCTTATCTTAGCAAGCGTAGGGTGCAAACAAACAAAGAAAGATCTAATGGGAAGACAACATGCATGATATTGAGGTACTGCAGAGTTGTATTACATCAAATAATCGTTGCGATTCTAACTTAAGATAAAACTGTCTTGGTCTTGAACTCGCAGCGGCAACGAGAAACGGGGTGCCTCGTCCCGGCGCTAGCCCTCCACCCTCTCAACTCGATCGACGCAGTCGATGATGGGCTTGATGCACTCTTTGAGCATCGTGAGGTCCGTCCCCTCCAGCAAGCTCTCCGGTGCATCGGCAAAGTTGATGGTGGGGTTCCAGAATGCCACCTTGGTGAGCACCTTGGTCAGGGCGCCCCGGCAGAGCCTCCGGGACTCGTTGGCGAGATAAGTTGCCTGGTTGGAGCGGAGCTGCTCTAGGGCTCCAAGAACGCCCTCGAAGAACAGGGTCAGTTTGGCGTTGGGACTCACGTTCGGCTCCGGGGTATACCTCACATTTGGCATCCCCATCGCAGCCAGCTTCGTGGTGGTCCTGCCGGCGACATCGGCGAGGCGGCCGACCCAACGGTTTATGCCCTCCGCGTACTCCTTGTGTTTGGTGGCGTCATTCCTCTGCAGCTGCCTCTCCTCCTCCAGGTCCTTGGTCAGGGTCTCTTCCCGGGCCCTGAGCTCTGAAAGCGTCCCCTCAAGACCCTCCAGCTTCTGCTTCAGGTCTTTGATGGAGTCGTTGGCCTTGGAGAGCAGCTCGGCCTTGCCGAGGACTGTGGCCTGCGCCTCCACCAAAGCGCTGTTGAGCGTGTCCTTCTCCTTCACCAGCTCCAGGACCTGTTCCTTCAGCCCATCCCGCTCCACCTCCAGCTCCTTCACCTTGCCGGCATGGACTTGGGCCTGAGCATTGAGTGCCTCCTTGTGCCTCTGCTCCAGCTCCTGGGTCCATTGCACAGCAAGCTTCTTGACCTCCTCATCCTTGCCGTGGAGGGTGGCGGCGAGCGCCTCCTCACGAGCGGCAGGTCCTCCTCCTGGCAGTTCAACTCGGCCTAGTGCTGGTGCCGAGAAGCCTCGTCCTTGGCGGCCTGTTCCTTCGCCGCCTCCTGGGCTTTCTCGACATCGGCCTGCTGCAGGATAAGCTCCTGTTTGCGCTCAGCCAGCAGATCCTGGGCAACCTTCAGTTCCTCGTGGGCCTGGCGGAACCAAGCCTGTGTCTCGGCGATGCACCCCGCGAGATCCGCTGCCGCCTTGTCCACCACCGCCATCCTGGACTTAGCCTTGTCCATGCGGGCACAGTGAAGCGCCTGGAGCTTCTGGAAGTTGGCGCCTCATGGCCTGAAGGAGCTGCTCCTCCTGGGAACCGCCGCCACCAGCGCTCGGTTCGTCAACAACCTCAAGCCCGGCGGTGGCGAGCACCTCGTCATCAAACACATCCCCCTCGGTGGGCACCCTGGTGCTCGCCGTCCCTGGGAGGTGGACGAACAGGTCGTCGCTCACCTTCAGGTACTTGCCCGAGCCAGAGGTAGCGGAGGAGGATGGTTGGTCGTCAACCACCCCCTCCCCGGCAGGCCCCTTGGCGGCCTCTTCAGCGGCAGTCTTGGCGGCCTCCTCGGCGGCGATCTTGTCGGCCTCGGCCTCGGCGTCCCTGGTGACCTCCTCGATGATGGTGTCGATGTCCCCCCGGTCCGCCGAGAAGGGTCTGGATACCAGGAAGGGGAATGAGGCAGAGCCAAGGTCAAGGTTTAAAAAGAAGAAGAAAGAAAGGGACAGAAAGCAAATAACTCACCCACACCGGGCTGGGAAGAAGTGGCGCCCTCCCCACCAGCATTCGTTGCCGGGGCAGAACCCCCGGCACCCAAGTTCGCCTCCTCCTCTTCCATATGCGTGGGCTCAGTGGTGGATGCCCTTGCCGGGGACGCCCCTCGGGGCAGCGTGGTCGAGAGGGGCGGCGTGTTGGGGGTGGCCCTCGGCGGCTCCTCCTGCTGCCGTTCTTCTCCTGCAAACCCAGCAAGATCAGCGTCAAAGATTCACACCCCAAAGTTCATCAATGGAGGAGTAAGTGATGAGCTTACGCTAGGGACTGAAGCGGGGGCTATGCCGGGGGCTGCTGTCCAGGCTGTTATCCACCAGCAACGGCGTATGCGAAGTACCCGTCGGGGGCTTGTCGCCCGTCGAGGCCTTGGCCCTCTTCGCCACCCTCTGGGCCAGCGTCTCCACGTCCTTGCGAAGATAACACCAAATCAAAGAAGGGTAACATTGGTGTGACGTCAGGAGATGACGCGGGGGGGGGGGGGCGAAATGCTTACTCTTCCTCCACCTTCTCCTCCACCAGCTTCCTCTTCCTCGCCGGGCTGAACGATCCGAGGTCAAACTCGGCCCCCAAGGTGCTGCCCGAAGGGGAAGGAGATGGGGTCTGGTACCACTTGGACGAGGAGGAAGCAGTCGCCTTCCTCTTCGCCACCGCGGCCTTCGTCGCCTTCGTCGTTGTCGCGGTCTTCATCGCCCTCGTCTCGCGCACGAGCTGCTCCTGGGGCGGCTGCCGCTGCATGATCCTGCCGGGCCGAACCGGCTCACCAGAGCTGGCCCGCCTCAGGACGCGCTGCCTCCCCGCGACCGGGGGGTTGTTCACCTCGACCTCCTCTTCGGACGACTCGTCGCCTGCATCTTCAACAAGGGGGGCCTCGGCATTGGCGCCTCTAGCCTCCCCGGCAGACTCTGCCCAATGGGCGAGCTCCCTCTCCTCCGCGGCCGCGTCGGCCTCGTCCTCCACGCCGCCAGCGCTGTCGGCCTCCCTGGCGAGCGCCGCCTATGCCGCCCTGGCGGCGATGTAGTCCAGCTCCGCCTGGGTGGTGTCCTGGATGAGCAGCGGCTCGTCACGAACGTAAGCCTCCGACAAAGTGTCGAAGAACTCCTGCACCTTCTCCGCTGGCAGCTCGGCCCAGGACGGGTCAAGGCCATGCGCGTTGAAGTCCGGCATCATGGCGGACTGGCGAGAGTTGTTGCTCAGCGGGACCACTCCCGTAGGCAACCCAAACAGGGGCCCCTTGACGGCCTTCGCGGCCTTGCCGCTCCTCTCCGCCTTGCCGTCGCTGTCCACGTCGAGCTGGAAGAGCCTTTGACAGAAATGGGCATGCTCCATCACCGTGAAGTTATGCTTCAGGCCAGGGCGGAGCCTCATGAAGTCGGTTGCATTCCTGAAGTCCCAGGCCGGCCTCCCCTTGTTGTGTAGTGGGGCGATTTGGCGACGAATGAAGTCCGCCCCAATCTTCTCGAGGGTGAGCCCGGCTGTGGTGAGGCGATGAATCCTGGTGGTGGCAATCGAGAGCTTCTTGTCGTTGACGTCGAGGTCGCTCTAGTCCTGGCAGTGGGTCGGCGGGCTTTGACGGACCCGGTAGAACTCCGGCGGGTCCTTCTCCTCGATCCAGCACTACCGGCCCCGCCACTCCTCCCACCTCTCCTTCTGGGCACCCTCGGGGTATGTGCCTTTCTCCTGGGTCCTCGGGATCTAGGCGTTGCTCCCAGAGATGGCGCCCCCTCGTTGGATGCGAGGGTAGAAGTAGTGGCGGAAGAGCATCGTGCTGGGGAGCACCCAGGCAAAGCCCTCGCAGAGGTGGGCAAAGAGAGCCAGGCACGCCACGGCATTCGCCGTGAGATCCAAAAGATGGAAGCCGTAGGTGTGCATGACGTTGTTGAAGAAGTCAGAGAAAGGGGGGCAGAGCCTGCAAGAGAAGAAATCAACGAACAAGGGGTACCGATTTGGGCCGTCCTTGGCAAAATCGGCGGGGACGACGCGCGTGGCAGGGTGCCCCATTGTCTACCTCCCCCACAGGGGCAAGAAGAGGTTCTTGAGGTGGACCGCATCGACCGTCGATGGGAAGTAGGCGAGTTGCGTCCGCCGCACCGCTGACTCGCTCTCCGGCGCCTCCTTCTCCCCGGCATCCTTGGCCGCTCCCTTGCCCCTGCTGGTTATGGGCGCCATGGCAGCTGCAAGGGGGCGAAGGATCAAGAGCAATGGGGGTGGCGGCAGCAAGTAGAGGCAAGAATTTCGAATCTTTCGCCTGAGGAAGAAGAGAGGAACGGCGGTTCCGAGATTGGAAGAGGCGCAGAGGGTAAATGAGCAGCGCGCCTGCGGTTTTTCCTTTTTTATGGGGAAGGCGCGGGCTGCCTCTTTACCATTTACTACAATGTGACGCATGAGGGCAGCTACCACCCCACGTCACGCATGATCCCCACGTCGCGCATTCAACACGGGTCGTGGGGAAGCGCAGCGAGCGAGAGAGTTATTGCGGTAAAAAATCCACCACACGCGCGCCCGCGCACCGTTCTGGGCCTGGCCCAATAACGCCCCGCGCTTATATGTGGCCCAGGCCCGGGGGGTCCTGTCGGTGTACAAAAGTAGGCGTCCCTTTTTGCACCCCTTTACTTGTGCGCGGGCAGTCGCAGCCCCACGCCCCTAGCCACGCTTGGCGGGGCAGAGGAAGCAAAGACACAAGACGCGCGAAGCAACGCCAAGCTTGAGACACGAAGAGCAGAAGGGCGAGGTGGACAACCCCGGCAAGGCCCTTGCCTGGGCGGCCTCCACAGCCCCGGCAAGAGCCTTGTCGGGGCGACTTGCCCAATGCCAGCAGGGCTGCCACCCTTGAGCCTGAGAGTTCCGATGCCCTCAAACCACATTGGAACCAAGGCTCGGGAAGCGCCTCCATGGTGGCATGCAGATCTTTGTGAAGACCAGAAGCATACGAGACTAGATGAATAACTAGAAGACAAAGATCCTCGGCAAGATCCTTGCCGAGGATACCCACGAGACCCTCGGCAAGCCCCTTGCCGAGGACGACCACGATGCCACGGCAAGACCCTTGCCGGGGCCCCGATAAGACTCTTGCCGAAGACATCCGCGGGGCCGCAGCCAGGCCCACATCTGCCAAGACTCCGCGCCGTTCCCATGCAGCTGCCAGCCCACCAACTAGGCGAGCACCTGCGTGGCGACGTGCGGCCTCTAGGCCAACTCAGCAAGCACCTGCGTGGTGGCATGCAGATCTTCGTGAAGGCTCTGCGACCGCACCAACTCAGCAGCCAGCCAGCCAGCGTGGCACTACCCGCCTCGTCATTTCGGACGCGCGTCGAAGCCAAGCGAGGCGGCAATAGCTGGGACGAGCTTCCTTGCCATCCTCGATAAAGCAAGAAGGGCACGTCGGCAGCACATTAAATGAGTTTGTCCAACGGTGCTAGAGGATAGACTCGACCCCTGTATAGCTTTCCACCTCCTGTGTGCCACTGTGGCAGCCCCTTTGTGTATAAAAGGAGGCCCGCGGCATACTGGGAGAGGATTCGGACTTTTTGGACCCTGCACGCCTTGTAGCTAGTCCAAGAACACCAGATAAACAGAAACCAGCAAGAGTAGGGTATTACGCATCACTTGCGGCCCGAACCTGGATAATCCCCCTGCGTTGATCTCACAATCCCGCCGTTTCCACAGCCCCGCGCTCGCCAACCGTAGTAAAAGGGATTCCTCGTGATCCCGTAGGTGTCATTTCCCCCCGACACATGGTCTAACAAATATTGTTCTAAAGGATCATTAGAAGGCACAGCAATAGAAGCAATACCAATAATTTCATCTTTACTAGGCAATTCTTGATCATGGGGTTGTCTACGAAATTTAGCAAAATTAAAATCATGAGACATATCCCCTAAACCAATAGTAACAACATCCTTTTTGCAATCTATCTTAGCATTAACAGTATTCAAGAAGGGTCTACCAAATATAATGGTACAAAAGTTATCTTGTGGGGAAGCAAGAACAAGAAAATCAGTAGGATATTTAATTTTCCCACACAAGACTTCAACATCTCTAACAATTCCAACCGGTGAGATAGTTTCTCTGTTTGCAAGCTTAATAGTAACATTAATATCTTCTATCTCAACAGGTGCAATATCATGCATAATTTCTTTATATAAGGTATAAGGTATTGCATTGACACTAGCACCCATATAACATAAGCCATGATAACAGTGATCTCCTATTTTAACCGAAACAACAGGCATGCCAACAACAGGTCTATGTTTATCTTTAGTATCAGGTTTAGCAATTCTAGCAGCTTCATCACAGAAGTAAATAACATGCCCATCAATATTATCAACCAAGGGATCTTTAACCATAGCAATACTCGGTTCAACTTTAATTTGCTCAGAGGGTTTGGGTGTTCTAATATTACTTTTGTTGACCACAGTTGAAGCTTTAGCATGATCCTTTATTCTAATAGGAAAAGGTGGTTTCTCAATATAAGTGGTAGGAACAATAGAGATCAACACTATAACTGATAGTCTTTTCTTCAACTTTAATAGGTTTAACTACTTTTACTTCAATGTGAGGATGATATTTAAACCACTTCTCCTTAGGGAGATCAACATGAGTAGCAAAGGATTCACAGAAAGAAGCTACTATCTCAGAGTCAAGTCCATATTTAGTGCTAAATTCATGTGGTATCCATAAAAGATTTAACACAATCAAACTTAGGCGTTATACCTGACTCCTTACCTTCGTTGAGTTCCCAATCTTCAGTGTTGTGTTTAAATCTTTCCAATAAATCCCATCTGAATTCAATAGTCTTCATCATAAAAGAATCAGTACAAGAAGTATCGAGCATGGAGCGATTATTGAGAGAAAGCTAAGCATAAATTTTTTGGATAATAATTTCTCTTGAGAGCTCATGATTGGGGCATGAATATAACATTGACTTAAGACTCCCCCAAGCTTGAGCGATGCTTTCTCCTTCGCGAGGCCAAAAATTATATATATAATTACGATCACGATGAACCAGATGCATAGGATAAAACTTCTGATGAAATTCCAATTTCAATCGGTTGTAGTTCCATGATCCAATATCATCGCATAGCCTAAACCATGTCAATGCCTTTCCCTTCAAAGATAAAGGGAAGACCTTCTTCTTGATAACATCCTCGGGCATACCTGCAAGCTTAAATAATCCACAAACTTCATCCACATAGATTAGGTGCAAATCGGGATGCAATGTTCCATCTCCTGTAAAAGGATTAGCTAGAAGTTGCTCTATCATACCCGCAGGAATTTCAAAGTAAACATTTTTAGTAGGTTCAGTAGGTTGCGGAGCAACTCTTTGCTCTACTGGTCGGGGTGAAGATACCCCGAACAAGCCCCTCAAAGGATTACTTTCCATTGTAACAAGTGACAATAAATTTCAGCACACTATATAAATTTTTCCTTACCAAAGGCGCTTCACTCCCTGGCAACGGCTCCAGAAAAGAGTCTTCACGACCCACAAGTATAGGGGATCTATCATAGTCCTTTCGATAAGTAAGAGTGTCGAACCCAATGAGGAGCGGAAGGAAATGACAAGTGGTTTTCAGTAAGGTATTCTCTGCAAGCACTGAAATTATCGGTAACAAATAGTTTTGTGATAAGGAAATTTGTAACGGGTAACAAGTAACAAAAGTAAACAAGGTGCAGCAAGGTGGCCCAATTCTTTTTGTAGCAAAGGACAAGACTAGTCAAACTCTTATATAAAGGAAAACGCTCCCGAGGACACATGGGAATTATCGTCAAGCTAGTTTTCATCACGCTCATATGATTCGCATTCGTTACTTTGATAATTTGATATGTGGGTGGACCCGTGCTTGGGTACTGCCCTTCCTTGGACAAGCATCCTACTTATGATTAACCCCTCTTGCAAGCATTCGCAACTACAAAAGAAGTATTAAGGTAAACCTAACCATGGCATGAAACATATGGATCCAAATCAGCCCCTTACGAAGCAACGTGTAAACTAGGGTTTAAGCTTTTGTCACTCTAGCAACCCATCATCTACTTATTACTTCCCAATGCCTTCTCCTAGGCCCACATAATGATGAAGTGGCATGTAGTTGATGTTCACATAACACCACTAGAGGAAAGACAACATACATCTCATCAAAATATCGAACGAACACCAAATTCACATGACTACTTATAGCAAGACTTCTCCCATGCCCTCAGGAAAAAACGTAACTACTCACAAATCATATTCATGTTCATAAACAGAGAGGTATTAATATGCATAAAGGATTTGAACATATGATCTTCCACCAAATAAACCAACTAGCATCAACTACAAGGAGTAATCAACACTACTAGCAACCCACAGGTACCAATTTGAGGTTTTGAGACAAAGATCGGATACAAGAGATGAACTAGGGTTTGAGAGGAGACGGTGCTGGTGAAGATGTTGATGGAGATTGACCCCCTCCCGATGAGAGGACCGATGGTGATGACGATGGTGATGATTTCCCCCTCCCGGAGGGATGTTTCCCCTGCAGAACAGCTCCGCTGGAGCCCTAGATTGGTTTCGCTAGGTTCCGCCTCGAGACGGCGGCGCTTCGCGCCGAAAGCTTCCTTCTGATTTTTTCCAGGGCAAAAGACTTCATATAACAAAAGATGAGCAGCGGAGGCCTTCTAGGGGGCCCATGAGGCAGGGGCGTGCCCCCACCCTCGTGGATGGTGGGTGCCCCCCCCCCTCTGGTGCTTTATTCGCCCAATATTTTTTATATATTCCAAAACCTCCCTGTGCCTTGTCCTGTGGTGACCGCGTAGCTGGCATGCCCTTTTACGCGCTCTGTGCGCAATGGCCGCATTCAGGCGTCGTTTGCGCTTTGGCCGCTCCTCCCCTCGTCGTCTTCGCGCGCGTGAGCATGTCCAGCGTCTTCACCTCGTCATCGACGTTCCCCTGGACCCCTCTCCCCTCCATCCGCTTCCTCACTGACGCTCGCCGCCAAACGGCCACGAGAGCACAGTTGCCGACATGGCATTGAATGCGCTCGGCCGCTTCCTCCTCGTGACCGTGGCGTCGTCTACCTCTCCGTGAACCTCCCATGTTCCTTACCCATCGCCTACCGTCATGCTCGGGAGTGTGGCCATGCGTCCGCGGCTCCGGCCACGCCTCTGCGGCTCTGGCCACACGCCCGCGGCGACGCCAGCTTGACCTCCTCCTCCTCCCCTGGCTATATAAGCCCACCCCGAGGCCTCTCAACCTCACCAAGCTTCTTCCCTCCATCGTAGCTTCCTACCCGACCACCCAAGTGAGCTCGAGGAGCTCTCATTCCCTCCCCCCATTGCCACCGCCGTTGCTCTGTCCCGGCTAAATTCGCTCAAAGCTGTCCTCGTCCTTGTATTCTTCCACCACCAGAGCCCCTCTCTATTCTGGCGACCCTCCCCTGCCGTTTCCCTCATCCTCCGGCGCACCAGGGAGTCTTGCCTGTTGCCGCCCGACGTGGCCGTCCGCTGCGGTCGAAGCTGCTCCCGCTCCCGTCGTCTTCACCAACCGGGAGGCTGACCAGGCGACGCGGCTCGGTCCCCCGAGCACGTCGGTGTGCCGAGCGCTGCGGGAGGCGGCCGGAATCGCCAATGAGCCCAGTCGGAATCCTCCTCTGCCGTGACCGAACGCTGGCGCGAGAGGTTGAAGGCACTGACCTGACCAGGCGGGCTCCACCGCCCACGGACCCCACTCGTCAGCCGCGCAGCCCGTTGACCCACCCTCGCTTACGTGGATTAGTGGAAACGTATTAACCAGAGTACGTTTTCGCTAATCGAAAGCGTAAGCAGCTGCGGTTGTGGGATGGAATGCACTTTCATTTCACTGAAAGCGTATTTCCTCGAGTGCACGTTCTATTTTTCCGGCTAAGGGCCTGTTTGTGATGGTTTTATTTACAAATGGGTCCCTGGCAGAAAAACTATCATATCTTTTTACTCCCAACTCCAAATGAGGTGATTCCAAAGCCCACTTCTTCGTCTCGTCGAGATATTTCTATTGGTGTTATTTTCACCATGTTTTAGCATTCTAGAAACGACCATTATGCCCTTGCCTTTAATCAGCCCCCTACGAGAGAGAACAGTTTCCGATGATTCTTTTTGCGAGCTTCTCGCACTTTCTTCCGGTGAATCCTTCCACCCCAGGCAAGCCACACCCTCCATTTGCATGATTGCAATGCAGTAACATGGTTTAAATTATTTGAACTTGTTTAAATATTATTTTAGTTACTTGTGATTTGTTCATGGCATTTCTCGGAGTATTGTTTGGTCTTGCTATAACCATGATACTGATTGGTGTTCTAGGTTTAATACTTTGCATCTTATGTGGATGACATATTGCCTTTGGATTCTTAGTGGACATTATGACTATTTTCATGATGGTATTATATTTTGGAGTATTACTTTGAATGTCATGCTGCCTTCGGACTATTAGTGGCTAGATTGTTTTCATCATGATGCTAGTTGATATTATGTTTTGAAGTATCATTTTAGAGATGATGTTTACATGTGGATCTTAGTCAGATCGCTTGTTCTTGATATTTGAGAAGTAGTAATATCGTTCTTGGATTCATCATGATGGTAGTATTATGCTATCCTCGGAATATTTGGGTATGACGTTATGATGCCTGGATTATTCGTTGGATATTGCTATGACTTGGATTATAGGTTGATAGATGGTATCGTAGTATCAGTTAGCACAGTTATATTTTTGGGGGTTAAATTCCGTCATTAAGTTGGTCAGGTGCCACCGAACCGGGCTTTTCCAGTGCAACCACATTTGCCTTTATGGGAAGGCCCTAATGCGATGCTATTACCGTGTCTCTCGCCGGTGCCTCCAACGAGGGAAGGTTATGGGCGCGCGCTACCCTGATCAGGTAGGCGGACATAAGCCTTGTGTGCCCGTTTGTTGTTATGGTACCTTGTCCCCGTTTAGAACCGTTTTGTTTTGCCACGACGGTGGCCGTTGATGCCTTTGGTAGGCACGGGGCCACCGAGGATTGAACCCAACGGGGGTGTTGGTCGGAGTGGCTGGGAGAGTGTCATGGCAGTAGATCGGTTTTGTCGGAATGTTGTTGGTCCACCTGAATGGGAGTGTGAGGCCATGGGTTTCGTGGTGTGTGTAAAGTGCGCTACCTCTGCAGAGTGTGTGTGTTTATTCTATCGATAACCGCATCCTCGGTCATGGGCATAAGTTCGTACTAGGTCACACCGTTCGATCAACACTGACATGACGGAATGACTTATAGGTGATTGGTATGTTGATATATATTATGAGCAGTAACAGCTTGGCAGGATATTGATGATGATGTTGGGATGATCTCGAGTATGATCATTCAGTTTGTGATGTGGTCACGCGGTGATCACATGGAAGTTTTGATCACGAGGTGATCATGTGGATGTTTTGATCACGAGTTGATCAGGTGGATCACAATGTGATCCTGACGGTATATTACTTGGCCGGATAGCCAAGTGTGAGATGGTTCATGTGGTACTTGCGATTTGAGATGATGGTTTATCAATATTCTAGTAGTTCATATCATGATTATTAGTTGTTTCATCATGGTAGCCGTTAATTTAATTAACCAGTTTAATGCTATGTTATTGTCTTGCCTTGATGTTTATGGTTGTTGTGAGCTTGCAAGTACATTCAATGTACTGACCTGG
The DNA here is from genome assembly GCF_002575655.3 of Aegilops tauschii subsp. strangulata. NCBI lineage: Eukaryota > Viridiplantae > Streptophyta > Magnoliopsida > Poales > Poaceae > Aegilops > Aegilops tauschii. The sequence continues at coordinate 288,138,158 of NC_053036.3, forward strand.
CGTGTCATGGAAGATTGCAGGTGATGGCATTATTGCTTGATTGCTTGTTGAGGTTGCCGTGCGTGCAAGCTAGATCGTGTCCCAGCCAGAGTCCCTGCAGAGTGGAGTTCACCACCTTTGTCGTTGTTCTGCTGCTAGAAGTATTCTGCTGCTACGAGTTGTTTCGCTGCTAGCATAGAGCAAGTGTAGTATCGCAGGCATAGTGTCGCTGTGCTGATGTGCTTCTTTGTAACATCAGACCCTTGTATTATTATTCTTGTAATAAGATCTGATTTGTTCTACATCAAGCAGTGTCATATTCCAAAGACTTCTCCTCAATCTCTGGGCTGGAATACGGGGCGTTCCGGTTTCTTTGAGCCGGGGTGCCACAACGCTTGGTATCAGAGCAGGTCTGGCTGTAGGACGCCCTAGTCAGCGCTAGCGGTAGAAATCGGTAGTTCAGAGTCTATCTTGTTTGTTGCATTTGGTTGTTGCATTTTTTTCTTGCATAGCATGCATATACTCTTATTATTTGTTACTAACTGTTTATCTTGTGAGTGTAGATGGCATCGGTCCGGATCCACTACAGCTCATGAAAGGACCGAGAAGAGGTGTCTAGATGGGGGGTGAATAGACTCTAAGCAAGAAAAGTTGAAGTTTTTAAATTCTTTGAGTTGAGGTGGAGTTTTAGCACATGTTTAAACATTCACAATACATATCAAGCAAGCATGACAAGAGTATATGAGCAGCGGGAAGTAAACCATGCAAATTGCAAGAATGTAAATAGATGGGATTGGAGTGTGCAAATGCAATGAAGACTCGGAGATTTTTATCCGTGGTTCTGATAGGTGGTGCTATCGTACATCCACGTTGATAGAGACTTCAACCCACGAAGGGTAACGGTTGCGCGAGTCCACGGAGGGCTCCACCCACGAAGGGTCCACGAAGAAGCAACCTTGTCTATCCCACCATGGCCGTCGCCCACGAAGGACTTGCCTCACTAGGCTAGATCTTCACGAAGTAGGCGATTTCCTTGTCCGTACAAACTAGTTGGTTCAACTCCACAATCTTGACGGAGGCTCCCAAGTGACACCTAACCAATCTAGGAGACACCACTCTCCAAAAGATAATAGATGGTGTGTTGATGATGAACTCCTTGCTCCTGTGGTTCAAAATGATAGTCTCCCCAACACTCAACTCTCTCTCATAGGATAGGATTTGGTGAAAAGATGATTTGAGTGGAAAGGAAGTTGGAGAAGGCTAGAGATCAAGATTTATGTGGTTGGAATGGAATATCTTGACCTCAACACATGAGTAGGTGGTTCTCTCTCAGAAAATGTATGCTGGAAGTATAGGTATGTTCTGATGGCTCTCCTCACGAATGAAGAGCGGGTGGAGGGGTATATATAGCCTCCACACAAAATCTAACCGTTACACACAAATCACCAAACTCGGTGGGACCGAATCAGAAAACTCGGTCAGACCGATTCAGTTCATAATGTGACCGTTAGGCATTTCGATGGGACCGCCATGATCAACTCGGTAGGACCGATGTGCTAGGGTTAGGGTAAAACCTCATCTCGGTTTGAACGATTACACAAACTCGGTGGGACCGATTTTGGTAAAGAGCTAACCAATGAGACCGATTACAAATCTCGGTGGGACCGAAATAAATGCAACAGGCACCAGAGAGTTTGCAAGCCCATCTCGGTGAGACTGGGATCCCATCGGTGAGACCGAATTGATTAGGGTTTGTGGCAGTGGCTATGTCAAATGACCTCGGTGGCGCCGGATAGAATATTTCGGTGGGGCCGAGTTTGACTTTTGGTTTGGGACATATGTGGATGTGAGAAAGTGGTTGAGGGTTTTGGTGCATATCACTAAGCATTTTGAGCAAGAAACCCATTAAGCAACACCTCATCCCCTTTTAATAGTATTGGCTTTTCCTATGGACTCAATGTGATCTTGGATCACTAAAAGTAAAATGTAGAGTCTTGTGCTTTAGAGCTGAGCCAATCCTTTGTCTTTAGCACCTTGAAGGGGTTCCACATCCTCTTGTCCACGCCACTCCATCTGTTGAACTTGTCTGAAATACTCTAGATGAAGACATCAGTCCAACAAGAGATATGTTGACATTAATTACCAAAACCACCCAGGGAGCACTTGTGCTTTCAATCTCCCCCTTTTTGGTAATTTATGACAACATACATCAAAGCTTTAGGCAAAGATAAAGAGAATTGCAAGTAAAGCTTTGGAAAGACATGTAACATGCATAGGCTCCCCCTACATGTATGCACTCATGTCAATATGCAAAGTAAGAGCATGTGAATGCATAAGCATGACAGAGCAAGCAATGAGTTACATGTATCTTGGCTATATGCATCAGATCAAATGATGTGAATATATGAAGTGTAACTTCATGCTCATGATTCCTTCTTGCAAACAATATGTACAACAGCAAGAGATCTTCATGCACGTGAGTGTGATGCATATACTTACCTTGTGGTCTTGAGTTGGCTTAGGAAGAGATGAACCTGAGTAAACAAGGTTAGATAACACAGATATATCTGCTAGACAGAGCAAACAAAAAGAGCCACAAGAGTACCAAGACTGGGATGACATCTAGAGAGTGAGTACTAGGTACTCTATTTGATATAGGCATGTCCCCAAAGATAAAAATATATGCAATGAATTCAAGGATGTCCTTCCCTAGCAGTCTTTCTCCCCCTGAACCTTATATTGGATAATGGGAGAACATAGGGAAACAAGATCAGAGCAAAACAGATCAGATTACAGAAGCATAACACAAACATGTCTTTCCCCTCTTAAAGACATGTGACTTCTCTCCTCTTGAACACCAAGCATCTGGGGCCTTTGATGTGATTACTTCTCTCTCCCTCTCTCTCTCTCTCTCTTTTTCTCTCTCTCCCCCTTTTGAAGAGAATAAGCTTTGATGTGGTCTCTCTCTCCCCCTTTGACATCAATTTCCAAGAAGGGATCTTCTGGAGTGTGAGTCAAAATAGTTTTGGCCCTTGAGTCACAGAGCAAAGCAGCATAAAAAATGTGATGCTGGTAGAGGACAAGAATCATTGAGTGGAGCTGGAACAAAAGTGCAGGAACAAGTGGCAAATTGTCTTTTCTGCAGTGCAATCGGTGACACCGAGTTGTTTTCTTCGGTTGCACCAAACGGGTTCGGTTGGACCGAAAGTGACAAACCGTTAGGACCGAGTTCAACACAGAAAAAGAGGAATAGTCACCTCAGCTCACTAGGCAAATAAGATCTCACAAAGATTTGCAAGGAATTTACTGAAGGATTTGCCATGAATTTGATGCAAGAAATGCAGAACAAAAATAGAGAAAGGACAATCTAGATGAAGTTTTTTTGTTTTAAAAAGAAGGGGAAATGCAAGGAACAAATGCAAGAACTCAGAAACACTAGAGAACTTCATATAGAATTGGGCAGTGACAAAGTCACCTATGTTAGAGTATATTGACTGAGGAGTCAAGTGAGAACACTTGATCATAAGTCATACTCATCGTTTAAGCTCAAAATGGGGTTACCATTTTTTGTTTAAGCATCTTGATGTATTCGCACCTTGTTAAGCTGCTTTGACCCATGGCTTGGGTAAAGTTTCTCTAAGATGGAATAGCATACCTTGGGTGGTGGTGTTGATCCTGATCATGTAGTTGAACTTGTGTGGGTTGCTCAAGGTTGATTTAGCTCATCAAGAATTGAGAGAACCACTTGGATTTGAGATCATATACCTACATGGGTTAGTCTTGCAAGGAAGAGCACTTGTGTATCCAACATGACAATCATGAAATTTGATACCAAATGATATTTGATATATGGTATTTGTCAAAAGGATATGTTAAAGGGTTTCATGCTTCCTTGTCTTCAACCACCATAGTGTAGGGACTTGGTGATGTAGAGATTGCTCAAGATGTGAGTGAGTTGCAATCCCATGAATTTAGATTCATCCAAGTACCTACAAGGTTTAGATAGCATGCAAGGGTACAAATGTATCCAAGACATATGATAATCATCATAAGAGAAAAAGTCAAGGATTAGTCATAAGCTCATGCCTTGCATGTATCCAAATGGAGTTCCTACTCCAAGTTTGAAGCATCAATGATGTTCAATTCACCTCTCAAACTACATAAGACTTTCTCATCAAGCGGTTTGGTGAATATATCCGCCAATTGCTTATCGGTACGAACATGCTTAAGATCAATGTCCCCTTTAGCAACATGATCTCGAATGAAATGATGACAAACTTCAATATGCTTAGTTCGAGAATGTTGCACGGGATTGTGAGCAATCTTAATAGCACTCTCAATGTCACAAAGTAATGGAACATGTTTCACATTGATCCCATAATCTTTAGGAGTTTGGGTCATCCAAAGTAATTGAGCACAACATGAACCGGCGGCAATGTATTCCGCTTCGGCGGTGGATAAGGATACCGAGTTTTGTTTCTTGGAGGACCAAGACACAAGAGATCTACCAAGAAATTGACAAGTACCCAAAGTGGACTTTTTATCGACCTTGTCTCCGGCATAGTCCGAATCGGAATAGCCAACAAGATCAAAAGAAGACCTCTTAGGATACCAAATGCCAAAATTTGGTGTATGTATTAAGTATCTCACTATCCTTTTCACAGCCTTAAGATGACATTCTTTCGGGGCCGCTTGATATCGTGCACACATGCACACACTTAGCATAATGTTGGGACGGGAGGCACATAGATATAACAATGAACCAATCATAGATCGGTAAACCTTTTGGTCAACCGGTTTGCCATCCTTGGTCAAGTCAAGATGTCCACTAGTAGGCATGGGAGTTTTCATACCTTCGCTTTCTTGCATGTTGAACTTCTTGAATAAGTCCTTGGTGTACTTTGTTTGAGAAACAAAGGTGCCTTCCTTAGTTTGCTTGATTTGCAAACCAAGAAAGAACTTGAGTTCACTCATCATAGACATCTCAAACTTCTTCGACATTAGCTTCCCAAACTTTTCACTAAAATGAGGGTTAGTCAAACCAAATATGATATCATCAACGTAAATTTGGCACACAACTAATTCACCATTAACCCTTTTAGTAAAAAGAGTAGAAACTAATTTTCCAATTTCAATGCCTTTTTCAATAAGGAACTTGGTCAATCATTTATACCACGCTCTAGGAGCTTGTTTAAGACCATAAAGAGCTTTATGAAGTTTGTAAACATGATTGGGTTTCTTAGGATTGACCAAGCCGGGAGGTTGTTTAACATAAACTTACTCCTCAATTTCACCATTTAGAAAAGCACTTTTAATGTCCATTTGGTACCAGGTGATATCTTGGTGATTCGCATAGGCAAGTAAGATGCGGATGGACTCAAGTCTAGCAACGGGGGCATATGTCTAGCCGTAGTCCATACCTTTGACTTGAGTGTAGCCTTGGGCGATGAGACGTGCTTTGTTGCGAACGGCTTGACCATCTTCGTCTTGCTTGTTGTGAAACACCCATTTGGTACCGATGATGTTGTGGTTGTTGTCGGGCTTCTCGACCAATGTCCACACTTGATTTCTCTCAAAGTTGTGTAGCTCTTCATGCATACATTTATCTAATCCAGATCTTCCAATGCTTCTTCATCCTTCATAGGTTCAATGCTAGATGTGAATGAATAATGTTCACAAAAATTAGCCAAACGAGTTTTAGAGCGAGTGATTCTCCCGATTTGGATATCATTGAAGATTTGTTCGACGGGATGGTCTCTTGAAACTCTTGCTAGATTTTGTTTTGATCAGGGTGGAAAATCTTCTTCATCCTCTTGTTCTTCTTCTTGGCCTTCTTCATTGTTGACGTTGTCGTTCTCTTATCGTGGTGGAGAAGGAGGTTGATGAGGTTCATCTTGGTGTACTTCCTCGTTTTCTCCATCTTGATGTGTCCCACTTGTGGATGCTTCCGTGTCAACTCTTGGTTCACCTTGTCGTGAGGTAGAAGCTTCCACTTGGATGGACGAGGTATTCTCCTTCACCTCCGTTGGACGAATCTTGCCAATAGACAAGTCTTGGATTTCTTCCGAAGGATCTTTGTCTCCTACATCAATTGGCAATTGCTCTACTTGCGAGCCATTAGATTCATCAAACTTCACATCTACCGTCTCTTCAACCTTTCGGGTGAAGTTGTTGTAGACACGGTAAGTGTGAGAGTTTGAGCCATACCAAGTAGGAAACCCTCATGAGATTTAGGAGCAAATTTAGAGCGACGATGCTTATCAAGAATGTAACACTTTAAGCCAAATACTCGAAAGTATCCAACTTGGGGTTTGTTACCGGTGAGGAGCTCGTATGCCGTCTTGCCGAGTAGCTTGTGAAAATACAAGCGATTTGTTGCATAACAAGCCGTCTCAACCGCTTCTGCCCAAAAGTGTTTTGGAGTCATGTACTCATCAAGCATCGTTCTCGCCATCTCAATAAGAGTCCGGTTCTTCCTCTCAACAACTCCATTTTGTTGAGGTGTGTACGTGGCCGAGAACTCATGTGAGATACCTTCTTCGTCAAGAAAGGTATCCACATTTGCGTTCTTGAACTCCGTTCCGTTGTCGCTTCGAACCTTCTTGATCTTCACTTCAAATTGATTTTGGGCCTTCCTAGCGAAGTTCTTGAAGATCTTTTGGACCTGCGATTTATCATCAAGAAAGAACACCCACGTAACTCTTGAAAAATCATCAACTATAACTAGACCAAATGAGTTTCCACCGAGACTCTTGTAGGCAGTGGGAGCAAAGAGATCCATATGAAGTAGCTCGAACGGTCTTCTCATGGTCATGATGTTCTTCACGGGGTGACTTCCTCCTACTTGTTTTCCAGCTTGACAAGCACTGCATAGTCTATCCTTGTCAAATATAACATCTTTCACTCCAAGGATATGATCACCTTCAATAAGCTTATCAAGATTTCACATGCCCACATGACCTAGCCTTCTATGCCACAACCAAGCTTTTGAAGATTTAGCAATAAAGCAAGTTCTAGGTTGAGCCTTTTTAGTGAAGTCAACAATGTAAAGATCACCTCTACGTATACCGGTAAAGACCATTTTATGATTATCTCTATGAAACACTTGGCAATCTACTTCAGTAAATAGGACATTGAAACCAAAGTCAGCAAGTCTAGATACGGAAAGTAAATTGTAGCCAAGAGATTCAACGAGCATAACATTTTGTATGGAGCTATCATGTGAGATGGCCACCTTACCAAGGCCAACCACCTTACCCTTTGAGTTATCACCAAAGGTGACATACTTCCAAGGGCCGTCGTTTTCAGCAAGCTCATGAAACATATCCTTATCTCCGGTCATATGATCAGTACATCCACTATCAAGGACCCATTCCTTTCCTCCAGCCATGTAGCCGCGAAGATTAGCCATAAGGCCAAAGTGTCTCATAGACTCATCGAGATCAAAGTCACTATCATCATCCTCATCATAGTATCCATGTTCAACATTGTCTTGTGGTGAATCAATTCCTAGAGAGAGTGATTCATTAGAAAAATGATCATCATGATAATCGTCTTTATGAATTCTAATGACTTCGGAAATGATATTGCTAATGATTCCAACATCTCCTTTGGCACGCATGAGATTAGTAAGTTCAAAAACACAATCACCAAACCTAGGTTCATTGGAATTCATCTTACTCAAGGCAATAGAATTATGAAGGATCTCATCTAAGTTTTGCAAGGAATAGTTTGGAAATCGTTTCTCAAGAAATCTCCATATAGTGTAGGCACAATCAAGAGTAGGTAAGCTAGCAATCAAATTTTTGGGCAATCCTCCAATGATAAGATTGATAGTTCTAAGATTGCGAATCATGTCAAGATCCTCATCGGGAGTGGGATGCAAGGGATCACTAAGGGAAATGCAAGGACTAGTAATGTACTTGTTCAAGTGATATTCATTGAAAATCTCAAGCATCTCATTTTTCCATTCATGAAAGAACTCTCCATCAAGTATAGGCACTCTATGTCTAAGACTCCCCAACGTAGACACATCCATATTCCTCAAAAGGTTTTTAAACCAAAGCAATGGAGACCAATGCTCTGATACCAATTGAAAGGATCGAGAAGAGGTGTCTAGAGGGGGGGGTGAATAGACTCTAAGCAAGAAAAGTTGCAGTTTTTAAATTCTTTGAGTTGAGATGGAGTTTTAGCACATGTTTAAACATTCACAATACATATCAAGCAAGCATGACAAGAGTATATGAGCAGCGGAAAGTAAAAGCATGCAAATTGCAAAAATGTAAAGAGATGGGATTGGAGTGTGCAAACGCAATGTAGACTCGGAGATTTTTTATCTGTGGTTGCGATAGGTGGTGCTATAGTACATGCACGTTGATGGAGACTTCAACCCACGAAGGGTAACGGTTGCGCGAGTCCACGGAGGGCTCCACCCACGAAGGGTCCATGAAGAAGGAACCTTGTCTATTGATACGTCTCCAACGTATCTATAATTTTTGATTGTTCCATGCTATTATATATTCTGTTTTGGATATTTAATGGGCTTTACTATACACTTTTATATTATTTTTGGGGGTAACCTATTAACTGGAGGCCCAGCCCGAATTGCTGTTTTTTTACCTATTTTAGTGTTTCGAAGGAAAAGGATATCAAACGGAGTCCAAACGGAATGAAACCTTCGGGAACGTGATTTTTTGGAACAAACGTGATCCAGAGGACTTGGAGTGGACGTCAAGCAATCAACGAGGAGGCCACGAGGCAGGGGGCGCGCCTACCCCCTGGGCGCGCCCTCCACCCTCGTGGGCCCCTAGTAGCTCTCCTGACCGACCTCTTTCGCCTATATATACTCATATACCCTGGAAACATCATATACGGAGCAAAAACCCTATTTCCACCGCCGCAACCTTCTGTACCCGTGAGATCCCATCTTGGGGCCTTTTCCCGCGCTCCGCCGGAGGGGGCATTCATCACGGAGGGCTTCTACATCAACACCATAGCCTATCCGATGATGTGTGAGTAGTTTACCTCAGACCTTCGGGTCCATAGTTATTAGCTAGATGGCTTCTTCTCTCTCTTGGGATCTCAATACAAAGTTCTCCTCGATTCTCTTGGAGATCTATTTGATGTAACTCTTCTTTTGCGGTGTGTTTGTCGAGATCCGATGAATTGTGGGTTTATGATCAAGATTATATATGAACAATATTTGAATCTCCTTTGAATTCTTTTATGTATGATTGGTTATCTTTGCAAGTCTCTTCGAATTATCAGTTTGGTTTGGCCTACTAGATTGATCTTTCTTACAATGGGAGTAGTGCTTAGCTTTGGGTTCAATCTTGCGGTGCTCGATCCCAGTGACAGTAAGGGAAACGACACGTATTGTATTGTTGCCATCGAGGATAAAAAGATGGGGTTTATATAGAATTGCATGAGTTTATCCCTCTACATCATGTCATCTTGCTTAAAGCGTTACTCCGTTCTTATGAACTTAATACTCTAGATGCATGATGGATAGCGGTCGATGTGTGGAGTAATAGTAGTAGATGCAGGCAGGAGTCGGTCTACTTGTCACGGACGTGATGCCTATATACATGATCATACCTAGATATTCTCATAACTATGCTCAATTCTATCAATTGCTCGACAGTAATTCATTTAGCCACCGTAATAATTATGCTATCTCGAGAGAAGCCACTAGTGAAACCTATGGCCCCCGGGTCTATTCTCCATCATATTAATCTCCCGTCAACAAGTTATTTCTATTACCATTTTTTGCTTTCTTTACTTTTAGTCTTTATCATAAAAATACCAAAAATATTATTTTATCATCTCTATCAGATCTCACTTTTGCAAGTGGCCGTGAAGGGATTGACAACCCCTTTATCGCGTTGGTTGCAAGGTTCTTATTTGTTTGTGTAGGTGCGTGGGACTTGAGCATGGTCTCCTACTGGATTGATACCTTGGTTCTCAAAAACTGAGGGAAATACTTACGCTACTTTGCTGCATCACCCTTTCCTCTTCAAGGGAAAAGCAACGCAGTGCTCAAGAGGTAGCAAGAAGGATTTCTAGCACCGTTGCCGGGGAGTCTACGCACAAGTCAAGATATACCAAGTACCCATCACAAACTCTTATCCCTCGCATTACATTATTTGCCATTTGCCTCTCATTTTCCTCTCCCCCACTTCACCCTTGCCGTTTTATTCGCGCCCTTTTTCCGTTCGCCTCTTTTTTTTGCTCGCCTTTCCTTTGCCTTGGCCGAATCAAAAGGGGCTAGGGGTACTTTCCGAGGATTCAGTGCCTTGGATAGCCCTTTTGTCCTCTCTAAACTCATAAATAATGATGCTATGGAAAAACCTACCATGGTTATCAATGAGAATCTGAATAATTTCGATGAAGATGATCCCGGAATATTCCGTTATTTACTTGATGAGTCTTTGAAAGATGCTTGGGATAGGTTACTGAGAATCCGGGCTAGCTTTGTGCCCCAATATCAAATTGAAATATACTTAAAAAGCTTTTATGTTGCCTTACCTTCGTCGTTTAAGCACGTCTTAGACTCTATTTTTGAAGAAGGTTTTCTTGAAGGGGATGCCGTAGATACCTATGAAAAGATGAAAGCCATATTTGGGCACCCCATGAATGAGAAGATCGAATCTACCTCTCTTTTGCTTTCCTATCAAAACGAAACTATCAAAGAGATGAAGGCTAGCTTAGATGCAAATTTCCGTAACGTGCTTAATCTTTCTTCTACCATTAATAGCCATGTGCTTTATCAAAACAGAAAGATTAATGCCATATATAATAAGTTTTCTCTTTTCTTTCCTAAAACTAAAGATGGGAATACCTAGATCTATCCTTGCTTTTATGCCTAGCTAGGGGCGTTAAACGATAGCGCTTGTTGGGAGGCAACCCAATTTTATTTTAGTTTTTTGCTTTTTGCTCCTGTTTAGGAATAAATCTTTGATCTAGCCTCTGGTTAGATTTGTTTTTGTGTTTTAATTAGTGTTTGTGCCAAGTTAAACCTATAGGATCTTCTTGGATGATAGTTATTTGATCTTGCTAAAAATTCCAGAAACTTTCTGTTCACGAAAACAATTGTTAAAAATCACGAGAACGTGATAAAATACTGATTCCAATTGCAGTAGATCAATAAACAAATTATTTAGGTCGTCCTATTTTGGTAGATTTTTCTGAGTTACAGAAGTTTGCGTTAGTTACATATTACTACAGACTGTTCTGTTTTTGATAGATTCTGTTTTTCGTGTGTTGTTTGCTTATTTTGATGAGGCTATGGTTAGTAAAATAGTTTATAAACCATAGAGAAGTTGGAATACAGTAGGTTTAACACCAACATAAATAAATAATGAGTTCAATACAGTACCTTGAAGTGGTGTTTTCTTTTCTTTCGCTAACGGAGCTCATGATATTTTCTGTTGAGTTTTGTGTTGTGAAGTTTTCAAGTTTTGGGTAAGGATTTGATGGATTATGGAACAAGGAGTGGCAAGAGCCTAAGCTTGGGGATGCCCAAGGCAACCCAAGGTAAATCCAAGGACACCAAAAAGCCAAATGTTGGGGATGCCCCGGAAGGCATCCCCTCTTTCGTCTTCGTCCATCGGTAACTTTAGTTGGAGCTATATTTTTATTCACCACATGATATGTGTTTTGCTTGGAGCGTGTTGTATGATTTGAGTATTTGATTTTAGTTTACCACAATCATCCTTTCTCTACACACCCTTTGAGAGAGACACACATGATTCGGAATTTATTAGAATACTCTATGTGCTTCACTTATATCTTTTGAGCTATATAGTTTTTGCTCTAGTGCTTCACTTATATCTTTTAGAGCACGGTGGTGGTTTTGTTTTATAGAAACTATTGTACTCTCATGCTTCACTTATATCATTCTGAGAGTCCCAAAAAACAGCATGGTAATTTGCATAAGTTGTGAAATTAGTCCTAATATGATAGGCATCCAAGATTAGTAAAAACTTTCTTATAAGTGCGTTTGAATACTAAGAGAAGTTTGATGCTTGATGATTGTTTTGAGATATGAAGATGGTGATATTAGAGTCATGCTAGTTGAGTAGTTGTGAATTTGAGAAATACTATTTCTAAAGTTTGTGGTTCCCGTAGCATGCACGTATGGTGAACCGGTATGTGATGAAGTCGAAGCATGATTTATTTATTGATTGTCTTCCTTATGAGTGGCGGCCGGGGACGAGCGATGGTCTTTTCCTACCAATCTATCCCCCTAGGAGCATGCGCGTAGTACTTTTTTTCGATAACTAGTAGATTTTTGCAATAAGTATGTGAGTTCTTTATGACTAATGTTGAGTCCATGGATTATACGCACTCTCTCCCTTCCACCATTGCTAGCCTCTCTAATACTGCGCACCTCTTCTCCGGTATCATATACCCACCATATACCTTCCTCAAAACAGCCACCATACCTACCTATTATGGCATTTCCATAGCCATTCCGAGATATATTATCATGCAACTTACCACCGTTCCATTTATTATGACACGCTTCATCATTGTCATATTGCTTTGCATGATCATGTAGTTTGACATCGTATTTGTGGCAAGGCCACCTTTATATTTCTTTCATACATGTCACTCTTGATTCATTGCATATCCCGGTACACCGCCGGACGCATTCACATAGAGTCATATTTTGTTCTAAGTATCGAGTTGTAATTCTTGAGTTGTAAGTAAATAAAAGTGTGATGATCATCATTATTAGAGCATTGTCCCATGTGAGGAAAGGATGATGGAGACTATGATTCCCCCATAAGTCGGGATGAGACTCTAGATGAAAAAATATATAATAAAAGAGGCCATAAAAAAAGAGAAGGCCCAAACAAAAAAATGAGAGAAAAAGAGAGAAGGGACAATGTTACTATCCTTTTACAACACTTGTGCTTCAAAGTAGCACCATGATCTTCATGATAAAGAGTCTCCTATGTTGTCACTTTCATATACTAGTGGGAATTTTACATTATAGAACTTGGATTGTATATTCCAATGATGGGCTTCCTTAAATTGCCCTAGGTCTTCATGAGCAAGCGAGTTGGATGCACACCCACTTAGTTTCTTTTGTTGAGCTTTCATACACTTATAGCTCTAATGCATCCGTTGCATGGCAATACCTACTCACTCACATTGATATCTATTGATGGGCATCTCCATAGCCCGTTGATACGCCTAGTTGATGTGAGACTATCTTCTCCTTTTTGTCTTCTCCACAACCACCATTCTATTCCACATATAGAAACAATTGCTTGGCTTGTCATCCGGGTTGTGCATTATTTAAATACTTTGTGTGGTGAAGATAGAGCATAGCCAGACTATATGATTTTGTAGGGATAACTTTCTTTGGCCATGTTACTTTGAGAAGACATGATTGCTTTGTTAGTATACTTGAAGTATTATTATTTTTATGTCAATATTAAACTTTTATCTTGAATCTTTTAGATCTGAATCTTTATACCACAAATAAGAGAATTACATTGAAAATTATGCCAAGTAGCATTCCACATCAAAAATTCTGTTTTTATCATTTACCTACTCGAGGACGAGCAGGAACTAAGCTTGGGGATGCTTGATACGTCTCCAACGTATGTATAATTTTTGATTGTTCCATGCTATTATATATTCTGTTTTGGATGTTTAATGGGCTTTATTATACACTTTATATTATTTTTGGGGCTAACCTATTAACCGGAGGCCCAGCCCGAATTGCTGTTTTTTTGCCTATTTCAGTGTTTCGAAGGAAAATGATATCAAACGGAGTCCAAACAGAATGAAACCTTTGGGAACATGATTTTCGGAACAAACGTGATCCAGAGGACTTGGAGTGGACGTCAAGCAATCAACGAGGAGGCCACGAGGCAGGGGGCGCGCCCTCCACCCTCGTGGGCCCCTCGTAGCTCTTCTGACCGACCTCTTTCGCCTATATATACTCATATACCCTGGAAACATCATATACGGAGCAAAAACCCTATTTCCACCGCCGCAACCTTCTGTACCCATGAGATCCCATCTTGGGGCCTTTTTCGGTGCTCCGCCAGAGGGGGCATTGATCACGGAGGGCTTCTACATCAACACCATAGCCTCTCCGATGATGTGTGAGTAGTTTACCTCAGACCTTTGGGTCCATAGTTATTAGCTAGATGGCTTCTTCTCTCTCTTTGGATCTCAATACAAAGTTCTCCACAATTCTCATAGAGATCTATTTGATGTAACTCTTCTTCTGCGGTGTGTTTGTCGAGATCCAATGAATTGTGGGTTTATGATCAAGATTATCTATGAACAATATTTGAATCTCCTATGAATTCTTTTATGTATGATTGGTTATCTTTGCAAGTCACTTCGAATTATCAGTTTGGTTTGGCCTACTAGATTGATCTTTCTTGCAATGGGAGAAGTGCTTAGCTTTGGGTTCAATCTTGCGGTGCTCGATCCCAGTGACAATAGGGGAAACGACACGTATTGTATTGTTGCCATCGAGGATAAAAAGATGTGGTTTATATCATATTGCATGAGTTTATCCCTCCACATCATGTCATCTTGCTTAAAGCGTTACTCCGTTCTTATGAACTTAATACTCTAGATGCATGCTGGATAGCGGTCGATGTGTGGAGTAATAGTAGTAGATGCAGGCAGGAGTCGGTCTACTTTTCACGGACGTGATGCCTATATACATGATCATACCTAGATATTCTCATAACTATGCTCAATTCTATCAATTGCTCGACAGTAATTCGTTTACCCACCGTAATACTTATGCTATCTCGAGAGAAGCCACTAGTGAAACCTATGGCCCCCGGGTCTATTCTCCATCATATTAATCTCCCATCAACAAGTTATTTCTATTACCGTTTATTTTGCTTTCTTTACTTTTAGTCTTTATCATAAAACTACCAAAAATATTATTTTATCATCTCTATCAGATCTCACTTTTGCAAGTGGCCGTGAAGGGATTGACAACCCCTTTATCGCATTGGTTGCAAGGTTCTTATTTGTTTGTGTAGGTGCGTGGGACTTGAGCGTGGTCTCCTACTGGATTGATACATTGGTTCTCAAAAACCGAGGGAAATACTTATGCTACTTTGCTGCATCACCCTTTCCTCTTCAAGGGAAAACCAACGCAGTGCTCAAGAGGTAGCACCTATCCCGCCATGGTCGTCGCCCACGAAGGACTTGCCTCACTAGGGTAGATATTCACGAAGTAGGCGATCTCCTTGCCCATACAAACTCCTTGGTTCAACTCCACAATCTTGACGGAGGCTCCCAAGTTACACCTAACCAATCTAGGAGACACCACTCTCCAAAAGGTAATAGATGGTGTGTTGATGATGAACTCCTTGCTCTTGTGCTTCAAAACGGTAGTCTCCCCAACACTCAACTCTCTCTCATAGGATAGGATTTGGTGAAAAGATGATTTAAGTGGAAAGCAAGTTGGAGAAGGCTAGAGATCAAGATTTATGTGGTTGGAATGGAATATCTTGACCTCAACACATGAGTAGGTGGTTCTCTCTCAGAAAATGTATGCTGGAAGTGTAGGTATGTTCTGATGGCTCTCCTCACAAATGAAGAGTGGGTGGAGGGGTATATATAGCCTCCACACAAAATCTACAGTTACACACAAATCACTAAACTCGGTGGGACCGAATCAGAAAACTCGGTCAGACCGATTCAGTTGATAATGTGATCGTTAGGCATTTTGGTGGGACCGACATGATCAACTGGGTAGGACCGATGTGCTAGGGTTAGGGTGAAACCTCATCGGTTTGACCGATTACACAAACTCGGTGGGACTGATTTTGGTAAAGAGCTTACCAGAGAGTTGGTCAAGCAAACTCGGTGAGACCGATTACAAATCCCGGTGGGACCGAAATAAATGCAACATGCACGAGAGAGTTTGCAAGCCCATCTCGGTGAGACCGAGATCCCATCGGTGAGACCGAATTGATTAGGGTTTGTGGAAGTGGCTATGTCAAATGAACTCGGTGGCGCCGGATAGAATATTTCGGTGGGGCCGAGTTTGAATTTTGGTTTGGGACATATGTGGATGTGAGAAAGTGGTTGAGGGTTTTGGAGCATATCACTAAGCATTTTGAGCAAGAAACCCATTAAGCAACACCTCATCCCCTTTTAATAGCATTGGCTTTTCCTATGGACTCAATGTGATCTTGGATCACTAAAAGTCTTGAGCTTTAGAGATTGAGCCAATCCTTTGTCTTTAGCACCTTGAAGGGGTTCCACATCCTCTTGTCCACGCCACTCCATTTGTTGAACTTGTCTGAAATATTCTAGATGAAGACATTAGTCCAACAAGAGATATGTTGACATTAATTACCAAAACCACCCAGGGAGCACTTGTGCTTTCAGCCCAGCTCATGAATTTCCTCCAAATTTCTTTTCTTGCCCGTTTGTCGGTGTTTGGTGTCATTTCTGTCCAAATAGAGTGATGCCAAGTGATCCCGACACTGTTTGTAGAAATGGTACTTAGGTATCGCGCCAATTTCTTTATTGCAGCCCCGCCTATCATTTCAGTGATAGACATGCTTCTACCCCGGATCGTCCTTTTTATCTTGTCGTGTTGGCAACCCTTAATGGTCTCAGTCATCATTAAAAGGGCAATGTCAACCGACTCAGTTTTTCCCGCTATCCTATTTCTTGGACGAGTACGAATCTTTTCCATGCGCTTGATAATAATGTGGCCGCGACATTCGTGTCCCGCTACATGGTTACCAAGTATGTCCTCGCCTTCCAGTTAGTCAAGGATGTTACCTTGCTAGCTAGCACTTGGTGTAGCCTTGTTTACACCCATCCTTCCACACATTTATTCGTCCTCGTGCAAACCGTCACAGCATGCTAGATCGTAGTACCGGAGATCCCGCGAGATTTGTGTGCTTAAGTAGGCATGCATATTGTGTGAATAGCAGTAATATGTGACTTTATTTGTGTGCAAATTGATTGTTGTGTGGTTTTGTGTAGTTGAGTTTTCTTTTTTTCTTGCTTTTTGGGCCCTCGGTGTTATATATTTTCCCCATATTAAAGTCGCTTGTCAACCGACACTGGCCCCGAAGAATCAGCAAGGAGTTTTAATATTTGGAAACTCAGCTAAACAGAATGGAATTCTCAGCCGACTGCAGTGAAATGGGGAATATCTGATCTTGAAGCTGATAATCAATTTTGCATTAGTGTGCACTCCTCACAACAGTACAGATAAATCAAGTCTACATTAGTACAAAATCCACACAGCAGTAATAATCCAGCCAGCAGAAAGATAAGTCAGTTGCAAGACCAACGGTATATATTTAGGTTAAAGTTATGGATCTTATACAAAGTTTTGGCTCAGCAATAAACGATGCTTGAAATATGTTATACTCTGGAAGAAAGTCGGAATGTGCTATGATCAAGGAAGACAGTCAAACAAATTTTCTCCTGCAAGTAATCAGACGTAGAATATTATGGGTGTGAGTATGGCTTTCATTCCGCATATCACAGTATGAAGTTTTGGGTATAAGAAACTCAGTCTTCCTCCACCCACTATCGGAAGAAGCCTATGGTGCAAGGTTCCTCAATTTTCCTCAGTACAATGAACAGATTCTGGCCCAGGATACCCAGTCTTTCTCAGCAAGATACCTCAGTAAAAGTTTCTGACAGACGGGAATGAATCTTTCCCAACAAGCAACTGGAGGAGAAGCTTCTCAGATACGAAAACCAGGCTTCTCCAGCACAATACTCAGGCCCAGCTTCGTGTGTAAGCTATCATCCTTCTTCTGCACGCTACCCCAACAAAAGCTTTGAGCAGAAGCTAACGAGTCTTCCTCATCAAGCTACTCAGATGGCTTCTCTCGTAAGTCACCTAGTCCGCGTCAGTAGCACACTATTGCACCGTCCTCGGAGATTATACGGGGAGATGGCTGCTACCTCTTGAGCATGCCCTGGTTTTCCCTTGAAGAGGAAAGGGTGATGCAGCACAGCAGTGTAAGTATTTCCCTCAGTTTTTGAGAACCAAGGTATCAATCTAGTAGGAGACTACACACAAATCGCCTAGTACCTGCACAAACAATCAAGAACCTTGCAACCAACGTGATAAAGGGGTTGTCAATCCCTTCACGGCCACTTGCAAAAGTGAGATCTGATAAAGATAATAAGATAAATATTTTTGGTATTTTGTTGTATAGATTGGAAAATAAAGATTGTAGAGTAAATAGTAAACTAGAACTGTAGATTCAAAACTTATATGATGTAAAGTAGACCCGGGGGCCATAGGTTTCACTAGTGGCTTCTCTCAAGATAGCATATATTACGGTGGGTGAACAAATTACTGCCGAGCAATTGATAGAAAAGTGCATAGTTATGATGATATCTAAGGCAATGATCATGAATATAGGCATCACGTCCCTGTCAAATAGACCGAAACGATTCTACATCTACTACTGTTACTCCACACATCGGCCGCTATCCAGCATGCATCTAGAGTATTAAGTTCATAAGAACGGAGTAACGCTTTAAGCAAGATGACATGATGTAGAGGGATAAACTCAAGCAATATGTTATAAACCCCATCTTTTTATCCTCGATGGCAACAATACAATACGTGTCGTTTCCCTTTCTGTCACTGGGATCGAGCACCGCAAGATTGAACCCAAAGCTAAGCACTTCTCCCATTGCAAGAAAGATCAATCTAGTAGGCCAAACTAAACTGATAATTCGAAGAGACTTGCAAAGATATCAAATCATGCATATAAGAATTCAGAGAAGAGCCAAATAATATTCATAGATAATCAAGTTCATAAACCCACAATTCATCGGATCTCGGCAAACACACCGCAAAATAGTATTACATCGAATAGATCTCCAAGAACATCGAGGAGAAGTTTGTATTGAGATCCAAAGAGAGAGAAAAGCCATCTAGCTAATAACTATGGACCCGAAGGTCTGTGGTAAACTACTCACACATCATCGGACAGGCTATGGTGTTGATGTACAAGCCCTCCATGATCGAACCCCCCTCCGACAGATCGCCGGAAAAGGCCCCAAGATGGGATCTCACAGGTACAGAAGGTTTCGGCGGTGGAAAAGTGGTTTCATGGCTCCCCTGGATGTTTTCAGGGTATAAGAGTATATATAGGTGAAAGAAGTAGGTCGGTGGAGCTACGAGGGGCCCATGAGGGTGGGGGGCGCGCCTACCCCTCGGGCACGCCCTCCAACCTCGGGGCCACCTTGTTGCTTCCTTGACTTCCACTCCATGTCTCCTGGATTGCGTTTGTAACAAAAAAGATCCTCGCGAAGGTTTTGTTCCATTTGGATTCCGTTTGATATTCCTTTTCTACGAAACACTGAAATAGGCAAAAAAAACAGCAATTTGCACTGGGCCTTCGGTTTATAGGTTAGTCCCAAAAATAATATAAAAGAGCATAATAAAGCCCATTAAACATCCAAAACAGATAATATAATAGCATGGAACAATCAAAATTTATAGATACGTTGGAGACATATCAAGCATCCCCAAGCTTAATTCCTGCTCGTTCTCGAGTATGTAAATGATAAAAACAGAATTTATGAGGTGGAATGCTACCTAACATAATTTTCAATGTAATTCTCTTTATTGTGGCATGAATGTTTAGATCCAAAAGATTCTAGACAAAGTTTTAATATTGACATAAAAATAGTAATACTTCAAGCATGCTAACCAAGCAATTATGTCTTATCAAAATAACATAGCCAAAGAAAGCTTATCCCTACAAAATCATATAGTTTGGCCATGCTTCATTCTCGTCACACAAAATGCTCCCATCATGCACAACCCTGATGACAAGCCAAGCAATTGTTTCATACTTAGCCTTTTCAAACTCTTTCAACTTTTACGCAATATATGAGCGCAAGCCATGGACATAGCACTATGGGTGAAATAGCATATGATGATGGGGGTTATGTGAGAAGACAAAAAAGGAGAAAGTCTCACATTGACGTGGCTAATCAACGGGCTATGGAGATGCCCATCAATTGATGTCAATGCGAGGAGTAGGGATTGCCATGCAAAGGATGCACTAGGGCTATAAATATATGAAAGCTCATCAAAAGAAACTAAGTGGGTGTGCATCCAACTTGCTTGCTCACGAAGACCTAGGGCATTTTAAGGAAGCCCATCATTGGAATATACAAGCCAAGTTCTATAATGAAAAATTTCCACTAGTATATGAAAGTGAAAAAATAAGAAACTCTCTATCATGAAGATCATGGTGCTATTTAAAGAACAAGTGTGGAAAAAGGATAGTAACATTGTCCCTTCTCTCTTTTTCTCTCATTTTTTTATATGGGCCTTTTTTATGGCCTCCTTTTTATTTTATTTTATTTGGGCTTCTTTGGCCTCTCTTTTTTCGTCCGGAGTCTCACCTGACTTGTGGGGGAATCATAGTCTCCATCATCCTTTCCTCACATGGGACAATGCTCTAATAATAAAAATCATCACACTTCTATTTACTTACAACTCAAGAATTAGAACTCGATACTTAGAACAAAATATGACTCTATGTGAATGCCTCGGGCGGTGTACCGGGATATGCAATGAATCAAGAGCGACATGTATGAAAGAATTATGAAGGTGGCTTTGCCACAAATACGATGTCAACTACATGATCATGCAAAGCAATATGACAATGATGGAGCGTGTCATAATAAACGGAACGGTGGAAAGTTGAATGGCAATATATCTCGGAATGGATATGGAAATGCCATAATATGTAGGTATGGTGGCTGTTTTGAGGAAGATATAAGGAGGCTTATGTGTGATAGAGCGTATCATATCACGGGGTTTGGATGCACCGGCGAAGTTTGCACCAACTCTCGAGGTGAGAAAGGGCAATGCACGGTACCGAAGAGGCTAGCAACGATTGAAGGGTGAGAGTGCGTATAATCAAGGGACTCAACATTGGTCATAAAGAACTCACATACTTATGCAAAAATCTACAAGTCATCAAAACTAAGCACTACGCGCATGCTCCTAGAGGTATAGATTGGTAGGAAAAGACCATCGCTCGTCCCCGACCGCCAGTCATAAGGAAAGCAATCAAAGAACACCCCATGCTTCAAATTTGTCACACAACGTTTACCATACATGCATGCTACGGGACTTGCAATCCTCAACACAAGTATTTCTCAATTCCACAATTACCCAACTAGCATGACTCTAACATTACCACCTTTATATCTCAAAACAACTATCAAGTATCAAACTTATCATAGTAGTTAATGCACTCTATATGAAAGTTTTTATTATACCCATCTTGGATGCCTATCATATTAGGACTAATTTTATAGCCAAAGCGAATTACCATGCTGCTCTAAAAGACTCTCAAAATAATATAAGTGAAGCATGAGAGATCAATAATTTCTATAAAATAAACTACCACCGTGCTCTAAAAAGGTATAAGTGAAGTACTAGAGCAAAATTATCTAGCTCAAAAGATATAAGTGAAGCACATAGAGTATTCTAGTAAATTTGATTCATGTGTGTCTCTCCAAAAGGTGTGTACAGAAAGGATGATTGTGGTAAACTAAAAAGCAAAGACTCAAATCGTACAAGACGCTCCAAGCAAAACACATATCATGTGGTGAATAAAAATATAGCCTCAAGTAAAATTACCGATAGACGAAGACGAAAGAGGGGATGCCTTCCGGGGCATCCCCAAGCTTAGGCTTTTGGTTGTCCTTGAATTTTACCTTGGGGTGCCTTGGGCATCCCCAAGCTTAGGCTCTTGCCACTCCTTATTCCAAAATCCATCAAATCTTTACCCAAAAACTTGAAAAATTCACAACACAAAACTTAAACAGAAAATCTCATGAGCTCCGTTAGTGAAAGAAAACAAACCACCACTTTAAGGTACTGTAATGAACTCATTATTTATTTATATTGGTGTTAAAACTACTGTATTCCAACTTCTCTATGGTTCATACCCCCCGATACTAGCCATAGATTCATCAAAATAAGCAAACAACACACAAAAACAGAATCTGTCAAAAACAGAACAATCTGTAGTAATCTGTATCAAACGTATACTTATGTAACTCCAAAAATTCCGAAATAAATTGGTCGACGTGAGGAATTTATCTATTAATCATCTTCGAAAATAATCAACCTAAAATTACTCTCCAGTATAAAATGGCAGCTAATCTCGTGAGCTCTAAAGTTTCTCTTTTTTACAGAAAGATCAAAAAGACTTCACCCAAGTCTTCCCAAAGGTTCTACTTGGCACAAACACTAATTAAAACATAAAACCACATCTAAACAGAGGCTAGATGAATTATTTATTACTAAACAGGAACAAAAAGCAAGAAACAAAAATAAAATCGGGTTGCCTCCCAACAAGCGCTATCGTTTAACGCCCCTAGCTAGGCTTTGATAATTTTAATGATGCTCACGTCAAAGACAAGAATTAAAGCACAAAGAGAGCATCTTAAAACATAGGACAAACACATCTAAGTCTAACATACTTCCTATGCATAGGCATCTTATAGGCAAACAAATTATCAAGGCAAGCAAAAACTAGCATATGCAAGGAAGCGGAAAGAAACAATAGCAATCTCAACATAACGAGAGGTAATTTAGTAACATGAGAATTTCTACAACCATATTTTCCTCTCTCATAATAATTACATGTAGGATCATAAGCAAATTCAACAATATAGCTATCACAAAACATATTCTGAACACGATCCACATGTATGCAAAGTTGACACTCTTCCAAAATAGTGGGATTAACATTAACTAAAGTCATGACCTCTCCAAACCCACTTTTATCAAAAACTTCATAAGATTGAACATTCTCCAAATATGTGGGATCTAAAGTTGACACTCTTCCAAACCCACTTTCAATATTATTGCAAACGTTATTATCAATCTCATATTCATCATGAGGCTTAAATAAATTTTCAAGATCATAAGAAGAATCACCCCAATCATGATCATTGCAACAAATAGTAGTCATAGCAAAACTAGCATCCCCAAGCTTGAGGTTTTGCATATCATCAACACAATTGACATTAAGAGAATTTATAATAACATCATTGCAATCATGCATTCCATCGAAGGAACTATCAAGTATGGGTGCAATAGCAATGATCTCATGTTTAACATAAGGAACTATAGCAAATTCATCTTCATAAATATTGGCATCATGGCCACAAGAATAGCAAGCATCATGTTCATCAAGGGATATTTTAATCAAATCATCGGAATCATAATTATCTATAGATGCATGCATATCATTATTTTCTTCAGAAGCAATGGTCATTCTTTCAATAAATTCTTTGACATAGACTTTATGAGCATAGTTTTCATAACAATATTTAAGTATGTCAAAATTTTCAGATTCATAGAGAATAATATCATACTTTTCAATCAAAGAAGCAACTTCATAAGCACCCTTAAAAGCAACAAATTCTTCAATTTGTTCGATATCATAGTAACTATAAACACCCTTTGCATAAGAAGATAAGATTTCATTATCATTATACTCACATTGGTAGGGAAGGTGTTTTTTAGGGTTCTTAGAGCAACAAGTAAAATCATAAATTTCACAAAGATTCTAAGCATAGCATAGCAAACTATTTATTTGATACCATAAGAGCTTCCCTTTTTCAGACAAATGATGACGCACAAAATGAGCATGCCCATCTAAAGATTTTCCCTCAACTAAACTAGTTGGGGTTTCAGCACGAGCACATATAGATCAAAGATGATCTAGTAGAACACTTTAAGTGGATCCATATCAATAGATTTTTAGCAAGCAAAGATGCAAGCAAATAGAAGGCACATGGAAACACAAACAAAAAGACATACGGGAAGAAGGCGAAGAAAAGGCAAAGGTGAAGTGGGGGAGAGAAAAACGAGAGGCAAATGGCAAATAATGTAATGCGAGGGATAAGAGATTGTGATGGGTACTTGGTATGTCTTGACTTGAGTGTAGATCTCGCCGGCAACGGCGCCATAAATCCTTCTTGCTAACTCTTGAGCATGTGTAGGTTTTCCCTTGAAGAGGAAAGGGTGATGCAGCAAAGTAGCGTAAGTATTTCCCTTAGTTTTGAGAACCAAGGTATCAATCTAGTAGGACACAACACGCAAATCGCCTAGTACCTGCACAAACAATCAAGAACCTTGCAACCAACACAATAAAGGGGTTGTCAATCCCTTCACGGGCACTTGCAAAAGTGAGATCTGATAAAGATAATCAGATAAATATTTTTGGTATTTTGTTGTATAGATTGGAAAATAAAGATTGCAAAGTAAATAGTAAACTAGAATTGTAGATTGGAAACTTATATGATGTAAAGTAGACCCGGGGGCCATAGGTTTCAATAGTGGCTTCTCTCAAGATAGCATATATTACGGTGGGTGAACAAATTACTGCCGAGCAATTGATAGGAAAGTGCATAGTTATGATGATATCTAAGGCAATGATCATGAATATAGGCATCACGTCCGTGTCAAGTAGACCGAAACGATTTTGGATCTACTACTATTACTCCACACATCGACCGCTATCCAGCATGCATCTAGAGTATTAAGTTCATAAGAACAGAGAAACGCTTTAAGCACGATGACATGATGTAGAGGGATAAACTCAAGAAATATGATATAAAACCCATCGTTTTACCCTCGATGGCAAAAATACAATACGTGTCATTTCCCTTGCTGTCACTGGGATCGAGCAGCACAAGATTGAACCCAAAGCTAAGAACTTTCCCATTGCAAGAAAGATCAAACTAGTAGGCCAAACTAAACCGATAATTCGAAGAGACTTGCAAAGATATCAAATCATGCATATAAGAATTCAGAGAAGAACCAAATAATATTCATAGATAATCAAGTTCATAAACCCACAATTCGTTGGATCTCGGCAAACACACCGCAAAAGAGTATTACATCGAATAGATCTCCAAGAACATTGAGGAGAACTTTGTACAGAGATCCAAAGAGAGAGAATAAGCCATCTAGCTAATAACTATGGACCCGAAGGTCTGTGGTAAACTACTCACACATCATCGAAGAGGCTATGGTGTTGATGTAGAAGCCCTCCGTGATCGAATCCCCGTCCGGCAGATCACCGGAAAAGGCCCCAAGATGGGATCTCACGGGTACAGAAGGTTGCGGCAGTGGAAAAGTGGTTTCGTGGCTCCCCTGGATGTTTTCTTGGTATAAGAGTATATATAGGCGAAAGAAGTAGGTCGGTGGAGCTACGAGGGGCCCACGAGGGTGGGGGCGCGCCTACCCCCCCTGGGCGAGCCCTCCTGCCTCGTGGCCGCCTCGTTGCTTCCTTGACTTCCACTCCAAGTCTCCTGGATTGCGTTTGTTCCAAAAAATATCCTTGCGAAGGTTTCGTTCCGTTTGGATTCTGTTTGATATTCCTTTTCTGCGAACACTGAAATAGGCAAAAAAACAGCAATTTGCACTGGGCATTCGGTTAATAGGTTAGTCCCAAAAATAATATAAAAGAGCATAATAAAGCCCATTAAACATCCAAAATAGATAATATAATAGCATGGAACAATCAAACATTATAGATATGTTGGAGACGTATCAATGGCAGTACAGCTCGAGAATCGGATTCACAATAATTTTGTCAGAAGCACAAATCAGTCAAGGCATAGGTCTTCTTCAGAAATCAAGTGTTAGGCTACATATCTTCCCACATATATGGTGAAAATGTATCCCTAGACATGCAAGTGACTCAGCTAGTTTTCAACCCACGACACCTTCCCTTCTTCAGTACGACACCGCATGTCGTATTCAGTATTTCTACAAAGGTATGACACGGTCAGTAGGCAGTATATGATAGTGCAATTCAAGGATCAGATTCCCAATGATTTTGTCAGAAGTATCGTTCCGCCAAGACAAATGTCTGACGTAAAAATCGAGTATTCGGTTGCATATGATTCTTATACATATGGTGAGCATGTATCCCCGGTCAGATCAGTCACTCATACAGGATACGACAATGATCAAGCAGATATACCTAACAAAGGTACAGATCCAACTACCTCATGAGCCATGCAAATGAAGATAAGCAGAGATACACATCTTATGTAATACAAGGATCGACAACATCTGGATATGACATCACAGAATCAACACCCTTGACAGTGGCCACCAAGGCCAATATTCTTGCACCGACAAGGAGATCTCATGAACTCTTGTCACCCTCTTGTATGGTTGTCCTCAACAATGAGCTCTATACAGCTACAAGCTCCGAGTATATGTCATACATGTGAGGACCCAGGTCAGAAAATAATCCCAAGCAATCATGCCAAAATATTGCACTAATCACATTCATGGTCATACGAAGAATCAAGGACATGTGTGACCGAGTTATCTTAGTAGGGTATCCTGGCAAAGAAAATCATGACCGTCAAAGGATGAGACTGACAGTAAAGGTATGTTGATGATTTTTGCACGACCATCAGGGTCCGGATACCCAAGTCAGTCGAAAGCCCAAATTACATATGGAGCCACAAAGGCATACCCTCAAAGGTCTACTCTGTTCTACAAGGACTTTATATCCCGCTGACCCGCTTAAAATGGTTAGTGCGGAATATCCAAGTCTGTTCTGTCAGATCCAAGATTCAGGTACAACCGCGGCAGTTTGACTTCAGTGGCAGTATTAAAGCATCTCACGGCCTAGTACCACATCTGGGTATACCGACAACATGGGTAAATCAAAAATCAAACAATCAGTGCAGACCAGGTATATCCACTGGTGGAACCAAGTGCATGGACAACAGGTCATGAAAAATATTTTCCCAACAGCACCCTTGTCAGGACTAGTCTCATGAGGTTAATATTTGAGGTATGTTACATCTATAAATCCATAGCCCGTTATGTCGCTCACGACAGAAGGCAGTCGAATCTTTGGTACATATCTCATGCTCGAGCCCAAGAAACAAATCAAGATAAATCAGTACCACCTATGAACAGTCGGATCCTGTCAGGAGAATGGCCATGATTCTCAGCAGTTATTGAACCTGGAGGACATGCATTTGTTTGAGCAACCCCATTGCAGAATTAAAAAGGTTTTCATGACAAAAAGAAAATTGATGCTTCGATCCATTGGATATCACCACAGGTACGGAGAATCAATGTCAGCAAGAGGAATTGGTGTAGGAGCAAAAACTTGACAAAATTTGGGAAAAGGTGAAGCAAACCACCCCAGAGCAAGGTAAGTTGATCATATGAAATTCTCGGGGGAACAATAACTAAAGGAAAAAAGGATACCCGAGCTGGAAACAGTGTCCTCAAGTCATACTTGTTCCCTGAGCAACCAAATCTCGAGGACGAGATTTCTTTAAGGGGGAAGGTTTGTAACAGCCTGGTTATTGGCCCTTTTCTTTTTCTTTTGATTTATTTAATTTTTGCCCTGTTTTTCTTTTTGGAGTGGATCTGTGGCCTTGTCACCTGGGAGCTCATCTTCATCTCCTCTCCCAAGTGACTCATCATCCTCAAATCTATCCCTAGACCATGTCATTTTCCATTCTAGCCCAACCCTAAAAATCTTTTCTCAGGAATATTCCTTTTTCTATTAAAGGACTAACCCTATCTGCCCTAGGTTGTGAAGCAACCTATATTTTATTCACTCCCAAAGATCCCAATTAATTCTCATAAATTCTTTGGGTCATATGTTGCTCAAATATGCCCAAACTTTCATGTCCTAGCCCAAGAATAATTCCCCAATAATTATTCTTCATTTCTGTCCAGTGTGGCTTTCTGTGAAGGAAGTGCCACCTATATTTCCTTGTTGGCTCCCAAACCCTTTGGGCATGCTATTTCACCCAAATAATTGCCTCATGCAAAAATTCAACTTTATTTGCCTAGCCAATCTTCCTCAGCAATTTTTCAAACTTTCTGTCGGATAGAAGGCATTGTGAAGGAAGTACTACCTAGGAGTTTCCAAATGAGTTGGAATTTTGCACACTCCTTAATGTGCTCATATTATAACACTCCTCCAAATTTCAGCCCCATCCAATCATCTATGTGAGCACAGGACCAAATCATTGATTCTGTTAATATTTTCAGGTTGTGAAGCAAGTATATTTTATATTGCTTCATTAATTCCGAGAAATTACAAGACTGTGATCCTACCAAAATAACATCTCTCCACGAAATTTGTGAGCATTTCATCAAGCCAATATTTCTCCAAAATTATTCCAAGTTTCTGGTCAGTGAGGATGTTTGTGAAACAAGTACCACTTTGGCTTGTCCATTTGGTATGAAATGTTTACATCATATTCTTATGATCAAATCATCATGATATACCCAATTTCAGCTCAAGTGGACACATCATTTGAGTGCATCATCATGATTTTGATTCTGGACCATTTTGGTCAGTTGCAAAGCAACTATATTAAGCCTTGGTTCATTTAGCCTCAAAACCTCCAGGATCATAGTCCTTCCGTAGCTAATCATCCCAGACAACACCACTGGTTCCAATCCCTTTCCTGTTGATGAGCAGTTCACAGCCAAGTTTGCTACAGCAAACTTCAGAGTTCAATTCCAACCAAACCACTATGACCCAGATCAAGCCATGGCCTCATCAATGCTCTATCTTGGAAGGGCTTCACCCCAGACATAGTTTGCAATTCCCTTGTTTCCTCCCTGTGCCTTGTCCCGTGGTGACCGCGTAGCTGGCATGCCCATTTACACGCTCTGTGTGCAGTGGCCGCGTCCAGGCATCGTTTGCGCTTTGGCCTCTCCTCCCCTCGCCGTCTTCGCGCGGTGAGCATGTCCAGCGTCTTCACCTCGTCGTCGTCGTTCCTCTCGACCTCTCTCCCCCTCCATCCGCTTCCTAACCGACACTCGCCACCGAATGGCCACGAGAGCACAGTAGCCAACATGGCATTGAATGCGCTCGGCCGCTTCCTCCTCATGGCCGTGGCGTTGTCTACCTCTCTATGAGCCTCCCCTGTTCCTTCCCCGTCGCCTACCGTCGTGCTCGGGAGCGTAGCCACGCGTCCGCGGCTCCGGCCACGCGTCCGCGGCGATGCCAGCTCGAACTCCTCCTCCCCTGGCTATATAAGCCCACCCCGAGGCCTCTCAACATCACCAAGCTTCTTCCCTCCCTCCTATCTTCCTCCCCGACCACCCAAGCAAGCTCGAGGAGCTCTCATTCCCTCCCCCCATCGCCACGGCCGTCGCTCTATCCAAGCTAAATTCGCTCAAAGCCGTCCTCCTCCTTCTATTCTTCCACCACCATAGCCCCTCTCTACCTCCGGCGACCCTCCCCTGCCGTTTCTGTCATCCTCCAGCGCACCAGGGAGTCGTGCCCGTCGCCGCCCGACGTGGCCATCCGCTGCGGTCGAAGCTGCTCCCGCTCCCGTCGTCTTCAGCAACCGGGAGGCCGACCAGGCGACGCGGCTCGGTCCCCCGAGCATGTTGGTGTGCCGAGCACCGCGGGAGGCGGCTGGAATCTGCTCTGCCGCAGCCGAACACCGACGCGAGAGGTTGATGGCGCTGACCTGGCCAGGCGGGCCCCACCGCCCGCGGACCCCACTCGTCAGCCGCACAGCCCGTTGACCCGCCCTCGCTTACGTGGATTAGTGGAAACGTATTCCCGAGAGTACGTTTTCGCTAACCGAAAGTGTAAGCAGCTGCGGTTGTGGGATGGAATGCGCTTTCATTTCACCGAAAGCGTATTTCCTCAAGTGCACGTTCTGTTTTTCCGGCTAAGGGCCTGTTTGTGATGGTTTTATTTACAAATGGGTCCCTGGCAGAAAAACTATCGTATCTTTTTATTCCCAACTCCAAATGAGGTGATTCCAAAGCCCACTTCTTCGTCTCGTCGAGATCTTTCTGTTGGTATCATTTTCACAATGTGTTAACATTCTAGAAATAACCATTATGCCCTTGCCTTTAATCAGCCCCCTCCGAGAGAGAATAGTTTCCGGCGATTCTTTTTGCGAGCTTCTCGTACTTTCTTCTGGTGAATCCTTCCACCCCAGGAAAGCCACACCCTCCATTTGCATGATTGCAATGCAGTTACATGGTTTAAATTATTTGAACTTGTTTAAAATATTGTTTTAGTTAATTGTGATTTGTTCATGGCATTTCTCGGAGTATAGTTTGGTCTTGCTATTGCCATGATATTGATTGGAGTTTTAGGTTTAATACTTTGCATCTTATGTGGATGACATATTGCCTTTGGATTCTTAGTGGACATTATGACTATTTTCATGATGGTATTATATTTTGGAGTATTACTTTGAATGTCATGCTGCCTTCAGATTATTAGTGGCTAGAATTGTTTTCATCATGATGCTAGTTGATATTATGTTTTGGAGTATGATTTCGGAGATGATGTTTACATGTGGATCTTAGCCAGATCGCTTGTTCTTGATATTTGAGAAGTAGTAATATCGTTCTTGGATTCATCATGATGGTAGTGTTATGCCATCCTCGGAATATTTGGGTATGACGTTATGATGCTTGGATTATTCGTTGGATATTGCTATGACTTGGATTATAGGTTGATAGATGGTATCATAGTATCAGTTAGCACAATTATATTTTTTGGGGTTAAATTCCGTTATTAAGTTGGTCAGGTGCCACCGAACCGGGCTTTTCTAGTGCAACCACATTTGCCTTTATGGGAAGGCCCTAATGCGATGCTATTACTGTGTCTCTCGCTGGTGCCTCCAACGAGGGAAGGTTATGGGCGCGCGCTACCCTGATCAGGTAGGCAGACATAAGCCTTGTGTGACCGTTTGTTGTTATGGTACCTTGTCCCCATTTGGGACCCTTTTTTGTTTTGCCATGACGGTGGCCGTTGATGCCTTTGGTAGGCACGAGGCCACCCAGGACTGAACCCAAAGGGGGTGTTGGTCGCAGTGGCTGGGAGAGTGTCATGGCAGTAGATCGGTTTTGTCGGAATGCCGTTGGTCCATCTGAATGGGAATGCGAGGCCATGGGTTCCTTGGTGTGGGTAAAGTGCGCTACCTCTGCACAGTGTGTGTGTTTAATTATCGATAGCCGCGTCCTCGATCATGGGCATAAGTTCGTACTAGGTCACACCGTTCGATCAACACTCACATGACGGAATGCCTTATAGGGGATTGATATGTTGATATATATTGTGAGCAGTAACAGCTTGGCAGGATATTGATGATGATGTTGGGATGATCTCGAGGATGATCATTCAGTTTGTGATGTGGTCACGCGGTGATCACATGGAAGTTTTGATCACGAGGTGATCATGTGGATGTTTTTATCACGAGTTGATGAGGTGGATCACGATGTGATCATGGCGGTATATTACTTGGCCGGATAGCCAAGTGTGAGATGGTTCATATGGTACATGAGAGTTGAGATGATGGTTTATCAGTATTCTAGTAGTTCATATCAAGATTATTAGTTGTTTCATCATGGTAGCCGTTAATTTAATTATCATGTTTAATGTTATGTTATTGTCTTGCCTTGATGTTTATGGTTGTTGTGCCCTTGCAAGTACATTCAATGTACTGACCTGGCGTGTCATGCCAGATTGCAGGTGATGGCATGATTGCTTGATTGCTTGTCGAGGTTTCCGTGCTTGCAAGCTAGATCGTGTCCCAGCCAGAGTCCCTGCGGAGTGGAGTTCACCACCTTCGTCATTGTTCCGTAGAAGTATTCCGCTGCTACGAGTTGTTCTGCTGCTAGCATAGACAAGTGTAGTATCGCAGGCGTAGTGTCGTCATGCTGATGTGCTTCTTTGTAACATCAGACCCTTGTATTATTATTCTTGTAATAAGAGCTGATTTGTTCTATGTCAAGCAGTGCCGTATTACAGAGACTTCTCCTCGATCTCTGGGCTGGAATACGGGGCGTTCTGGTTTCTCTGAGCCGGGGTGCCACAGAAGTTCAACCTAGACCTGCCTCCATGCTATGACGGCACCCTCGATCCTGCTGAGTTCCTACAGCTCTACGAACTGAGCATCGAGGCGGACAACGGCGATGAGAAGGTCATGGTGAACTGGTTTCCCATGGCACTCAAGGATGGCGCGCGCTCGTGGCTCCTGAACCTCCCCGCGGGATCGATCTCCTCCTGGGACGAGATGCGAGAGCGCTTCGTCGCCAACTTCTAGAGCACTCGCGACTGTGCACCAGCCACAGGTGACCTACGGCACATCAAGCAGTATCCAGGAGAAACCTTGCACAAATACATCCAGCGCTTCACCAACATTCGCCTCAAGATCCCTAAGGTGTCAGATGAGGCCATCGTTTCGGCGTTCACCGATGGCATCCGTGACGTCAAGATGAAGGAGGAGCTCGCCATACACGAGGACCTATGCTTGGCTGTGGAGATTTTCAACATGGCAACCAGGTGTGCGAGAGCTGAGGAAGGACGCCTCTCCCTCCTCGAGCTCCCGGAGGCTGATCTGGAAGATAAGAAGGCCAAGGCCAAGGACGTGAAGCTCAAGGGCCTAACTGTGCTCGCTGCCGAACCTGAGATGAAGTGTGGTTGCGACCACCCGGAGTCATCCAACGGCAGCCGCCCGTTATATGTCTTCCACAACGTACACATCCACAACACCAATGACTACCAAGAGCTCAGGGCCATCCGCGACGGGCGCCTCGGTCGTCGCCCCGAGCGCAATGACCGAGGCTATGGCCGTGGAGGAGGGCGAGGTGGAGGACGCTGGGACAACCGCGACCCCTGCCAGGACTGGCGCGACCAGCCTCGTGAGGACCGCTGGCAGGGCCAGCCTCACGAGGGTCCCTAGAGGGATCAGCCTCATGAGGACCGCCCTCAGGGCAACGCTGGCATTCCTCCGCTGCCACCGCCACCAAGAAGGAACGATGACCACCACCAAGATGATGGGGCTGGGGGCTTTCAAGAGCCTCATGCCATCGCTTGCATCCTAGGCGGCGCTCGGGCCCCTGCCTCCCATCGCATCTTCAAGCAGTTCGCTCTCGAGGTGAACGCGGCCCTCCCCAAGGTCGAGGCGACGCGTCCACTCAAGTGGTCCAAGTATGCCATCACCTTCGACTCTATTGACCATCTCAAGTGCGCGGTCACTGCCGGCGCCCTCCCGATGCTCTGCTCACCTACCATCAACAACGTCCTCGTCACCAAGACACTCATCGATGGCGGGGCGGTGCTCATTGTTCTCTCCGTCAAGTCGTTCGACAGGCTCCAGGTGTCATACGACCAGCTTCAGCCTACCAAGCCTTTTTCAGGAGTGACCGATGGCTCCACCACCCCGATAGGGCAGATCCGCCTCCCTGGCACCTTCGGCAAGTGTGACAACTACCACACTGAGCTTATCGACTTCGACATCGCCCACATTCGCCTCCCGTACAACGCCATCCTTGGGTATCCGGCCCTGGCCAAGTTCATGGCTGCGGCTCATCACGGCTACAATGTCCTCAAGATGCCAGGGAGCTGCGGCATCATCAGGGTTGCCTGCGACGAAAAGGACGCGGTGTCCTCTCTCAAGCGCGCCTGCCAGGCTGTAGCGGTCGAGAACCCAGATGACGAGGGTGTTGTCTACCCTCCTGAGGCCATCCCCAAGAAGAAGAAGCAGCTGCTCCGCCTAGGACCGCAGGAGGATGGAGCGACCGAAGGCCGTGCTTCAGGACCTGCGCCCACTGACGAGGTGCCTTCCCCTCTCCCATAGGAAGGAGTGCCCAGTGCCCCTCTCACGCTGGGCTCGGAGGCTCTCCTCTCGAGGGCCTCTGACCTGGCCAGCGTCACGAGTGAGGCGCTCGGGCACCATGTGGAGGCATGCTTCAATGCGTGTTTCCGCGAGGAGGGCGCGAGGCGCTCAGGAGTTCATCATCAAGGCAACCAAGGAGCTTCAGGAGGCAAGAGCCATGCGAGGCGAGCGTCGCCCCACACCACCCAGCGCGGCTCCCTCCCCTGACGAGGGCAGTGAGCTGCGAGTCTGCGTCAACATCCCAGGGCTCAACAGAGCCGTGTCTCAGGAGCTCTTCTGGTCGTCCTAGGTTGGTCGGTGCGAGGGCCCCCCTCACAGCTACGTTCGCATGCCTTTGGGTCTGCTGAACAGGGCTACCATGCACCAGCACCACATGCGGGGCATCCTGGCGGCTCATGAGGCCAGCCACCAGGCAATCCTATCGGAGCTGGCGTTGGATCCTGGCAAGCCCGCCGGGCCTCCAGAGTCTCACGAGGCTCGGGACCTGGACGGCTCGTGTGGAGTGACTTCTGCACCATGCGTCTTCAGCTACTTCAACACTTCTTCAGCAATGGTGCCAGGTGACACTTTTTTGGTTCGTTTAGTTGGGGGCGCCCCTCAGGTTGCATTATCCCCAAGCCGGGCGGGTCCGTCCCTGCGGCACGTATTGTTCTTTGCATCTATCAGAACTAGCCTTACCCTTCCATGAGTTGCTTTATGATTATAACCTCTCTGTCCAACGCCTTGTCGCCATGAACATCGTACGCCCTTGCAAACCCGCCCACGATCGCCTCATGATTAAGGACTGGCATGGCGTCTGTGCTTGGGTCCGTCCCTACAGCGCCGCTAAACCCAAGTGGCTGAGCTCTGGCTCGCGGGCCAGCTCCCATGCACGTCACCGCCCATGGTCCTTCGTGCCTTGTTCTCGCATGAGCTACTCAGGAGCGGATAAGTTAGGGCGCGCAACCCGATGCCTCGCCACCGCGGGAGCCATGTGCCGGTTGTCTTTCTTCAGGATCTTCGCATGAGAAGACTGGGCACGGCGTTTGTGCTCGGGTCCGTCCCTGCAGCATCGACAAAACCAACGGCTGAGCTCTATCTGGCGGGCCGGTCCCGTTCACATCACCTCCTGGGGTCGTTGGTGTTTGGCCTTCTCATGCGATACACTCAGGAGATTCACTCGGCGCAGGCTGCCTAACCATCTCGCAGGACCATCACAAGTGTCCCGAATCAAATTCAGGCACAACCCGCCTTGAGGTAGGGCCTCGTGAGTCCCGCGCTAGCTCACGAGTGCCCATACACACCTCCTCCAGTACTGCCGTGCAAGCCACATGTCAGTACGGGGTTGTACATGCCCCAGAGTCTCCCCTCAGAGGGAACTCACACCCACAAACCAGTGGAAGCCCCATGCTCCGTGCTGGCGGACGACACGGTCGAGGAGCGGCTATGCCCGTGCAAGAGCGGAAGCACCATGCTGCGCGCTGGTGAATAAACAGCTGAGGGCAACTGAACGGCTGCAGTAACCTCACGAGAGCCACCAAGCTCGCCGCTCAGCCTCACTGTGCCACTTTCCCCTCGGGAGGGTCGCGCGAGGCGGCTGGGCACGGGGGCTACGCTCAGGTCATGCCTGGCATACACCACCTCGCCAGGTCCCTCGGACCTGGTCTTCGTGCGCCCCTCCCGAGCGAGAGACCGGCGAGGAAAGGTATGGAGAGTTGTTCGTACGTCAAGGGGGACCCCTGGGCATCGTGACCCAGGGGCCTAACTGGTCATGCAGCCCCTCACGCCTTGGTCTCGTCCTGGTGATCCGGATGACCCAACGGCAGCTGAGGTATGCGCGAGGCTGGGCCCTGCCGACGCAGAACGCTTAAACCTACACCCGCACCTCCTTTGTGAGGGTTGTTCGTACGTCAAGGGGGACCCATGGGCATCGCGACCCAGGGGCCTAACTGGTCACGTAGCCCCTCACCCCTTGGTCTCGTCCTAGTGATCTGGACGACCCAACGGCAGCTGAGGTATGTGCAGGGTCGGGCCCTGCTGACGCAAAGGACTAAAGCAAACGGAAAGGAAATCACGAAATCCTAGCAAATTATTACAGAACATATTGTCCCTTAAAACCTCAAAGCATAAGTTCTTACGCCTCCACGAGGCACGATAAATGTTGCAGGATTAAAGTAGGAGGAAGCGCCGCCGTTGAGCCTCTTCCTCTGCCTTGGACACCGCCGTCGCCCGCCTGGGGAGGCCCGTCATCAACAACGTCGCGACCGTCCTTGCCATCAGCCGCGGCCGCGGGGTCGACGTAGAGGAACTTCTGCAGCAGGGTCTCCACCTGTTTCTTCACGGGCTCGACGGCAGCCTCATGGAGCTCAGGGGCCCCATGTTCGAGCAACGCACCAAGGTTGAAGCTGGGGTCCCGAAGATGGAGGTTGCTGAAGATGCGAGTCGCGGCCGATGTAAAAAGCGCGTGAGCCTCTCCCTCCACCATGGGGCCCACTCCAACGACGATGCCCTCGAGCGCCGCGACATGCTTGGGGAGCAGCCCGGCGGGGCCTTCCTCCAGAGTCGCCGGTGGCTTCTCATACCCTGCCCCATAAAGGTCCTGCAGCGCCGTGCACAACCTTGACTCGAGGGAGACGAAGGCGTCGCGCCCTGCGGCGCCTACCTGCTCAGCCGCGGCAAGGGACATCTCCATGGCCTCCAGCCCGGCCTTCTTCTCGGATACAAGCTTGGTGTAGGACGCCTGGGCCGCCTCCAACTCCTCCTTCAGCTTACCCAGGCGGCTCCACTCAGACACTGCGCCGGTCAGCGTCGCGTCACAAGCCATGGTGACCTCGCCGGCCTCGCTCCTGCCCTCCGCGACGGCGGCCTCGGCCTGACCCCAAGCTGTCCTGATGGACGAGTCTGCCTGGAGCCATCCCGAGACCAGCTCCAGACGCCCCGTCGCCACGCGCCGGTTTGCGCCCTGAAGATCAGTCCGGAGCCGGTCCGGCATGGTGAAGGCCTCCTCCAGAGCACATGGCATGGCAGAGGAGCCATGGCCCGCCAGCATGATGGCTTGGGGAGGAGGTGGCACCGGCGCCTGGGCTGGCGAAGCAACAACAACAAGGACGGTAGGGAGCTCTGGAGCCCTCAGACCCCCAGCGGGTGCGCTGGAGACGGGTGCCTCCGGAGTTGGTGCTACCACTTGAGCACTGCGTTGGTTTTCCCTTGAAGAGGAAAGGGTGATGCAGTAAAGTAGCGTAAGTATTTCCCTAAGTTTTTGAGAACCAAGGTATCAATCCAGTAGGAGGCCACGCTCAAGTCCCTCGCACCTACAAAAACAAATAAAACCTCGCAACCAACGCAATAAAGGGGTTGTCAATCCCTTCACGGTCACCTACGAAAGTGAGATCTGATAGATATGATAAGATAATATTTTTGGTATTTTTATGATAAAGATGCAAAGTAAAATAAAAGGCAATAAAAAATAGCTAAGTGTTTGAAGATTAATATGATGGAAAATAGACCCGGGGGCCATAGGTTTCACTAGTGGCTTCTCTCAAGAGCATAAGTATTACGGTGGGTGAACAAATTACTATTGAGAAATTGTTAGAATTGAGCATAGTTATGAGAATATCTAGGTATGATCATGTATATAGGCATCACGTCCGTGACAAGTAGACCGACTCCTGCCTGCATCTACTACTATTACTCCACACATCGACCGCTATCCAACATGCATCTAGAGTATTAAGTTCAAAAGAACAGAGTAACGCTTTAAGTAAGATGACATGATGTAGAGGGATAAACTCATGCAATATGATATAAACCCCATATTGTTATCCTCGATGGCAACAATACAATACGTGCCTTGCTGCCCCTGCTGTCACTGGGAAAGGACACCGCAAGATTGAACCCAAAGCTAAGCACTTCTCCCATTGCAAGAAAGATCAATCTAGTAGGCCAAACCAAACTAATAATTCGAAGAGACTTGCAAAGATAACCAATCATACATAAAATAATTCAGCGGAGATTCAAATAATGTTCATAGATAAACTTGATCATAAACCCATAATTCATCGGTCTCAACAAACACACCGCAAAAGAAGATTACATCGAATAGATCTCCACGAGAATCGTGGAGAACTTTGTATTGAGTTCCAAAAAGAGAGAAGAAGCCATCTAGCTAATAACTATGGACCCGAAGGTCTGAGGTAAACTACTCACACATCATCGAAGAGGCAATGGTGTTGATGTAGAAGCCCTCCGTGATCAATGCCCCCTCCGGCAGGACGCCGGAAAAGGCCTCAAGATGGGATCTCATGGGTGTAGAAAGTTGCGGCGATGGAATTAGGTTTTCGTGGATGCTTCTGTTGGTTTGGGGGTACGTAGGTATATATAGGAGGAAGAAGTACGTCGGTGGAGCAACATTGGCCCCACGAGGGTGGAGGGCGCGCCCAGCGGGTAGGCACGCCCCTCTGCCTCATGCTCTCCTGGTTGATTTCTTGACGTAGACTCCAAGTCCTCTGGATCACATTTGTTCCAAAAATCACGTTCCCGAAGGTTTCATTCCGTTTGGACTCCGTTTGATATTCTTTTTGTGCGAAACTCTGAAATAGGCAAAAAAGCAGCAATTTGGGCTGGGCCTCCAGTTAATAGGTTAGTCCCAAAAATAATACAAAAGTGTATAACAAAGCCCATTAATCATCCAAAACATAATATAATATAGCATGAAGCAATCAAAAATTATAGATACGTTGGAGACGTATCAAGCATCCCCAAGCTTAATTCCTGCTCGTCCTCGAGTAGGTAAATGATAAAAACAGAATTTTTGATGCGGAATGCTACTTGGCATAATTTTTTAATGTAACCTTCTTAATTGCGGTATGAATATTCAGATCTGAAAGATTCAAGATAAAAGTTTAATGTTGACATAAAAGCAATAATACTTCAAGCATACTAACTAAGCAATTATGTCTTTTCAAAATAACATGGCCAAAGAAAGTTCATCCTTACAAAATCATATAGTTTAGTCATGCTCCATTTTCTTCACACAAGAATACTCTCATCATGCACATCCCCGATGACAAGCCAAGCAATTTTTTCATATGTTAGTAGTCTCAAACTTTTTCAAGGTGGAATAGAATATAATGATGGGGGTTATGTGGAGAAGACAAATGGGAGAAAGTCTCACATCAACGCGGCTAATCAATGGGCTATGGAGATGCCCATCGATTGATGTTAATGCAAGGAGTAGGGATTGCCATGCAACGGATGCACTAGAGCTATAAATGCATAAAAGCAACAAAAGAAACTAAGTGGGTGTGCATCCAACTTGCTTGCTCACGAAGACCTAGGGCATTTTGGGGAAGCCCATTGTTTGAATATACAAGCCAAGTTCTATAATGAAAAATTCCCACTAGTATATGAAAGTGACAAAACAAGAGACTCTCTATCATGAAGATCACGGTGCTACTTTGAAGCACAAGTGTGGGAAAAAAGAGGATAGTAGCATTGTCCCTTTTTATTATATTTTTTGGGCCTCCCTTTTTTTATTTGGCCTTTTTTTGGACAATGCTCTATGAATGATGATCATCACACTTGTATTTATTTACAACTCAATGATTACAACTCGATACTAGAAAAAGGTATGACTTTATATGAATGCCTCCGGCGATATATCGGGATAGGCAATGAATCAAGAGTGACATGTATGAAAAATTATGAATGGTGGCTTTGCCACAAATACGATGTCAACTACATGATCATGTAAAGCAATATGACAATGATGAACGTGTCATGATAAATGGAACGGTGGAAAGTTGCATGGCAATATATCTCGGAATGGCTATGGAAATGCCATAATAGGTAGGTATGGTGGCTGTTTTGAGGAAGATATAAGGAGGTTTATGTGTGACAGAGCGTCTCATATCACGGGGTTTGGATGCACCAGCGAAGTTTGCACCAACTCTCAATGTGAGAAAGATTAATGCACGGTATCGAAGAGGCTAGCAATGATGGAAGGGTAAGAGTGCGGATAATCCATGGACTCAACATTAGTCATGAAGAACTCACATACTTATTGCAAAAATGTACAAGTCATCAAAAACCAAGCACTATGCGCATGCTCCTAGGGGGGTAGATTGGTAGGAAAAGACCATCGCTCGTCCCCGACCGCCACTCATAAGGAAGACAATCAAAGAACACCTCATGTTTCAAATTTGTTGCATAATGTTTACCATACGTGCATGCTATGGGACTTGCAAACTTCAACACAAGTATTTCTTAATTTCACAACTACTCAACTAGCACAACTTTAATATCACTACCTCCATATCTCAAAACAATCATCAAGCATCAAACTTCTCTTAATATTCAGCACACACATAAGAAAGTTTTTACTAGTCTTGAATACTTAGCATATTAGGATTAATTTTCCTATTTAAGAAAATTACCATGCTGTTTAAGACTCTCAAAATAATATAAGTGAAGCATGAGAGAATAATAGTTTCTATAAAACAAAACCACCGCCGTGCTCTAAAAGATATAAGTGAAGCACTAGAGCAAAAACTACATAGCTCAAAAGATATAAGCGAAGCGCATAGAGTATTCTAATAAATTCCGAATCATGTGTGTCTCTCTCAAAAGGTGTGTACAGCAAATATGATTGTGGTAAACTAAAAAGCAAAGACTCAAATCATACAAGCCGCTCCAAGCAAAACACATATTATGTGGTGAATAAAAATATAGCTCCAAGTAAAGTTACCGATGGAAGTAAACGAAAGAGGGGATGCCTTCCGGGGCATCCCCAAGCTTTGGCTTTTTGGTGTCTTAGATTATCTTGGGGTGCCATGGGCATCCCCAAGCTTAGGCTCTTGCCACTCCTTATTCCATAATCCATCAAATCTTTTACCCAAAACTTGAAAACTTCACAACAGAAAACTTAACAGAAAATCTCGTGAGCTCCGTTAGCGAAAGAAAAGAAAACACCACTACAAGGTACTGTAACGAACTCATTCTTTATTTATATTGGTGTTAAACCTACTGTATTACAACTTCTCTATGGTTTATAAACTATTTTACTAGCCATAGATTCATCAAAATAACCAAACAACACACAAAAAACAGAATCTGTCAAAAACAGAACAGTCTGTAGTAATCTGTAACTAGCGCAAACTTCTGGAACTCAAAAACTTCAGACAAAATAGGAAGACCTAGAAAATTTGTTTATTGATCAGAAGCAATTGGAATCAATATTTTATCACGTTCTGGTGATTTTTAATAATTGTTTTCGTGAACAGAAAGTTTCTGGAATTTTCAGCAAGATCAAATAACTATCATCCAAGAAGATCCTATAGGTTTAACTTGGCACAAACACTGATTAAAACATAAAAACAAATCTAACCAGAGGCTAGATCAAATATTTATTCCTAAACATAAGCAAAAATAAAAAAACTAAAAATAAAATTGGGTTGCCTCCCAACAAGCGCTATCGTTTAACGCCCCTAGCTAGGCATAAAAGCAAGGATAGATCTAGGTATTGCCATCTTTGGTAGGCAATCCATAAGTGGCTCTCATAATAGATTCATATGGTAGTTTAATTTTCTTTCTAGGAAAGTGTTCCATGCCTTTCTTTAACGGAAATTGGAATCTAATATTTCCTTCCTTCATATCAATAATTGCACCAATCGTTCTAAGGAAAGGTCTACCAAGAATAATAGGACATGAAAGATTGCAATCTATGTCAAGAACAATAAAATCTACGGGCACATAGTTCCTATTTGCAACAATAAGAACATCATTAATTCTTCCCATAGGTTTCTTAATGGTGGAATCCGCAAGGTGCAAGTTCAAAGAACAATCATCAAATTCACGAAAACCTAGCAAATCACACAAAGTTTTTGGAATCGTGGAAACACTAGCACCCAAATCACACAAAGCATAGCATTCATGATCTTTAATTTTAATTTTAATAGTAGGTTCCCACTCATCATAAAGTTTTCTAGGGATAGAAACTTCCAACTCAAGTTTTTCTTCATAAGATTGCATCAAAGCATCAACGATATGTTTAGTAAAAGCTTTATGTTGACTATAAGCATGTGGAGAATTTAACACGGATTGCAACAAGGAAATACAATCTATCAAAGAGAAATTATCATAATTAAATTCCTTGAAATCCAAAATAGTGGGTTCATTGATATCTAGAGTTTTGATCTCTTCAATCCCACTTTTACCAATTTTTGCATCAAGATCTAAAAACTCAGAATTTTTGGAACGCCTTCTAGGTAAGGGTGGCTCATATTCTGTCCCATCATTATCAAGATTCATATTGCAAAACAAAGATTTAATAGGAGACACGTCAATAACTTTTGGATATTTATCTTTATTCTCACAAAAATTAGAAGAACATGCCTTCACAAAGCAATCTTTCTTAGCTCGCATCCTAGCGGTTCTTTCTTTGCACTCATCAATGGAAATTCTCATAGCTTTGAGAGACTCATTGATATCATGCTCAGGTGGAATAGATCTAAGTTTCAAAGAATCAACATCAAGAGAAATTCTATCAACGTTCCTAGCCAATTCATCAACTTTAAGCAATTTGTCTTCAAGCAAAGCATTGAAATTCTTTTGTGGATTCATAAAATCCTTAACACTAGTCTCAAATTCAGAGGGCATATTATTAAAATTTCCATAAGAATTGTTGTAGGAATTACCATAATTATTAGAGGAATTACTAGGGAACGGCCTAGGATTAAAGTTTCCTCTATACGCGTTGTTACCAAAATTATTCCTACCAACAAAATTCACATCCATAGATTCATTATTATTTTCAATCAAAGTAGACAAAGGCATATCATTAGGATCAGAAGGAACACTTTTATTTGCAAATAATTTCATAAGTTCATCCATCTTTCCACTCAAACATTAATTTCTTCTATCGCATGCACCTTTTTACTAGTAGATCTGTCAGTGTGCCATTGAGAATAATTAACCATAATATTATCTAGGAGTTTAGTAGCTTCTCCTAAAGTGATTTCCATAAAAGTGCCTCCCGCACCCGAATCTAAAATATTTCTAGAAGCAAAATTCAATCCGGCATAAATTTTTTGTATAATCATCCACGAATTCAAACCATGTGTAGGGCAATTATGTATCATTAATTTCATCCTCTCCCAAGCTTGTGCAACATGTTCATGATCAAGTTGCTTAAAATTCATAATATCATTTCTAAGAGAGATGATCTTTGCGGGAGGAAAATACTTAGAGATAAAAGCATCTTTGCACTTATTCCAAGAATCAATACTATTTTTAGGCAAAGACGAAAACCAAGCTTTAGCACGATCTCTAAGCGAAAAAGGAAATAGCTTCAATTTAACAATATCATTGTCCACATCTTTCTTCTTTTGCATATCACACAAATCAAAGAGCTATTTAGATGGGTAGCGGCATCTTCACTAGGAAGGCCGACGAATTGATCTTTCATGACAAGATTCAACAAAGCAGCGTTAATTTCACAAGATTCAGTATTGGTAAGAGGAGCAATCGGAGTGCTAAGAAAATCATTGTTGTTGGTATTGGTAAAGTCACACAATTTAGTATTATCTTGAGCCATCGTGACAAGCAAGCAATCCAAAACACGAGCAAACAAGAAGCGAGCGAAAAAGAGGCGAACGGAGAGAGGGTGAATAAAACGGTAAGGGTGAAGTGGGGGAGAGGAAAACGAGAGGCAAATGGCAAATAATGCAATGCGGGAGATAAGAGTTTGTGATGGGTACTTGGTAATGTTGACTTTTGCATAGACTCCCCGGCAACGGCGCCAGAAATGGCTCGTTGACAGGAAATCAAATCTTGACTTGACTTGGTGTGAGCCTCCCCGGCAACGGCGCCAGAAATCCTTCTTGCTACCTCTTGAGCACTGCGTTGGTTTTCCCTTGAAGAGGAAAGGGAGATGCAGTAAAGT
Source organism: Aegilops tauschii subsp. strangulata (assembly GCF_002575655.3). NCBI lineage: Eukaryota > Viridiplantae > Streptophyta > Magnoliopsida > Poales > Poaceae > Aegilops > Aegilops tauschii. The sequence continues at coordinate 288,181,755 of NC_053036.3, forward strand.
AGTATAAGTATTCCCCTTAGTTTTTGAGAACCAAGGTATCAATCCAGTAGGAGGCCACGCTCAAGTCCCTCGCACCAACACAAACAAATAAAAACCTTGCAACCAACGCAATAAAGGGGTTGTCAATCCCTTCACGGTCACTTACGAAAGTGAGATCTGATAGATATGATAAGATAATATTTTTGGTATTTTTATGATAAAGATGCAAAGTAAAATAAAAGGCAATAAAAAGCTAAGTGTTGGAAGATTAATATGATGGAAAATAGACCCGGGGGCCATAGGTTTTACTAGTGGATTCTCTCAAGAGCATAAGTATTACGGTGGGTGAACAAATTACTGTTGAGCAATTGTTAGAATTGAGCATAGTTATGAGAATATCTAGGTATGATCATGTCTGCATCTACTACAATTACTGCCTGCATCTACTACAATTACTCCACACATCAACCGCTATCCAGCATGCATCTAGAGTATGAAGTTCAAAAGAACAGAGTAATGCTTTAAGTAAGATGACATGATGTAGAGGGATAAACTCATGCAATATGATATAAATCCCATCTTGTTATCCTCTATGGAAACAATACAATACGTGCCTTGTTGCCCCTGCTGTCACTGGGAAAGGACACCGCAAGATTGAACCCAAAGCTAAACACTTCTCCCATTGTAAGAAAGATCAATCTAGTAGGCCAAACCAAACTGATAATTTGAAGAGACTTGCAAAGATAACCAATCATACATAAAAGAATTCAGAGGAGATTCAAATATTGCTCATAGATAAACTTGATTATAAACCCACAATTCATCGGTCTCAACAAACACACCGCAAAAGAAGATTACATCGAATAGATCTCCACGAGAATCGTGGAGAACTTTGTATTGAGATCCAAAAAGAGAGAAGAAGCCATCTAGCTAATAACTATGGACCCAAAGGTCTGAGGTAAACTACTCACACATCATCGGAGAGGCTATGGTGTTGATGTAGAAGCCCTCCGTGATCAATGCCCCCTCCGGCAGGACACCGGAAAAGGCCCCAAGATGGGATCTCACGGGTACAGAAGGTTGCGGCGGTGGAATTAGGTTTTCGTGGATGCTTCTGTTGGTTTGGGGGTACGTAGGTATATATAGGAGGAAGAAGTACGTCGGTGGAGCAACATGGGCCCCACGAGGGTGGAGGGCGCGCCCAGGGGGGTAGGCGCGCCCCCTGCCTCGTGCTCTCCTTGTTGATTTCTTGATGTAGACTCCAAGTCCTCTGGATCATGTTTGTTCCGAAAATCACGTTCCGGAAGGTTTCATTCCGTTTGGACTCTGTTTGATATTCTTTTCCTGTGAAACTCTAAAATAGGCAAAAAAACAGCAATTTGGGCTGGGCCCCAGTTAATAGGTTAGTCCCAAAAATAATATAAAAGTGTATAACAAAGCCATTAATCATCCAAAACAGAATATAATATAGCATGAAGCAATCAAAAATTATAGATACGTTGGAGACGTATCAGTTGGCTTGGACACGGAGGCGGTCTTCTCCTAAGGTTGGGTCCCTGAGCCTCGAGAGGCCAGCTCCGTCGTTGGAGGACGCGAAACTTCTTCTCGCACCAAAGTTGTCGTGGCCGCGACGGGCCGCTTGCCCTCGGAGGCCCTGGCCTCCTCCTTCGTCCACTTCAGCACCGGCTGCAGCCTGGCCACTAGGAGGAGGGTGTCATGAGCGCGGTGTCAAAGATGAGAAGCAGAAACAAGGTGAAATACTTACTCGTCATCCGGAATGTATGCCCTCCTCTTGGCCAGGAGCGCGGCGCCCCCGAGCTTCTGGGGCATGAGCTTCGCCGCGTTCTCAGGAGTGGACGAGCGTGCGACGACCGGCTCTGCGACGGCGGCGGACAACAATAAGGCGGAGGCGTCACCCCGGGGAAGCGACACCGTCCACCCTTCTTCGGGGTCCCCTACTTCAGCCCCCTTAGAGGGGTGCCCCCGGACTTTGTGTCAACACTGGTGGAGCGCGGCGACCCCTCGGACAGGTACTCACCGGCGTTGTCATCATCAGAGAGGACACGGACGATCTCGCTCTGCCATAGGGAGAGGTCTCTCCCACCCCCTACAAGGTTGCCTACGAGTCCTCCTTCCCCTCCTCCCCGAAACATTTGCCAGAGGACACCGGCACCAGGGAGCTCGGGGGCTGGGGAGGCTTCGTCGGCACGAGCCCCCGCTCGTTGAAGATGGGCATGGCGGCGACTATCTTCTCTCCATTGTAGCGGCGATATAGCGGGAGATAGGCCTCTGGGAGGCCGCCCGGGTCCTTGTCAAGCAAGGTGCGCATGGCCTTGCTCAGCTCCTCATCAGTCAAGTCTTCCGGCCGCAGCCGGAGGTTGTCTTCCGCGCCCTTAAGGCTCCACAGAGGGCACGAGTGCGCCTAGAGCGGAGCCAAGCGCTGCATCAGGAACTCCTTGACGAGCATGGCCCCTGTCAGCTTCTCCGCCTCCAGGTCACCCGCCATCTTCTCCGGCAGCAGCTCCACCCAGGAGTCGGTGAGCTTCTCATGAGCCCACCGGTCTAGCTTCGCCGGCAACACGGTCGGCAGCTCCAGCCGAGCGTGGGTGCGCTTGGCGTCCATGAAGATCCACTTGCGCCGGAAGTCCTCCACCTTCTTCCCGGCTCTCAAGATTACGTTGCTGCCGTGAGACGCAACAAAGCAGATGCACCCGGAGCATTGGTTTTTGTGCATCCGGAGGTAGAAGAAGTGGCGGAGCAGCGCGACAGAGGGCACCACCCCCACAAATGCCTCGCAGTAGAAGGCAAAGATCGACAGGAGGAGGATGGAGTTGGGATGAAGATGAAGGGCATGGATCTGGAAATGGTTGAGGACGGCGAAGAAAAAATTGGAGAAAGGGGGATTGTCGATGTCAAAACCGGCGGATCTCGGGTAGGGGGTCCCGAACTGTGCGTCTAAGGTCGATGGTAACAGGAGATAGGGGACATGATGTTTACCCAAGTTCGGGCCCTCTCTATGGAGGTAATACCCTACTTCCTGCTTGATTGATCTTGATGAATATGAGTATTACAAGAGTTGATCTACCACGAGATCGTGATGGCTAAAACCCTAGAAGTCTAGCCTGTATGACTATGATTATGATTCTTGGCCTCTATGGACCTAGACCTCCGGTTTATATAGACATCGGAGGGATCTAGGATTACATAAGATTGGTTACGGAGAAAGGAATCTTCATATTTGGACGCCAAGATTGCCTTCCACGCCAAGGAGAGTCCCATCCGGACATGGGAGAGAGTCTTTAGTCTTGTATCTTCACAGCCCTTTAGTCTGGCCCATGTCCAACAGGCCGGACGCCCGAGGACCCCTTAGTCCAGGACTCCCTCAGTAGCCCCTGAACCAGGCTTCAATGACGAGGTGTCTGGCGCGCAGATTGTCTTCGGCATTGCAAGGCGGGTTCCCCTTTCCGAATACTCCAAGATAGTCTTCGGACACAACGAACGTGTCTGGATCTGCAACACAAGTACCACACTCAACCACAGAGAGTATAATATTTCACGAGTCAAATCCGTTGACAACTTTTTGTAAGGTGACATCATGACTGCCCGGTCATTATTTCGAACCGTTTTCATCTACCGTTCCATGTTCCAAGATGCGGTTTTCATTGACACGTCTTGTCAAAGCAGAGATAGTGTCCCCTTATTGTGGGATTCTCATCAATACGGGTGTGGGTAATCCAGCCGTGCCGTTTGCACAGCCCTTGGGAATAGGCGAGTTTTAAGGCGAGTGGGGAGGCGCTTGATATTCACTGCCTTTATAAGGAGATAAAGATTCCCTTTTCTTCAACCACGCCTTCTCTCTTTCTCTGCCCTTCGATTCTCGAGCTCCAGCGCCCAAGTCCTCATCTTTTCCGCCTTAAGAATGCACTCAACCATGTCCGAATCTGGAGCGCACCCTCCTCCGTCAAGGAGAAGGACATCACCGAGCTTCGGGAGGCCAGGTATCTGGCGAAAGAAATCGCCCACCGGCTTTCGGCCAAGGGGCAAGTCGTCCCCACCCGGAAGCCCAATGAGAGGGTGGTGTTCATCTGCTATTTTGTCCGCGGACTTATGTTCTATTACGGGCTAGATTTCCATGATCTAGCCCCAAACTCCTTCCTCAACATCTCAGCATTTATTGTCGTGTGCGAGGCCTTCCTCCGCATTCCTCCCCACTTCGGACTATGGCTCAAGATATTCAACGTGAAGCCGAAGGTGGTGGATGGTCAACACGCAGAGTGCGCAGGCGCCATGGTGAGCAAGATGCCCAACGTTACATGGCCCAAGGGTACTTTTGTGGACACCATCAAAGAGTGGCAGAAACTGTGGTTCTATATCATAGAGCCCCGTGACGCCACCTGGGCCGCGACTCCCGAGTTCAAATCCGGAGCTCCAATGCGGCTCACTTCCTGGATAGAGAAGGGCCCAAATTGGTCTTCGTTGGAAGAACTGATAGCGCTGCAAACGCGCATCCAAAGCATGGTGGATATAAACATGCTAGTTCACCGGATCCTTCCATGCCAGAGCCGAACATGCCCTTTATGGGAATTTGGTCCGGAGAAGCACCAGACCTTGGAAAGGCTCTTCGGAACCACTCACCCCCACTCTAATGCATGAACTAGCTAGGATGTGACAACTCACCCCCACTCAAAAGAATCTCGTCCCGAGATTTAGGATCCGTCAGGAAGAAGGTGGGGTACTCAAGTCGAAGACGATCCTCCCTTTCCCAAGTAGCTTCTTTCTCGGAATGGTGTGACCATTGAACCTTGAGAAACTTGATATTCTGGCGTCGAGTGGTACGCTCGGCTTGGTCAAGGATACGAACGGGATATTCTCGATATGTGAGATTATCTTGGAGATCAAGCGTTTCGTGGTCCACTCCACGGATAGGATCCGAGAAGCAACGCTTGAGTTGGGAAACATGGAAGACATCATGAACTCTGGAAAGATGCAGAGGTAGTTCCAATTGGTAGGCAACTTCTCCTCGTTTGGCAAGAATGCGAAAGGGTCCAATGTAACGAGGAGCCAATTTGCCTTTGATACCGAATCGATGGGTTCCCTTCAAAGGAGTAACCCGAAGGTAAGCCTTCTCGCCAACTTCATAAGTCATGAGCTTATGTTTGCGGTCATATTGGCTCTTTTGACAAGATTGGGCTGTTTTCAATTTCTCACGAATAATGTGAACCTGCTCTTCTGCTTCCTGAATCATATCCGGGCCAAAGAGTTGTCTTTCCCCATTTTCTGACTAGTTAAGAGGCGTTCGACATTTTTGTCCATAGAGAACTTCGAAGGGAGCTTTGCCCAAGCTAGCTTGATAACTATTGTTATAAGCAAATTCGGCGAATGGAAGACATTTCTCCCAATCCATACCGAAACAGATGACAGAAGCTCGGAGCATAACTTCCAGAATTTGATTGACTCGTTCTACTTGACCACTTGATTGAGGGTGGAAGGCGGTGCTAAAAGAGAGACGAGTTCCCATAGCATTTTGGAAACTTTCCCAAAATCGAGAGGTGAAAAGACTTCCACGGTCTGAGTTAATCTCCAATGGAACACCATGAAGAGACACTATTCGAGAGATGTACAAGTCAGCTAGCTGGCTAGCGGTTATACTCTCATGAACAGGTAGGAAATGGGCTACTTTGGAAAGACGATCGACAACAACGAAGATAGAATTATTCCCTCTCTTGGTCCTGGGAAACCCGGTGATGAAATCCATACCGATTTTATCCCATTTCCATTCAGGAATAGCCAAAGGTTGAAGGGTGCCAGCAGGCCGTTGATGCTCTGCTTTAACACGATGACAGACGTCGCAATTAGCAATGTATTGAGCGATTTCTCTCTTCATCCTAGTCCACCAAAACCTCTGGCGTAGGTCTTGATACATTTTAGTGCTACCGGGTTGAATGGTGAGAGGGGATTCATGAGCTTCCTTAAGGATCAATTGCCGTAGCTGTTGTTTCTTGGGAACCACTAGGCGGTTCTCGAAGAAGACAACACCTCGCTCATCCATGGAGAAACACTTAGCAGCTCCGCTAGCAATGTTCTCCTTGATCTGAGATATTCCTCTATCATACTGCTGAGCGGTTATGATTTGATCCGTAAGGTTAGGTTTCGCCACCAGGGTGGATAGGCATCCTCGAGGAACAATGTGAAGGTTAAGCTTACGGAATTCCTCGTGGAGAAGTGGTTGACTTTGTTGTAACATCAAGTTGTTATAATAAGACTTACGACTTAGCGCATCAGCCATGACATTGGCTTAGCCCGGGGTGTAAGTTATTCCTAAGTCGTAATCTGTGATCAAATCGACCCAACGTCTTTGCCTGAGATTCAAATCCGGTTGGGTGAAGATGTATTTCAGACTTTGGTGATCCGTGTAAATCTTGCAACGATTACCGAGAAGGTAATGTCGCCATGTTTTGAGTGCATGGACTACAGCTGCAAGCTCTAGATTATGTGTGGGATAGTTATCGTCATGTGGACGCAACTGTCGAGAAGCGTAGGCAATCACATGACGATCTTGCATGAGTATGCAACCTAGTCCTTGTCGCGAGGCGTCGCAATAGATAACAAAGTCCTTAGAAAAATCTGGTGGCACGAGTACGGGAGCAGATGTCAGGCGTCTTTTCAGTTCCTGAAAGCTGAACTCGCACTGTGGGGTCCACTCGAACTTTTTATCTTTCTTGAGGAGTTTAGTTAGAGGTTTAGCAACCTTGGAGAAATTCTCGACGAAGCGGCGACAGTAGCTCGCCAAGCCAAGGAAACTCCGAACTTGCTTGACTGTTTCAGGTGGAGTCCAATCAAGGACGGCTTGAACTCGCTCGGGATTGACAGCAATACCCTTAGCAGAGATTACATGGCCTAGATAGGTCACTTCTGGCAACCAGAATTCACACTTGGAGAATTTGGCATAAAGGCGGTGCTCTCGAAGTTTCATCAATACTAGCCTTAGATGTTCGGCATGTTCTTCCTCATTCTTGGAGTAGATGAGTATATCATCGAGGTATACCACGACGAATTTATCCAAATACTCCATGAAGATTGAGTTCATTAACCGAGAGAAGGTGGCTAGAGCATTGGTTAAACCGAAGGACATGACGGTGTACTCGTATTGTCCATAACGAGTGACAAAGGCCGTTTTAGGAATGTCCCCGTTCTTGATTTTGATTTGATGGTAGCCCAACCTCAAATCCATTTTGGAAAAGACTGAGGAACCAGCGAGCTGATCATACAGATCGCTGATCTTGGGGAGCGGATACTTGTTCTTGATAGTGACCAGGTTGACAGGTCGGTAATCTACAACCATCCGATCCGTTCCATCCTTCTTCTTGACGAAGAGGACGGGGCAAGCCCATGGAGAAGAACTAGGACGGATGAAACCCTTTTTCAAGGACTCATCGAGTTGTTTCTTAAGCTCGGCTAGTTCTAGAGGTGCCATCTTATAGGGTCTTCTAGAGATTGGGACGGTTCCTGGAACAAGGTCTATCACGGACTCGACATCCCTGTCAGGTGGAATACCTGGCAGTTCTTCTGGAAAGACATCCAGGAAGTCACGGACTACCGGAATATCTTCAACGTCTGGAAGAGGGTTGGCATTTAGGGAGTAGAGCTGACGCTTAGACACTCGGGTCAAAACATTGACTGTCTTGCCCGATGGATGGGTGAGTTGAACAGTCCTAGTAGAGCAATCAATCTTGGCATAATGGGTTGACATCCAGTCCATACCCAAGATGATGTTTATGTCCGAGGACTTGAGAGCTATCAGTGATGCAAGGAAGACCAATCTATCGACAAGAATTTCATTTCCATGACTTATTCTAGAGGTTTGCCATCTAGAACCAGGAGTTTGAATTTCCATGGAGGTGGGCATGTCACTAAATGTGGTGTTGTGCAATCGAGCATAGCTCTCAGAAATGAACGAATGAGATGCTCCAGTATCGAAAAGAACAGTTGCCGGATGGCAATTAACAAGGAGCGTACCAAGGACGACGTTGGGGTCCTCATGAGTTTCTTCAGCTGAGACATAGTTGACATGGCCACGTGCAGTGGTGGCTGGCTTGGCGTAATAAGTCTTTCCCGCTGGCTTACCATGGCCAACGGAATTTCCAGGCTGATTGGGGTTGTTGTTCTGGGGACACTCGCGTATGTAGTGACCCGTTTCTCCACACTTGAAGCATGTCACCACATTGGGGCGTGGAGCAGCATTAGCAGCGGGGCCACCATAGGCCTTGGGCGGCGCATACTGCTGGTTGGGGCGAGGCGCCTCAAAGGATGGCCTCAGAGTGAACCTGGGTGGCAGAGCTGTGTTTGGAATCCACACCCGGCGCTTCTGAGATCCAGAGCCGGATGAAGAACCAAAGTCACAGGAGTGCTTGCGTGAAGCGTCATAGTCAGTCTGACCCGTCTTAGCACTGATGGCCTTATTCACTAACTTCTGGAAGGAGGTGCACTCGTGCAGGCGAAGCTCGGGGCTAAGTCCCTTGCGGAACCTTGCCTGCTTCTTGGCGTCGGTGGATACCTCTTCAGGAGCATAATGTGCTAGATTTCCAAACTCACGGCTGTATGCATCCACGGTCAGTCTACCTTGGGTGAAATTGTAGAACTCTTCCCTCTTACGATCCATAAGACCTTCCGGAATGTGATGCTCACGGAAAGCCTCACTGAATTCAGCCCAAGTAGTGATTTGGCCAGCCGGGCGCATAGCCTCAAAGTTTTCCCACCAAAGGCTAGCAGGGCCTTCGAGGTGATAGGCAGCGTAGGTAACCTTATTAGCTTCGGCTACATTGGCAGAACGTTGCTTATTGGTGATGCTGCGAAGCCAATCATCCACGTCGAGGGGCTCGACGGAATGATGGAATGTCGGTGGGTACAACTTGATAAAGTCATTGATTGACACCAAGTCGTTCCTCTGATGACGTGCAGTATTCTGCTCAATCTGCTCCAGCAAGCGGTTAGTCTCACGCTTGTTTCTTTCCGCCTCCAGCATAACTTCGGCCAGAGAAGGCGGGTGAGGCAGATTCTCATCCCTAGCTGCACTGGCATCGCCCTGCGCCTGGACAGCAGGGTTGTTGCGGGTGTTAACCATCCTAGGAAAGACAAGACAACGGTTTAGACAAGGATGGCAAAATGCTGGCAAGGAAGTGCAGAATGTAATGGATAACACGGAATGCAGAGATGTTCATCCGTATGACATGGTAATATAGAAACTGCCATATATATATACCAACGGTCATACACACCATACATAGTTTAGTACAAGCCCAGGCTAGAGTACAACTACGGTGAAAGACGTTACATCTCATCGGAGGCATTCCAAGCTCCTATACAGTATTTTTCTACGCCTCCGGAACGTGATACACACCAAGTCGTATCCCATGAGTCACGCAGGACTGTGGAGAATACAACTATTACAATACTAGTGAAGCTACTACCAACTCAGACGTCTCCGTAGTAATCTTCATAGAAATTACCACCATGTCCTGGGAGCTGAACATGATCATCTGGAAACAGTCGGTCCTGTGGAGCTTGCGGTCCATAAGGGCTTGGATGTGGCCTTGGTCCAACAAACGGTGGCAGACGGGGTCCACGGGGAGGGGTGATGCCTCCTACATCATGCCAGTCCATACAATCTGGCAGACCAGACCGCACGGGGTACAAGTCCCTCATGGCCATATACCCAGCCTGCACGGCAGGTGCAAACCGTGTAAGAGTGGCCCAGTGATCAGAACGAGCATTGAAGAGCTCCATTCGCAAGGCACGATTCTCACGGTCCTTGTCCTCAAGCATCTTGGTGGTGGTGCGGAGTAGTGAATCCTCATGGGTAGAGTCACAGTAAATAGCCTGATAGTACCCTTGTGCCCCAGGGAGTGATGCTGGCATATAGCGGAAATCAGTGTTCCGAAGCAAGGCAGTTCTGGCTCGTATGATAGTCATCATCGAGTAAGCTGCATCCTGCACGGACATCTCGATGGTAACCCCAAGTCCATAAGAGCAATGGAGGGGTTCAGTAGCTCCAGGATAGGAAGGGTATATCCTGACTGTACAAAGATATTGGCTTTGATTGAAGTCTCAAAACTGCTCCTCGACGGTATACTCAGGATACCATCGATAGCCTGTCTCGATCATCACTCAGACCAGCATGGCCGTGTGACCAGGTACATCGAGGCGCCGAGTCAGACGAACCACTTGATTCTGGGAACGGGTGGCCATCTGAAAGCACAAAATAATTCAAAGGCATTAGAATTTTCTAGGAGAAATCGGACAGCATAACGACTGTAAATTCTCAGAAAAAGATTTGAGACATTCACAACAGTTTGAATAGACAACCAACAACATCATATCAAGGTTCTGGTTCAACTGACAACATACTAAAAGTAGTAGAAACTGAACTGAGTTTGTAACCAACAATCCTATAAGTTACTACGGATTAGTAACACGTGAACCTGATAGAGAGAAGAGAGCCTAGTCCTTAACCCACGTAGAATGAGAAGAGAATGACTCAGATCAGAGGGCATAAGGTAAAGGAGTAAAAAGAGCCTTACGTCCCTCCCACAATCAATTCCCCTACATATAACTAAAGCATTTCTAGACTCGACATCGACCAGTTTGGCTTAACGAACCTATAGGCAGTCCGGCTCTGATGCCAACGCTGTCAGGACCCCGATTCTAAGTCACACCGATCTAGCCTGTAACACCTCATATCACTTTGCGGCCTCACGCATGGTATTCCCACGGGTGTCGCCTTACATGGCCCGGGACCATTTGCGCCTTTTGGCTCACGTATATGATAGTGTCACTAGCATCCATATGACAGAGAACCCGGGCCGACATGGCTAGTCGTGAACCCAAAGCGGCGCTAACTTACGGGGACAGGCATACATGAATCAACATCGAGCATGTCGGTCAGCAGCGTGTGAATCCGGGCTGTAGCACTGGGCTAACAGGACTCCGGGAACCCGGGATGTAGCAGGCTAGGCAGGACTCCGGATGTCACCGCGTGACATTTCCCCGAAGGGACAGACACAGGAACGAAGTGAAACACATGCCGGCCAGTCTAAGTGTTCCGGAGCAGTAGTGTTGGGCTAGCAGGACTCCGGTGAACCGGGCTGTAGCGGACTACTATGGCTCATGTAAGCACTAGACTACATTTCCCCATAAGAGAGGCTGCCAAGGATAAACAACTAGATTGTCGGATCCCACACATACCAAGCATTTCAATCATACACACAATATGCTCGATATGTGTAAATACAACATGGCATCACAACAAAACTCTACAACTCAAAGTACTTTATTTAAAGGATCCGGAGAGCCATATATAACATGTTCATACAGGTAGGGGTCACATGACCCGACACTCAAGTCATACAAACATTCAAGCACATGCGGAAGCAACTAGTCTAAGTACAGACACTAGAAAGAAAGAAGGCTTGACGAAGCCTGTCTATCTACATAGGCCCTTCACAAGCTCAGATCACCACCTGGGTGGCAAGTCACTCGTCAACGTCGAGATCTACATAGAACCCATCGGAGAGGGCGGTGTTGTCGTCTGAAAACAGTAATTAAAGCAACATGAGTAAAAAGGTACTCCGCAAGTCTGACAACAGATCCTACTATACATGCACATTCTCAAGAAGGTAATGGAGTTATTGCAGCAAGCCAGCTTTGACTCTTGGCTAAGCTATCCTACGAGACACCACTTGTAAAATAGTTTTCGCACACGAGTCCACTAATCACCATCTCAATACTCCACCGTGGATCCTCCCTCGTCATCCTACGAGAGAGCCATCTGCGGTACTCACACTTATCTTGAGTCTTTTAGTAGTAACCATTAACTTGTCTATGAACTGCATAAGCGACCAAGTAGTCCTTTACCGCAGACGCGGCTATTCGAATAGTTTTATACCCTGCAGGGGTGTACTTCTTCACACACGCTTTCACCACTTATCGCCGTTTACACGACATGTACTCGGCAACCATCAAGCGCAAGCCCAGCGAGGGTGTCGGCCACGACCTGACTAAACACACGAGTCCCTAGTCCAGGTTTATCGCCTATTCGGGTTCCATCCGCAAGGAAATCTGGCCGGGGTGTCCTCAGCGGCCCCAAACAATGGGTGCAGGGTTCCCGAGACACCAAACGGGCGACTCGGTACACCGGGCCACGAGCCTACCGCATCATAGTCCACCCCTAAGGTCAGCGCCGCGCACGGCCTCCAGCATACTACAAACACCAGAAACTACTTGCAACTCCTGGACAGAGGACAAGAGTGGTTAATAAGTCGAGAGGGTCCATTGGTTTCGGGCCCAATGCGTGGTAGTAGCTGATCTTAAATCACACATACAGATCTCAGTTCTTAAGGACGGCCTCAATGAAACAACCCACCATGTACTCCTACATGGCCTCTCAGCGATACCTTTACCAAATCATGTTCAACACTTCACTCTCTTTACCGATACAACCATTCACTCTAGTTCATCACCCTGATGAGCCAGACCTAACACGACTCTAAGCATAGCAAGCATAGCATGGTAGGAAACACAAACATGGCTCAATCAACTCCTACACATGCTAGTGGGTTTCATCTAGTTACTGTGGCAATGACAGGTCATGCAGAGGAAGTGGGTTCAACTACCGCAACACACAACAGTTTGAAACGCGTTGTCTTAATGCAGTAAACGAGAGCAGAAGTGAGAAGTTGGGTTTGTATCGAAATGATCAATGGGGTTGCTTGCCTGACAGAGTGGTAGTGGGATACTGCCCTTCAGTTGGATACTCGTGAATATCCTCGGAGCCAGAACCTACCACGAAAGACACATCAAAACACAATCATCACATGGCAATATGCCACAATATGATGCATGCAATGACATGGCAAAATGAGTGTGTTTTGGCTAATGCAACTTAGAACAAATTGGTTTGAGTTCATTTGAATCAAGCATTCAAATGCTAGCCCAAATAAGTGGTGATATTAGTGCATTAACTTGTTTCACCTAAACAGCAGGGTTAAAGTGTTCTGACATGCATGAAACCAGTACAGCTGGAAAGATTGAATTTTTCTGATCAAATTTCATATATAAATCTTTGCATTTGGAGTTACAGATTAATTTCTATGAATTTTTGAAGTTTGTAGTATTTTCTGGAATTTCCTGTATAAATATAAATCCAGAAAATACTTATTGCGTCAGCAGTGCGTCATGGTGAGGCCAGCGATCAACGGAGCCGGTCCAGGTCAAACTGACCAGTGGGTCCCGTCTGTCAGTAGTTAGTTAAACTAACTAAATTAGTTAGCGCTAAACCTGGGTTAATTAGCAGGGCGGGCCCCACTTGTTATAGACCCAGGGGGTCAAGCTGGGCCCACCCGGTCAACAGTCAGTGGGGTCAACTCGCCGACGTTTAGCCGCCGGTGAGGCCAGACACAGTGGGGCGATGCGGGTTTCGTGCTCCGGCGACCAAATGGGCGGCGGAGACATCTACAGGTAGCTAGGAGCGAGCCGCGTCGAGTGGTGGTGGCGGTGGGGTTCGGGGTCGCCGGAAACATCGCCGGCGACGAGCTGTGCGGCTACTGGAGTTGGGGTGAGCTCGGGCTCGTCGCTAGGGGGCACGGCAAGGGGCGTGCGGTGGTGCTACGGGCTCCTGGCGATGCGGTGAGGCTAACGGGCATGGTGGTGTGGCCGTTGGGTGGCCGGAGCATCGTCGGTGACGAGCTCGGCGGCGGCGTGTGCGGTGAAGCTTCATGCGGTCGCTAAGGGGCTCGAGAGCGAGAACGGAGAGGATGGGGAGGTGGCTGAGCTCACGGCGATCACGTCGAAGCAGTCGGCGAGGTCGGGGACGAGCTGGTGCGGCGGTGACGGCGAAGGGGATGTCCGGCGGTGGCGGAGTCGGGCAAGGTCGTTGCAGTGACTTCGGGGCAAGCGAGTGCTCGGGGCTCGGCCTGCTCGAAGGAGAGGAGGGCGGCGGAGCTTCTAGACACGGTGGCGCGGCGCAAGGACGACGGTGGGTGCGTCTACGTCGGCGGTGCCACTGCGGCGGCGTCGGCCATGGTGGGAGAGGGCAAGGGAGAGAGGCAGGAGGCGTGTGAGGTGTCTGCGGGGTCGGGGTGGCGACGTGGAGTCGTCCAGCGCGTCCAGAGGCGAAGCGGCAAGCAGGTGGCGCCGTGGCGAGCTCGCGCACGCCGGCGTCACCTCCCTGCCTGCATGGCAGGGAAGAAGCAGCTGGCTGGCACGGGCCAGCACAGTGCTGGGCCGCCAGGTGGGCTGGGTGGTGGGTTGCGGCCACGTAAGTTGTTTTTCTTTTATTTTCTGTTTTCTTTTATTTCTGCAAGTCTGTGGCATTTCTAAAAATACCAAGGCATTTCCAAAAATCACCAAACTGCACATGCTCACTGTATGGAACATATCCAACATGGAACATTTCAGTTTGGGATTATTTGGACATTTAAAATATTTACTAGCATTTAAATGCCCAAATGCAAGTTACATATGATTTAGTTCAATGATCTTAAGATGACCTAGAAAATTGTGAACCCATTTTGTCAGAGGTTCTAACCCAAGACAAAAAGGGTGGACTTTTTAGAAGGGCATTTCAGGTTCATTGAAAATAATTTTAGTAATCCCTAGTTGTTTTCAGGGGGTGTGCTGGGGGTTCTGTCATCCCCATTTCAAGTTTCTGGAAAAGTAAACATGATGCAACACTCTAATGCATGAACTAGCTAGGATGTGAGAAGCCTGTCCCGCCGGTGACCTCCGTCCAACTAGAGGCACCGGATAATCTGCTGGAAGTGCTACGAGGCGCTTCCATTGTGGAGGAACACCGTATCCTTATGGGTACGGTGATTGAGAGGGTTCAGTCCGTCAAGAGCGGACTGACCGAAGCCTGGGGCAGCCTGCTGACGGGCTTTGAGGTAAGCGACGCAAAAGAAAAAGTCCTAGTATAGACAGTAGCCCCTGAGACACTGCCCGGTGTTCGGAAAGAAAAGCCAGACAGAGGATCAATTTATTTTCGCAGGAAACTAACTAAAGATGTCTTATATGAGTACGCAGGCGTCATTGCTGGCTGCAACCTCTCATGCTGCGGAGGTCTCCGGACTAAGGCAGAGTCTGGAGCGGGCCGAAGAAGAGCTCGGCCTTGTAAAAAGGCAGCTGGAGGACAAGCAAGGTATGTTGCGACTTGCTGTATATTCAGGAAGAGTGAATGATGTGTATTGACCGTAGTGCCATAATATTTGTAGGAGCGGCAACCGAGGTCGAGGTCCTTAAAAAGGCCCTGGCCGAGGCCGAGGAGAGAGCAGCCAAGGAACAAGCCGCTCGTAAGAAGCACGAGGCCAGGCTTGATGAGGTCCAGGAAGAGCTCCAGGATGCCGTGAATAAATGCGAGACCTTGGAGCGCGATGTTTTGGCTCAAGAGATCGAACTCACCAAGGCTCGCCAAAGCGCGAAAGTGGCCCGGGTTGAAGCCTAGGGCGCCCTCCAGGAGATCCAGGAGGCCAAGAAGATCGCGGCGGGTAAGGCGTTTAGTATGCAAAGCAAGTATGCGGATTTGGAGTTCTCCAGGGGCGTTTGCGGATCTGCCGCGCAGTATTTCTGATGCTGCGGAATTCTTCCGAGCCGAAGAAGGGAGCTCAACGGAGAAGCTGTTCTGGTCGCAATACCTTGCGCCAGAACATCCGGTGCCCTTTAGCGACCAGCTAAAACAGCTGGTCGAGCTGCATAGGGTGGCTGAACTGGCCATGAAGGATTTAATAATCCGGCTGTGGCCTGCCAAAGCTATACCCAGCAGCTACTTCAGGCTCGTGAAGTGGCTGGTGAATGCCTGCCCTCGCCTGGACATCGTCAAGCGGTCGGTTTGTATCAAGGGTGCGCGCATGGCCTTCGCCCGCATCAAGGTGTGGTGGGCGAAGATGGACGCCATCAAGCTTGTGACCGAGGGACCGCCTGAGGGCAAGGAGCACCGCACGCCCGAGCGGTATTTTGAAGACGTCCTGGAGGGGTCTCATATTGTGGCGAAGCAATGTCCGCAAGACATTATTTTCGAATGAATACATTCATGTTGTCTCTGCCTTGTATGATGAAACAAAGTCGTTTTGTAATATAATGTTTGTTTAAAAAAATTCACCTCCTGTGCGGCCGTGTTGTGTGAAATCTGAGAGTTGGCCAGTCGTCGGCTTTTGCCCCCACGTAGGTAGTACGGGGGTGTTCGGGATGTAATCTAAACACTCTTGATCCAATTGTTTGGTCCTTGAAGGAGGTGTTTAGCGCAACGAACCAGGCAATCGGACTATGCGGCTTTAGCACCCTCACTTAGCCATAGGAGTTTGACAACAAAAATATAGGCGCAACCCCTAGTATCCGAACTAGGATGCTGTAAACACCTGATCGGGTAAGTACCGATCCCTCACGTAATGCGGAAAAAATCTCTAAAGATTTGAGACCTCCGAAGAGCTGACTGGCTCTCGCCGCATCATGACAGTCAGTTTTTGGCTTTCTCTACTGAGGTGCTCATCCGGGTAAACTAGGGCACAATCGCAGTAGTTCTCCCTTTACTACCCTAGCCGATATAACGGAACGTAAGGTAGCAAGCACAGGAGCCGGGCAATCCAACTATTGACCAAACACATGATTCGGAGCCAATGCATATAGTGCTAAATTCGGGGTGCCGAACTATACTGTAAAAAGTGTTCGGACTTTGTTGCCGTATTGCGGGGCGCTATGAAGCCCCTGGCAAATTGAAACGTACCAAAGTGTACGGGTGCTATTTGATAAAGATATCAAAAAAGAAAAGAAGAAAGGGTAGTAAGCTAGAGACGTAGAATTTGGGCCGCAAACTGTTTCCATTATAATTTGGTTAATACGCCAAAGCGCATTCGTACAAGTAGTGCAATAAGCAACAGGCTATTTAATATGCCACAACCAAGGGAGAGATGCGTGTGGGTCCTGAAAATAGGTAGAGTGGTCGTTTAAAGAGACCACTTGGAAATTCCCCTATACGTCCATGCTTACTGCCGTCTTGGTGTATTTATCCTTCGAAAGGACCTGTGACCAAGCCATCAAGGAAGGCCTGTGGAAAAGAAACCTGAAAAGGAGAAAAAGGAAAGAGTAAAAGTATGTGTGTCCTAGGGCGGTCGAGCCGTATTGTGGATCACAAGCTAGTTACGCCTCCGTCTATGCCCATGGTATTTTGAGTGCGTAGTTATGTACGCGCGGTACAAATGCCGCCACTTGATCGGGACTGGGATGGAGGCTGAATTGCTAGTCGAGATCTTGACGAGCCGAGCTGTCCTGCTGCAGAATAGTCCGGACTCTCTTGACAGTGTCCGGGAGCTCGGCCGCCGAATTAAGGTTCTGCTTGAAAAGGCTGCTCTGTACTTCTGCTGCTAAGGCAGCGGTGTGCTCCTCGGTGCGGAGGGAGCGTTCCATGTTTCATTAACTGTTATGAAGCCGCGTGGTCCAGGCATCTTGAGCTTGAGATAAGCATAGTGTGGCACTGCGTTGAATCGAGCAAATGCGGTTCGTTCAAGCAGTGCGTGATAGCCGTTGCGAAAGGGGACGATATCGAAGATTAACTCTTCGCTTCGGAAGTTGTCCGGAGATCCGAAGACAACCTCTAGTGTGGTTGAGCCCGTACAGCGGGCCTCTACACCTGGTATGACTCCTTTAAATGTAGACTTTGTGGGCTTGATCTGTGATGGATTAATGCCCATTTTGTGCACTGTATCCTGATAGAGCAGGTTGAGGCTGCTGCCACCATCCATGAGGACTCGCGTCAGGTGGAATCCATCAATTATTGGGTCAAGGACCAGTGTGGCCGAACCGCCGTGATGGATGCTGGTCGGATGATCCCGACGATCGAAGGTGATCGTGCATGACGACCATGGATTAAATTTTGGGGCGACTGGCTCTACCGCATAGACGTCCCTGAGCGCGCGTTTGCGCTCCCTCTTGGGGATGTGGGTAGCGTATATCATGTTCACCATTTTGACCTGAGGGGGAAAATTCTTCTGTCCCCCTGTGTTCGGTGGCCGGGGCTCCTCGTCATCGTCCTTGCTTTGCGATCCCTTCTCCTTGTTCTCGGCATTTAACTTGCCGGCCTATTTAAAAACCCAACAATCTATGTTGGTATGATTGGCTGGTTTGTCTGGGGTGCCATGGATCTGGCATGGAAGGTCGAGTATGCGGTCCAAGTTGGATGGTCCTAGGTTGTTTCTTTTATATGGCTTCTTCCGCTGACCGGACTTGGAGCCACTGAATTCAGTGTTGACTGTAGTGTCATCGGTGTTATCACCATTGCTTCGACGTTTGTGCCTGTTGCGTCGGAGCTTGCCGTTGCTGTTTTTGACCTCGGAGGTGCCCGCTTTGCTTGCCGTGTTTTTACTACGGGCCAGCCAACTATCCTCACCCGCACAAAAGCGGGTCATGAGTGCCGTGAGGGCTTCCATGGACTTCAGCTTTTCTTGGCCGAGGTGGCGGGCGAGCCATTCATCGCGAATGCTGTGTTTAAAGGCCGCTAGGGCTTCGGCATCCGGACAGTCGACGATCTGGTTCTTTTTAGTTAGGAACCTAGTCCAGAATTTCCTGGCTGACTCTCCGGGCTGTTGAACTATGTGGCTTAAGTCATCGGCATCTGGTGGCCGGACATATGTACCTTGGAAGTTGTCATGGAAGGCGTCTTACAAATCCTCCCAGCTGCCAATAGAGTTTTCAGGCAGACTGTTTAACAAGTGCCGAGCTAGCCCTCTGAGTTTTAACGGGAGGTATTTGATGGCGTGGAGGTCATCTCCACGGGCAATATGGATATGGAGAAGAAAATCCTCGATCCACATCGCCGAATCAGTTTTTCCATCGTATGATTCAATATTCACGGGTTTAAACCCTTCTGCGAATTCATGCTCCATTACATCGTCAGTGAAGCAAAGAGGGTGTGCGGCGCCTCTATATCGGTCCACATCACGACGTAGCTCCGATGGAGTCCGTCTGCGGTTTCCGGCCCGGGCATGACTAGGCTTGTCACGTCCGAATAGATAGCCATCGTCGCGTGTCGGGGCGCGTCCTCGCGATCCGTAGATCGATCTGGTATGTCCTGCTCTACTGTCTAGGTCCTGCCGAAGGTCATATGTATAACCCCGAGCTGATTTATCTCTGCTTTTACGGTGAGGTGGGGCGGGATGGTGTTCGGCATGAGTTGTCGCTTTGTCCCGACCACGTGGTGGTCAGTCAGCCGCATCGCACGATGATGGTACGGGCTCCGGTGCCTCATCATCGAACTGAGGTAGCAATTTGTGCTTCGGATAACTTTTGGCTGGGCGCTTGAGGCCGTATTCTTCGGCTGCTAGGACACTAGTCCATCTATCGTTGAGCAGATCTTGGTCATCTTGAAGCTGCCGCTGCTTCTTTTTCAGGATCCTTGCAGTGGCTATTAGCCGGCGCTTAAAGTGCTCCTGCTCGAGAGGTTCCTCAGGCACGATAAAATCCTCGTTGCCGAGGCTCACCTCATCCTCGGAGAGTGGAAGATAATTTCTGTCCTCCGAGTCATCGTGTATGGCCTGTTCAGCAGGGCTAACTTGCCCGTTTTCCCGTTCCTCCTGTTCGGAAGTTACCTCAACGGGGTCTTCATTATCTTTGGCATCGTCTGGAGTATTGTTTTCTCCCGTGCCAGTATTGCTGTGTTTTCCACGACGTGACTTAGAGCGGTGCCACTGACGCCAGTGTTTTGGCTGTATCACAGGAGGTTCATCCTCAACTGGATCTTCTTTCTCATTGTCATTAGTTCTTTTAGGTGTATCCACCATGTACACGTCGTAAGAAGAGGTGGCCGTCCAGCGTCCGATAAACGGCGGGCTTTGGCCCTGCTCCTCATCGGCATCGTCGTCCCTACCGTCGATGTCTTCAGAGCCGTAATCGAGCATGTCGGTTAAATCTTCGACAGTGGCTATGAAGCGGGCGGTGGGTGGGAAGCGAAGTTCTCCATCATCAGCCTCTAGTTCGAACTGGATATAATTCGGCTGCGAGCCCCCCGCCAAGGATAGTGCTTTTAGCGAGTTTAACACGTTGCCCAAAGGCGAGTGCCGAAAAATGTCCATGGAGCTGAATTCGATGATCGAAGACTGATCGAGCTCGACGCATGTGGACGCACATGGTTCAGAACCTGTAGCCGGAAACGAGTCCGAGGCTCCGGTGACACAGATTCCACTCGAGGTTGGGTCTGTGTGTGGCTCTGACACCGCTGGGACTGCGGCATCCGTGGCGGGGTTGAGCTTCCCGTCTTCGGATGGCGCGATCTGCTCCGGATCTAAGGCCAGAGCAGTTACAGGTGCTATCTCCTGGGTATGGTCTGATGACAGATTTAAGTCATGTTCATCGTGGTGACAGGGAGCGGCTGCCGTGGTCTCAAATCCGTCGAAGACCAAGTCTCCGCGAATATCGGCAACGTAGTTCAAGCTCCCGAATCTGACCTGACGGCCAGGGGCGTAGCTATCGATCTGCTCTAGATGGCCAAGCGAGTTAGCCCGCAGTGCGAAGCCGCCGAACACAATTATCTGTCCGGGGAGGAAGACTTCTCCTTGGACAGCATTTGTTGTAGATGATTGAAGGGGCCATCAAACCTTTTGAGGACGGCATAGTGGAACTCTCAATGAAAGCACCAATGTTGGTGTCAAAACCGACGGATCTCGGGTAGGGGGTCCCGAACTGTGCGTCTAAGGTCGATGGTAACAGGAGACAGGGGACACGATGTTTATCTAGGTTCGGGCCCTCTCTATGGAGGTAATACCCTACTTCCTGCTTGATTGATCTTGATGAATATGATTATTACAAGAGTTGATTTACCACGAGGTCGTGATGGCTAAAACCCTAGAAGACTAGCCTGTATGGCTATGATTATGATTCTTGGCCTCTACGGACCTAGCCCTTCGGTTTATAGACACCGGAGGGATCATGGGTTACATAAGATCGGTTACAGAGAAAGGAATCTTCATATTTGGACGCCAAGCTTGCCTTCCACGCCAAGGAGAGTCCCATCCGGACACAGGAGAGAGTCTTCGGTCTTGTATCTTCACAACCCTTTAGTCCGGAATATTTCCAACAGGCTGGACGCCCGAGGACCCCTTAGTCCAGGACTCCCTCAGGGATAAGCCCAGCGAAGACGCTGTGCAGGAAGAAGGGGTAGAAGGTTTCCCCCAAGGTTTTCCGGCTTGTCGGAGCAAACCCGGAGCTCCGTCTCCCGTCCCTCGTTGTCGTTGCCCGCCGTCTGCGGGAGCATGGTGGCAAGGTGCTTCTCCTTAGTGATGGTGGACGCACTGAAGGCCAGCTCGAACAAGGAGGCCGAAAGCGCGGAAGGAGCGGTGGACTTCCCTTTCTCGGTCGCCATCAGCGGCAAGTTCGGGGAAGAGGTTGTTAGATCTGGAGGCGCTCTGAGCAGGGAGAGAAGGGGATCTAGAGCAAGACGAAGGGAAGGCAATGAAGGCTCAACGGCAGGCGCCAGCCCTTTTCTCGGTCTAGGACGGTTGCCGAGGCAGCATGGGGAAGCGGAGACGCCCACGTCCCATCAAGCGCCACGCGTCGACTGGGTTCGCAGGCGATTGGGACCCGCAGCGCTTCGCCCTTGCCCTTTGGCTTTGCCTCGAGGCCAAGTCCGAGCGTGTCTTGGGCCCGAGGGCTACTGTCGGCTTTCTGGGAACCGTGGTACCCAGACTTGCCTGCCTGCGGCTCACGGTGTGGCTCCATCGCCGACCTGGTATGGCCCATCTTCAGCACCAACAACACAAGACCCTCGCAAGGGGCCAAGCCTCGCGAGGCAGACGACGCCAAGACCTCCCGAAGGAGTGTCCTCTTCAGGCTGGCTCCTGAGGAGCGGAGATTTCCATGCGAGCCCTCACCTCATGAGGTTCGGATGACGCAAGCCATGCCGACCAAGGCCAGGCGGGCGCCAGCGGGCGCAGTATAGCAGGTTTCCTCTTTTGGTGCTAAAGAGACAAGCGCAGGCGCGGAGTCCCGATGAATCAGCCAAATGCTTCCATTTCCATGCAACAAGATGAAGACCGCCAGGACGGCAGGATGAAGGTCATCACCGAGCCCACCACGGTGTCACGACCAGATGCTTTGCAGGCGCAGACCACCTTTCGTCAAGATAAGATGTACTAGTTGTCTCCCTTCGAATTTTGCCGTTGTGGGATCCCTTCCCACCTTCATTTTGGGGGAAGAGGACCAAGGCCACTACAAGTATAGCCTAGCCACCACCATAGAAGTGGGAGGATCATTCAGACCATCCACACCCTCACACGCACAAGAACACACCTCCTGAGGTTGCTCTTTCACTATACCAGTTAATCCTCAGCCCACCTCTAGGCTAATCCACCACAAAGCAGGAGTAGGGTATTACACCGCAAGGTGGGCCGAATCTGGGGTAAACTGCCTTGTCTTGTTCTTCTTCAGTTCATCGAGCTAGGCCTTGAGATCGACGAGTTGGCAGAATGGGGAGGTTGAGTTCTTCGCACGCACCCGAGAGTTCGAATCTATCTAGGGTCTGCGGAACCCCAAATCCGACAACTACATTTTGATCTGACCGAAATTGTATGTTTAGACTCTGATTGTGCTTCGGTGTCACCGAGTTTGTCATATCGGTAGCTCCGAAATGCCTTCTGTAGAAAACTAAAATTAAGTTTTTGTCTCAACTTTTTGCAAAAACAGCTGTGCTTTGTGATGCTCATCCACTCTACCTATACCTATATATTCACAGGGTCAGTTTCAGAGATGTTAGAAGGAAGTGACAGTCAAAACAGGTTATAGGAGTAGGTGAATGTCAGTGAGGGCACTAGTCCCTCAAGCAGCTATGATGATGGAAGCAGAAGCACACCAAGCAATTTGCCTAAGGCTGCTACTAGGCAAAGGTAGAATAAAACCTCAGAATCTGAAGATGAGGACTTTGTTGTTGATGAGGAGGTGACTTCAAAGAAGAAAGTGCTCAAGAAGGAGCAAGTTGCCGCTGCTACCATCAAGCCTGGAATGCATAAGAAAGGTCCTGCCAAGAGAGTCTCTATGTCAAAAGCCAGAGCCTCAACTCGGGAAACCATGGAGATCACTCTTGAACCAAGAGAGGAAGAGGCTGATGGAGGAAAGAAGAGAGGGAAGAGTCAAGAAGACTATGGCCAGAGTCATAGGCATATCATCTATAATGAAAGATCCAGATGAAGATGAGGAGGAGGAAGAGCCAACTGCACCACCTCACAAGTCACATAAGCTCATGGGGGGATGCTATCAAGTCTGGGGCTGCTCCACCTAAGCCCAAGACAGCCCGCAAGCCTCCAACTCAAGCTCATGCCTCCAAGTCTACTGCACCCAAGAGATCCACCAGGAACATCCCTGCTTCTGAGAAGAACAAGGCCCCAGTGCCAGAAGCTCAAGAGGATGAGGAGCAGCAAGTGCTCAGAAAATTGAAGCCCAAGATTCCTGATCATAATGATTATCATCCCGTTGCTGAGAACATGAAGGAAAGGAAGGATGCATGTCTGAGATTGTGGAGACAGACTGGCCCATATGCTATAAGGAGAAGAACTGCTGTTGATTATCGCTTTCACACCACAGAACCACAAGATTTCTGTGGGGCAATATTGTTGGAAGACATCATAACACAACTCTAGACACAAATAAAATAGGGATAATTAGATTTATTCCCCTAGTTGTGTCCCACTCGTCTGTTTTACCCCTAATTCCCAAAAGTCACTGGTTCTGTCCATGTCACTTTGCTCCTATTATGCTTTTGCCCTTTGACCGTTTGACCATCAGTTTGAAAACTCCATAACTAATTCATACTAAATCAGAAAAATGCAAATAAGATACCAAAATGTTTAGAAAAACATCACATATATGTCAGTGTCATTTGCATTCATGAAAAAAGTGTTGGAAAGTACCCATCCGAGTTTTAGCTCTTATGCTACCACCACGAATAGTAAAATCTAAAAAAGTTCAAAAAAAATTAAAAAAAATTGGTGGCAAAGAATGCAAAATGTTTTAAGTGCCTGCCAAGTTTCATCAGGGAATAACATTCGTGGGTGCCGCGGCAAAAAAACAATCAGCACTCCAAAATAGATTATTTTTTATCACGACTTCCATGAATGTCGTTCCCTAATGAAACTTGGCAAGCACTTAGAACCTTTGTTGTTCTTCGCCACCATATTTTTTTTTGAATTTTTTTGAATTTTTTTAGAGTTCACTGTTCATGGTGGTATCAAAAGAGCTAAAACTCGGATGTGCACTTTCCAACACTTTTTCATGAATGCAAATGACACTGACATATAGGTGATGTTTTTCTGAACATTTTGGTATCTTATTTGCATTTTTCTGATTCAGTATGAATTAGTTATGAAGTTTTCAAACTGACGGTCAAACGGTCAAAGGGCAAAAGCATAAGAGGAGCAAAGTGACTTGGACAGAACCGGTGACTTTTGGGAATTAGGGGTAAAACAGACGAGTGGGACACAACTAGGGGGCAAAAATCTAATTATCCCAATAAAATAATAGAAGATTTATATTACAAGCCAGGGGCCTCGAGGGCTCGAATACATACGGTCCAATACAAACGAGTCAGCGGTAGCAACAATATCTGAGTACAGACATAAGTTAAACAAGGTGCCATATGATGGCTAGCACAAACATGGATAAGGATCGAAGAGGCGCATACCTCCTGCCTGGGATCCGCCTAAACTACTCCTGGTCGTTGGCGACCTACACGTAGTAGGAGGCACCCTCGATGTTGTAGGAGTCGTCATCAGTGGCGTCTGGCTCTTGGGCTCCAACATCTGGTTGCGACAACCGAGAAGAATGGAAAAAGGGGGGGAAAGGGAGCAAAGCAACCGTGAGTACTCATCCAAAGTTCTCGCAAGCAAGGATCTACACTATATATGCATAAGTATCAATGAAATGAGTATCTGTAGACTAAACTACGGAATGCCAGAATAAGAGGGGGAGAAGCTAGTCCTATCGAAGACTACAGTTCTTGCAGCCTCCATCTTGAAGCATATAGAAGAGAGTATCTGGTAAGTTAACCTAGTATCAGCCTATAGCATAATCCTACCCGACGATCCTCTCCCCGTCACCGTGTGAGAGAGCGATCACCGGGTTGTCTCTGGAACTTAACTGGGTGTGTTTCATTAAGTATTTGGTTCTTGTTGTCATGAGGTCGGAATACAACTCCAAGTCGTCCTGCTACCGTGGACACGACTATTCGAATAGATCAACTTCCCTGCAGGGGTGCACCACATTACCCGACATGCTTGATCACTCTGGCTAGGCACACTTACCTGGGTCATGTATGGCCTCGGAAGATCAACATGTCACAGCCCTACCTAGGCCCAACAGAGAGGTCAGCATGCCGGTCTAAATCCTATGCGCGCAGGGGTCTTGGGCCCATCGCCCTTTGCACTCCTACACGTTGCGAACGCGGCCGGTGAGCAGACCTAGCCCGACGCGCGCCACTCTGTCACTGATGTCTGGAAAGCTTTGGCTGATACTACGCCGCCGGTTGCCCATATCTTGTCCCACGTGGCGGTTACTGCATATATGGCCAACGACCAACTCAGATCAAATATCCAAACTTTTTAGGCATGTTATTATGAAATAACCACGGACAACGACTAGTGACCAGGCCCACCTCTCTCCTGGCTGGTCTCAACTTGCCATGTCGCCCCGCCACAAAGATCCACTCAGAGTGCCATTGGGAAAACATGTCCAGTTAGCCCCCAGTCTGTGAATCACTCACGGGTACTCTACAAGCTGACCCGACTTTAGTCACAACATGTATCCTGTGTAATATCTATAGTATTACTCGTGATCATCTTCCGAGTGATCACGACCCGATAGTATAGCATGGCAGACGGAGAAGAATGTACGACCACCGATGAAATACTAGCATCCTATACTAAGCATTTAGGATTGCAGGTAAAGGTATCAACAGTAGTAGCAAAGACAAGATATGCAGAAGTATAGGTTCATCCGAAAGCAGTAACAGCTACACTACTCTAATGCAAGCAGTAGAGAGAAGTAGTAGGTGGTATCAGGATGATCAAGGGGAGGGTATTGAAAGTGCAACTATTCCCCAGGTGGTTTTGGTAATTCACAACAACATATAGCTCATTGAACTAATATCCATTCAAGTTAAATATTGCAGAAAGTTCAATGATTGGCATGGCATGGACTAGAGATGTGGACACCTCAAAATGCTAAGGACAAAGATTGGCTATAGCTCAAGACTCTTCATTTCTATTTTAGTGATCCAAGATCACATTCAGTCCATAGGAAAAGCCAGTACTATTAAAAGGGGATGAGGTGTTGCATAATGGTCTACTTGCTTAAAATGCTCAGTGATATGCTCCAAAGCCCTCAACCACTTTCTCACTTCCAAATATGTCCAAAACCTAAAGTCAAACTCGGCCCCACCGATTTGATCTATCATGCGCCACCGAGTTCTGTTGACATAGCCACAGCCAGAAACCCTAGACAATTCGGTCTCAACGAGATGTCGTTGCAAACTCTCTGTTTCCCTTCATAACATTTCAATCTTACCGAAATGAGCGATTGGCCCCACCGAGTTCGCAATGCAAACTCTCTGTTTCCCTTCGTAACGTTTCGGTCTTACCGAAATGAGCGATCGGTCCCATCGAGTTTGCCTGACCAATTCTCAGATAACTCATTGCTGAAATCGGTCTCACCGAGTTCATGCAATCGTCACACAAAGATGAGGTTTTGCCCTAGCCCTAGCACATCGGTCCCACCGAGTTGATCATGTCGGTCCCACCGAGATTCGTAACTTCACATTTTGAACTGAATTGGTCTCACGGAGTTCTTCTATTCGATGTGACCAAGCTAGGTCAAATGTGTGTAACGGCTGGTTTTTGTGTGGAGGCTATATATACCCCTCCACCCCCTTCTCTATTCAAGTGAGAGCCATCAGAACGTGCCTACATTTCCACTACTCATTTTCTAAGAGAGAACCACCTACTCATGTGTTGAGACCAAAACATTCCATCCAACCACAAGAATCTTGATCTCTAGCCTTCCCCCAGTTGCGTTCCACTCAAATCATCTTTCCACCATAGCCAAATCTATGAGAGAGAGTTGAGTGTTGGGCAGACTATCATTTGAAGCATAAGAGCAAGGAGTTCATCATCATCACACCATCTATTACCTTTTGGAGAGTGGTGTCTCCTAGATTGGTTAGGTGTCACTTGGGAGCCTCCGACAAGATTGTGGAGTTGAAACAAGGAGTTTGTAAGGGCAAGGAGATCGCCTACTTCGTGAAGATCTACCCGAGTGAGGCAAGTCCTTCGTGGGCAATGACCATGGTGTGATAGACAAGGTTGCTTCTTCGTGGACCCTTCGTGGGTGGAGCCCTCCGTGGAATGGCGCAACCGTTACCCATCGTGGGTTGAAGTCTCCATCAACGTGGACGTACGATAGCACCACCTATCGGAACCATGCCAAAAATCTCTGTGTCTACATTGCGTTTGCCCCCTCCAAACCCTTCCCTTTACCTTCATATGCAATGTTTTATTTTCTGCTGCTACACTCTTAGAACTGCATGTGTAGGTTGATTGCTTCCCTTGTGCTAAGTTGCTAAAATCTGGCAAGACTTAAAATTGGGAAAAGGCTAGATTTTTATTTGTTCAAGTAGTCTAATCACCCCCTCTAGACCTACTTTTGATCCTACAGTTTTGCTTGCCTGGAAGCTCTCCTGAGAAGCAGGGGTCGTCAATACCATAGTTGATTGGGGCAGCAGTGGCATTAGTGTTGAAGTCTACCAGAGAGAAGAGGGGGGAGAAGCAATGAATACAATGCAAACAGATGCATGATGATGCAAGACATAACAATAAGTGGTGCTAGGTGTGTCCTAACGTGGTACTAGGTGATACTGGCGAAGGGGAAAAACATCCGGGAAAGTATTCCCGGTGTTTGGCATTTTCGGAGATGAAATAGAGGGGGGCAGTTGCATGTTCGCTATGCTAGGGACGTATGGTAGATGAATGTAGTGCGTATTTAGGTTCATTATATTTTTCTAAGCAACTTTCATGTACAAAGTATTTTCATCCGAGATACGTAGTTTAAATAATTTTATGGATTTATTTATATTCCAAAATTTAATCAGCAAATACTTTTGTCACTTAGTGTAGTGCCAGCCATAGTGTATGACAGGTGTTTTCAGAGTCAAAGTCAACAGTCCAGTCAGCTGTTGAGTGGATCAACGTTGACTGGTTAAACTGGCTGGTGGGACCTAGCTATCATAGACATTGTATATATAATATCTGTTTTAATTAGTTCAACAAACTAGGTGGGAGCCACATGCCATAGTGTAGGACTAACTAAATTAGAAACTTAAACTCAATAGAGGAGGAATTACACTAATTAACAGAGGGGGGTTAGTGCTAACTTAATTTAGCCCCTAATCCACACAGGGCTTGGCCCAGGTGTCAGTGGCCCTGGCGGCTACAAACACGCACACACGCTGTACGCACATGGCCTCGTCGACCAGAGGCAGCGGTGGCAAGCGGTGATGGCCGGAGGCGGGCACCGTCGGGCACAGTCGGCCGCGCGGGTGACCAGAGCACAGGGAGGCGGTGGCCGGCGCATGCAGGGAGGGCGTAGCGACTGCGGCAGCAAGGGGTAGGCAGCGGCGGCAGCTAGAGCAGCAGCGGGCAGCAGGCAGGCGGCTTCGGCATGGGGCAGGGGAAGGGAAGGGCGCGCGGGATCGGCGATGGCGGGTGCAAGGTATCAGCTGCAGCTGCAGCGGCAGGCACCAGCATTGGTAGCAGCGGCGGCGGTGCGCGGCGGCAGGGGCGGCGGGGTAGGGGAAGACTAGCGCGGGTAGGGGATACAGGGGCGCGGGCACGCGCGCTGGTGAAGGGCGCAGTTGAGTGCGGCAGGGGGAGGCCGGGGCGCGACATTGGGCGGGGCGTGGGCGTGTGGGAGCGAGCCAGAGTCGAGGTGCGTGGAGCGCCGGCCATGGCGACTTCTAGCGCGGGACGACAACGACGAGCACGGCGGCTACGGCAAAGGGGACGAAGGGGGAAATGGTGGGACGGAGGAGGAGGCTTAGATCGGAGCCAATGGAGACCTCGGGGAAGTCGGGGGAGTTCGGTTGCGACGAATCGACGCCGATGACCGACGGTGCAGAGGTTGAAGAAGAGGACGATCCGCTCGGTTCCGGTCGTCCCTACCCACATTCTCCGGTGGTACAGTAGGCGAAGGTGCGGCAGAGCACTAGGACACGTGGGTTCGACGGGGTTTGGCTCGTGGCTGCATGCTTCACGTCGACACGGCGGCGGCCGAGCTCAGGCGACGGCTTCGAGCGAGGAGAGGAGCGAGAGCGGGGAGGAGAGGCGATCTATGGTTCGGGGGGCATCGGGCAATGACTTTATAGGCGGGGCAGGGGCGAATGGCCGCCACACACGGCCATCGCCGACGGATGGCCGCCACGGCACCCCTGCCTCCTGTAGCGGGAGGTGGGAGGCAAGTGGGGTTGGCCTGGGCCGTTTTGCTAGATGGGCCAAGGGGCCCAGTAGATTAGGTTTCTTTTCTTTACTAGTATTTTCCATTTACTTTTGTGTTTATTTATTTAGCTATTGTTTGGTACTTTCTTTTTGCATCAAAATACTTTTGTAAAATGTAAAACCTTGCCATATACTCCCTCCGTTCCAACATAGATGACCCAACTTTGTACTGAAGTAGTACAAAGTTGGGTCATCTATTTTGGAACGGAGGGAGTAATTACTATGCTTTATTTTGCACTGCCACAAAAAGTTTGGGTTCAAACTAATTTATTAAGTTTGAGTTTATATTTAAATGGGATAAAAAAGTGTTGTTGGTCAACTGTTTTAATTTCTAGGGACAAATTTATATTTTAAAAAATGTTAATTCTTTCATGATAAATTGTTACTGAATATTTGCAACCCACCAAACATTTTAGTTTTAGCGTTGGAAGAAATAATAATTTGACTTTATTCTAAATTTGAATTTGAATCGGGTTTGGATCAAAGTGAAGTTTAGCAAATTAACTGTGATGACATGGCACCATTAGGAGGAGATTACTGTATCTTAATTATCCGGGCTTAACATGAATGGACATCCATCACTTCGACCGACAACAAGAGAGGTTACCAAGGCAGATTCTTTGTGACGCCCCCGATTCAATCGTACACTAATCATACACGCAAACGTGTACGATTAAGATCAGGGACTCATGGGAAGATATCACAACACAACTCTAAAATAAAATAAGTCATACAAGCATCATAATACAAGCCAGGGGCCTCGAGGGCTCGAATACAAGTGCTCAATCATAGACGAGTCAGCGGAAGCAACAATATCTGAGTACAGACATAAGTTAAACAAGTTTCCATAAGATGGCTAGCACAAACTGGGATACAGATCGAAAGAGGCGCAGGCCTCCTACCTGGGATCCTCCTAAACTACTCCTGGTCGTCGTCAGCGGCTTGCACGTAGTAGGAGGCACCTCCAGTGTACTAGGAGTCATCGTCGACGGTGGCGTCTAGCTCCTAGGCTCCAGCATCTGGTTGCGACAACCGAGAGGAAAAGAAAGGGGGAAAGAGGGAGAAAAGCAACCGTGAGTACTCATCCAAAGTACTCGCAAGCAAGGATCTACACTATATATGCATGGGTATATGTGTAAAGGGGCAATATCGGTGGACTGAACTGCAAAATGCCAGAATAAGAGGGGGATAGCTAGTCCTGTTGAAGACTACGCTTCTGGCCGCCTCCATCTTGAAGCATGTAGAAGAGAGTAGATGGTAAGTTCACCAAGTATCATCGGATAACATAATCCTACCCGGCGATCCTCCCCTCGTCGCCCTGTGTGAGAGCGATCACCGAGTTATATCTGGCACCTAGAAGGGTGTGTTTTATTAAGTTTCCGGTTCTAGTTGTCATAAGGTCAAGGTACAACTCCGGGTCGCCTGTTGCCGTGGACACGGATATTCGAATAGATCAACTTCCCTGCAAGGGTGCACCACATTACCCGACACGCTCGATCCCCTTTGGCCGGACACACTTTCCTGGGTCATGCCCGGCCTCGGAAGATCAACACGTCGCAGCCCCACCTAGGCTCAACAGAGAGGTCAACACGCCGGTCTAAATCCTATGTGCTCAGGGGTCTGGGCCCATCGCCCATTGCACACCTGCACGTTGCGTACGCGGCCGGTGAGCGGACCTAGCCTCCCTTATACAAGAGCAGGCATTCCAGTCCAACCCGGCGCATCGCTTAGTCGCTGACGTCAAAAAGAGCTTCGGCTGATACCATGACGCCGGTTGCCCATATCTTGTCCCACGTGGCGGTTAGTGCGTATAAGGTCAACGACCCAACTCAGATCAAATACCAAGATCTCGTTAAGCGTGTTATTATGAAGTAACTATAGACGCCGACCAAGGCCAGGCCCACCTCTCTCCTAGGTGGTCTCAACCTGCCCTATCGCTCCGCCACAAAGTAATAGTAGGGGGCCGTTGGGAACCCAGGCCCATCTCTACCGGGATGGAGCCACCTGTCCTTTCAGCCCCCGTCTCCGAACATTATCATAAGTAATGTAACAGCATAAAGTATATAGCATATGCCCGTGATCACCTCCGGAGTGATCACGGCCCAGTAGTATAGCATGGCAGACGGACAAGAATGTAGGGCCACTGATGGAATACTAGCATCCTATACTAAGCATTTAGGATTGCAGGTAAGGGTAACAAGTGTAGCAACAATGATAGGCTATGCATCAGAATAGGATTAACTGAAAGCAGTAGCATGCTACACTACTCTAATGCAAGCAGTAGAGAGAAGGAATAGGCGATATCTGGTGATCAAGGGGGGGGGGGCTTGCCTGGTTGCTCTAGCAAGAAGGAGGGGTCGTCAACACAGTAGTCCATCGGGGCACCAGCAGCGACGTCAGTCTCATAGTCTACTGGAAGAAGAGTGGAAAGAAACAATTAATACAATGCAAACAGATGCATATCGATGCGTGACATGACAAGTAATGGTGCTACGAGTGCCCTAACGCAGTAGTAGGTGATACCGGTGAAGGGGGGAAACATCTGGGAAAGTATCCCCGGTGTTTCGCGTTTTTGGACAGATGAACCGGAGGGGGAAAGTTGCGTGTTCACTATGCTAGGGATGTGTGGCAGACAAACGGTCTACATATCCGGATTCGTCTCGTCGTTCTGAGCAACTTTCATGTACAAAGTTTTTCCATCCGAGCTACGGTTTATTTTTATATGAATTTCTAAAGTTTTAATTATTTTTAGAATTTATTTAATTATTTTAAATCAACATTATCCAGACTAGTGTATGCTGACATCATCATGATGTCAGCAGTCAACAGGTCGTTGACTGGGTCAAACTGATGTGTGGGTCCCGTTCGTCATTGACTAAGACTAACTAAATATGTTAATTAGACTAACTAAGTGATTAGGTCAATTCATTTTAATTAGATTAGTTAAACAGGATTAATTAACTCATTAATTAATTACTAATTTATTTATTTTAACATTTTTTTCTTTTCTTTTAAACCGTTCTGGGGTGTGGGCCCCGGCTGTCAATGGGCCAAAGGCCCTAGCGGGTACGGGCATCGGGTAATACCCGAACAGGCGACGGGCGCCAGCGGGCAGTGGGCCCCCGAATGGGAAAAACCATGGCGCAGGCGGGTGGCTCGCCGGAGCGCGGCCACGGCAAGCCTGCCGCGGACGGCGCCGGCGGAGGGTGGCGGGTCGGCGAGCGGCAGCGATGCTGGGCAGCGCACGGTGGGCTGCGGACGAGGCCAGGGAGCGAGCGGAGCGCCGGAGTGCGCGGGGCGAGGGTTGAGCGTGTGAGTGGCAGCGCGCGCGCCTGAGGGGTGGCGCGACTGGTAGTCAAGGGGGCGTGGGCGCGCGGGCCGGCGAGGCCGCATTGCCGGTGAGGTGAGGCCGCGCACGCGCGGGCAAGTGGCGTGCGGAGCAGAGGCATGGGAAGGAGAGTGTAGTAGCGGGGGTCGTCGAGGCCGCAGGCGAGGTGCGGGACGGCGGGCACGGCGACGTCCGAAACGGGGAAGGGGAGTGCGAGGAGAGGGGGGTGCTCACGGCGGGGCCGTAGGGGAATGGCAGCGGGTTCGACAGAGGAGGACGGGGACGACGAGGTCGGGGTCGGGTCGACGACGGAGATGAGGATGAAGGGGCGGCGTCGCGGCATCAGGGAAGTGGGCGCAGTCCGGTGGGGAGAAGGACGGGGACGCGGGTACGACGAGGCAGCGTCAGGCGGCTCCAGGTCCTCGTGCGGAGGCGGTGGTAGACGACGGCGGGTGGCGATGGCAAAGTGGGGGGGGTGGTCGGGATCGCTCCCCTTCCCGATCCAGATCGGGAAGGAGAGGAGGGGGAGGGGAAAGGCGAGCGAGTGGGGGGGAGGAAAGTGGGGGTGCTGGGTGTCGGTTAGGGATTAGTAGTGGGGTTATGGAGGAGTGGGGTGGGCCTCCTAGTGGCCTGGATGGCCAATTAGGCTGGTCGGCTGGGCCGCCTGGCCTAGTTGGCCGGGGGGGTTCCTTTTCTTTTTTTTGTTAGTTTTGTTTTCTGTTTTTATTCTTTCCCTTTTCTTTATTTTCATTTCTGTTTTCTCACATTTCCTAAACATTTTAGTTTTGGAAAAATACATAGGTTGCACCTAATTTAGTAAACTTCATTATGTCACATTCCGAACATTTTTGTTTTGATATTTGAAAACTTTTATTGTTTGTCAAAAATTCAATTTTGATTTCAAAACGTTTTGATCTAACGCGACGTTAGCAACATTAACAACGTGGCATCATTAGCGTAGGTTTACTGTAGCATAATTATCCGGGCGTCAGAATTCTCCTCTACTACAAGAAATCTCATCCTGAGATTTAAGAGGGGAGTAAGGGGGAAGAATAGGTTACAAAATTCCAACGATTCGTCTCGGTTTGGTTGCTCTTCTCGAAGAGATCGATCCATTACATTGATGTGTTCATTCCACTACTTCCGGTCATCATTACGAAGTCATCATCCTTTCTTCGGGGGTTCCATCGTATTTACGAATAGGTAAGGAGGCAGATCGGCAATGACAGAATCCTATAAGGGTAATAATCTAGGATTAACCCATGAATGAGCATACGAGTACCTCTCGAGTTGAACAAATAAAACACATCGAGAGTAAAGTTCGAAAGTATAATAAGAGTTTCAAGCAGCCAGGAAATCATTCAATGCCTAGTCAGAAGGTGAAAGGGTTTCAGGGTAATGCGAATAACTATTGTGTCCGATACCAGAATTGATCACTAGGAAGGTGGCTCGCGAATTACACACGAAACGAAGGGCAAGAGATAACTTCGAAACAGGGATGTACAGGAGAGTCAGGTTTCGATCCTGTGGAACTGTGGGTTATGGGCCCACCATGTGGGTTAAAAGTAGGAAGGGCGCCAACAAATTACAAAGTCATGATAGCAAGGCATGTCAGAGGACAACCTGTCAGTTATGTTGGCAACAACGTTAGTACCCAGGACGAGGGACGAAGAGAACCATTTTCCTGCTCGTTGAAACGAGGCAGACCAATAGGCAAAGTTCTCGTCCATCAGTGGTTACCGAAATGTCATCAACAATAGTAACACGGTCTTACTGACAAGGTTGTACACCAGGGTGTTTACACAAGCGGTGAATCATTACTGCTTAGATCATATAAACCACGAGAAAGGATAAACAAGACAATGGAAAGAAAAATGTGATTATCTAATTAAACATGACAATGGAAAGGAAAATGTGTTTAAACACATATTTCAGGGGTATATCCTTCCCAAGGACAAGCAGAGCATGATATCCATGACATGATAGAAAGTAGAAAACCATTTAGGTAACGGGAGAGAATTTTCATGGCATTACCCATACAACGGTGTTTGGATAATTGGTAAGGAAAATTTAGCGTTGCGCTTCATATGTCCTTATCGAAGATCGGAGTACCACAGACATGCTCCGAGATAGCATTGACATGGTCTTGAGGCAAAGGTCAGACTTTGGATACACAAAGGCTCCATCGGGAACAACTCATAGAATAAGTCCTACAATTTTCTCATGGAAGAATGATTAACCTTGCTAAAAAGGAAACTATTACAATAGGGCCTCCAGCCAGGTGGGCTAGGTATGACACCACCTCTCCGGGTCATATGAAGACCAACGTTATAACTCTTGAAAATATGTTCCATCCATCATATCTGATCGAGACTCAGAAGTGATTGGGGTCAGGATACCTCAGTCGCAGGATACCTGAGAAGAAGAGGGTACAACACACAAATTGACAAGACGGCGTTGCCAGATCCTTGGGAAGCAAGGTACGAGGCATGCTCCAAAACAAGAGTTCATCATTAACCATGGATAAGATGAGGATGTGGTTGATGGACTTAGTAACAATTCCTCGGGATCTCCATAAACATGGATTTCCACAATTTACTGAACAAGGTGATAGCATTGGACACACCAAAGTATAAAATGAAGAATGTTTGAGCAGAACATCCACAATTTAACATTGAACGAAAGTGCACCCGGAGATACGGAGCAAGTAGCACGATCAATGTTAGAATGCTGATTCAAAAACCAACAGACTTAGAATAAAACTATCGGCCATTCACTTCAAGGCAATAGAGTTGCTAGAAGTTTTGAATTTTTCACATCACAGTTCAGTTGTCGGTATTCCGGTTAGAAACAACAGGGGGACCAAGAAAGAATGGTGATGGTGAGAAGTATCACTTATATCAAGAATTCTCAAGAGATGGTGAAATTCCCATGACATCCTTGACATAAGAGATGGTAATACTCCAAGGTAGAGCATAACACAAGCTGGATAGAATGGAACTCAAGGTAATACACAAAACATGAGCGAGTTTGTGTTGGAGGGAGGGCATTAACTTTGCCGATGATAATACAAACCATCGAGGGGCAAGGATGGTATTTCCCATCAAGAATTTGATAGATATTTTGGAAGAGCTCGGAATGTTGATGATCGTGACACATTTTTCGAGAGATTCCATGAGGCTGCCATCGAATAACGATGACATCAAGCAAAAGGAATGGTGAAGCAAAATACCACTGGAACCACAGATATGACACAAACTCGGAATCAAGTATTGTTGTTCAAGGCGAAATGATATGATGAGGAAAATCAACGTAAGATTAGCTCATCATCAAAAATTGTGCTCCAAGAAGAAGGACCAGGTAGCACAGTTAAAAGTTTGCACGATAATGATATAGTCGATAAGGCTTGGAAATGACTTGAAGGATTATTAAACTCGTAAGTAACGAGAATTACTTAGAGTTATTGAATCAGAGTGCGGAATCGATTCACTTATCGGTGTTCTCGAGTGACTAATAACTCAGAACCTAGGGGAAATCTGAGATCGGTGAGAAGCAATACTAGATGAAGACTCGCAGGAAGCAACACAGTTCTCGAGATACCAGAGGTTAATACTCGAGGAAGATCAAAACAGAGGTTGCGGAGATGTATCGATCAACAGAAGACAAGTGCTTTAACTTGTCTGAGAAATGGAATCAAGGAGAAAATGTGGTCGGGACCACGATTGCAAAGGATCAATACATAGATACCAGATGATATCATATCAAGGAAATAGTTATTATTACAAGAAGCTTTTATGATAGGATCTACATCGTGTCCATGGGCATGAACACAAGTTCAAGGTCGACTCCCACTTCTCCAATGCATAACCTTTCATTCACTGCTCTATTAAAAATGATTTGAGTGCGAAGACCTATCTGGTAAATTATCAAAGGAGTATGAACCTTGAAAAACTTTCGGATTCACACAGATTAAGAAGGCCTACGTTCAACCCATCGGGGCATCTTAGGAACATATACCACGAACTTCAGGAGTAAATAACACAAGCTCAAAAGTAGAGCATGGTTGACAAAAGTAGAGGATACAATTTACCAAAGGCATTATGTATCAGGTAAAGAACTCACAAGAATTTTAATTATGAAGGACACTGTCGGATAATAACCCGACAATGGGTATGGCGGCCCACAACAGGGCTGATGTGAGTATTGGTACTGAATCAGAGGAAGAAGGAATGCAAAGGCATCAGATTACAGAAACAACTGACTAATTCAAAGCTCAATGCATAAAAATTTATGATTTTGAAATCAAGGGATCAGAAGCAATCATTCTGGTCAAAAATGAATAAGTTCAATAGACTTAGAAGCACAACCGATCAAGGCATTGATTGGTAAGAACCAACTCATATCCAAATGACGTCTGAGCCGGAAGGATAATCCTAGGATTCGACTGATGATTGTGAACATTCACGACTTATTGAATCAATGGACTAAAAAATGATAGTGACAAAGGATGCCAATAAGATTACTATACTTATGGCATTAACCATAATGTAAGCAAGTAAGAATTTCAAGAACAACATGTTGTTAAGGATTTTCGAAAGATCAAATAGTATTTCGAAGGCTTTGGTGAAACACATGAACAACTGGGGAGAAACCAATCCTCGGTGTGTGTGTGTGAGGATTAATTTGTAGGTATATTCAGGTGACAAGGAACGGCAAGGCAGTAAGCTCAAAGGATTCTCAGTACAATAGAGAGCAGTTTGTGGCATCTTGTAATAACAAGATCAATGGGATTGAATGTAAGAATGGCATCTGTATGCAGTTATCCATAATGGATATACAATGGTAGGGAATTTGCAAAGGTGGTGGGCACAAGTGTCTCAAGAGAACATCGTAGAATATCTTAAAAATCTTCTGGCGCAGTAGGCGATCATCTGTTATAAGGGGCTCTCCGGGAGAAAGTAGTTATGAGAACCTAGAGTCAGATTTAGTAAAATCATTTAACCCGAATAGAAGAGAGATCAGAGTCCCAGAGTATAGACGAGGAGTAAATGATTCTAATACCACCCAATGGCGACGTGGGCCCATGTGCCGCACAACCATGTTAGTAAAACAGTTACCATCGACTAGACTCGACTTCGGCCAAGGAGTGTGGAAGGGGGATTCCTACAGGAAGTCGGCTCTGATACCAACTTGTGACGCCCCCGATTCAATCGTACACTAATCATACATGCAAACGTGTACGATTAAGATCACGGACTCACTAGAAGATATCACAACACAACTCTAAAATAAAATAAGTCATACAAGCATCATAATACAAGCTAGGGGCCTCGAGGGCTCGAATACAAGTGCTCGATCATAGACGAGTCAGCGGAAGCAACAATATCTGAGTACAGACATAAGTTATACAAGTTGCCATAAGATGGCTAGCACAAACTGGGATACAGATCGAAAGAGGCGCATGCCTCCTGCCTGGGATCCTCCTAAACTACTCCTAGTCGTCGTCAGCGGCCTGCACATAGTAGTAGGCACCTCCGGTGTAGTAGGAGTCGTAGTCGACGGTGGCGTCTGGCTCCTGGGCTCCAGCATCTGGTTGCGACAACCGAGAGGAAAAGAAAGGGGGGAAAGAGGGAGAAAAGCAACCGTGAGTACTCATCCAAAGTACTCGCAAGCAAGGATCTACACTACATATGCATGGGTACTTGTGTAAAGGGGCAATATCGATGGATTGAACTGCAGAATGCCAAAATAAGAGGGGGATAGCTAGTCCTGTCGAAGACTACGCTTCTGGCAGCCTCCATTTTAAGCATGTAGAAGAGACTAGATGGTAAGTTCACCAAGTATCATCGGAGAGCATAATCCTACCCGGCGATCCTCCCCTCATCGCCCTGTGTGAGAGCGATCACCGGGTTATATCTGGCACTTGGAAGGGTGTGTTTTATTAAGTATCCGGTTCTAGTTGTCATAAGGTCAAGGTACAACTCCGGGTCGGCTGTTACTGTGGACACGGCTATTCGAATAGATCAACTTCCCTGCAGGGGTGCACCACATTACCCGACATGCTCGATCTTCTTTGGCCGGACACACTTTCCTGGGTCATGCTCGGCCTCGGAAGATAAACACGTCGCAGCCCCACCTAGGCTCAATAGAGAGGTCAGCACGCTGGTCTAAATCCTATGTGCGCAGGGGTCTGGGCCCATCGCCCATTGCACACCTACACGTTGCGTATGCGGCCGGTGAGCAGACCTAGCCTCCCTTATACAAGAGCAGGCGTTCCAGTCCAACCCGGCGCGTGCCGCTCAGTCGCTGACGTCAAAAAGAGCTTCGGCTGATACCACGATGCTGGTTGCCCATATCTTGTCCCACATGGCAGTTAGTGCGTATAAGGTCAACGACCCAACTTAGATCAAATACCAAGATCTCGTTAAGCGTGTTATTATGAAGTAACCGCGGACGGCGACCAGGGCCAGGCCCACCTCTCTCCTAGGTGGCCTCAACCTGCCCTGTCGCTCCGCCACAAAGTAACAGTAGGGGGCCGTCGGGAACCCAGGGCCACCTCTACCGGGATGGAGCCACCTGTCCTTTCAGCCCCCATCTCCAAACAATATCATAAGTAATGTAACAGTATAAAGTATATAACATATGCCCGTGATCACCTCCCGAGTGATCACGGCCTAGTAGTATAGCATGGCAGACGGACAAGAATGTAGGGCCACTGATGGAATACTAGCATCCTATACTAAGCATTTAGGATTGCAGGTAAGGGTAACAACTGTAGCAACAATGACAGGCTATGCATCAGAATAGGATTAACCGAAAGCGGTAACATACTACACTACTCTAATGCAAGCAGTAGAGAGAAGGAATAGGCGATATCTGGTGATCAAGGGGGGGGGCTTGCCTAGTTTCTCTGGCAAGAAGGAGGGGTCGTCAACACAGTAGTCCATCGGGGCACCAGCAGCGACGTCAGTCTCGTAGTCTACCGGAGAGAAGAGGGGGAAGAAACAATGACTACAACGCAAACAGATGCATATCGATGCATGACATGACAAGTAACGGTGCTAGGAGTGCCCTAACGCAGTAGTAGGTGATACCGGTGAAGGGGGGAAACATCCGGGAAAGTATCCCCGGTGTTTCGCGTTTTCTGACAGATGAACCGGTGGGGGAAAGTTGCGTGTTCGCTATGCTAGGATATGTGGCGGACAAACGGGCTACGTATTCGGATTCGTCTCTTCGGTCTGAGCAACTTTCATGTACAAAGTTTTTCCATCCGAGCTACGGTTTATTTTATATGAATTTCTAAAGTTTTAATTATTTTTAGAATTTATTTAATTATTTTAAATCAACATTATCCAGAATACTGTAAGGTCGTTGACTGGGTCAAACTGACGTGTGGGTCCCGTTCGTCATTGACTTAGACTAACTAAATATGTTAATTAGACTAACTAAGTGATTAGGTCAATTAATT
Source organism: Aegilops tauschii subsp. strangulata (assembly GCF_002575655.3). NCBI lineage: Eukaryota > Viridiplantae > Streptophyta > Magnoliopsida > Poales > Poaceae > Aegilops > Aegilops tauschii. The sequence continues at coordinate 288,222,094 of NC_053036.3, forward strand.
TTAATTAGATTAGTTAGACAGGATTAATTAACTCATTAATTAATTACTAATTTATTTATTTTAACATTTTTTTCTTTTCTTTTAAACCGTTCTGGGGTGTGGGCCCCGGCTGTCAATGGGCCAAAGGCCCTAGCGGGTGCGGGCATCAGGTAATACCCGAACAGGCGACGGGCGCCAGCGGGCAGTGGGCGCCTGAACGGGAAAATCCATAACGCAGGCGGGTGGCTCGCCGGAGCGTGGCCAGGGCGAGCCAGCCGCGGACGGCGCCGGCGGAGGGCGGCGGGTCGGCGAGCGGCGGCGATGCTGGGCAGCGCAAGGGGGGCTGCGGACGAGGCCAGGGGAGCGGGGGCGTGGGCGAAGCACGGTGGCAGCGGCGGGGCTCGGCCCCGAGCGACGTGCAGGGAGCGAGCGGAGCGCCGGAGTGCGCGGGGCGCGGGGTGAGCGCGTGAGTGGCATGGCGCGCGCAACCAAGGGGTGGCGCGACTGGTAGTCAGGGGGGCGCGGGCGCGCGGGCCGGCGAGGTCGCATCGCAGATGAGGTGAGGCCGCGCACGCGCGGGCAAGCGGCGTGCGGAGTAGAGGCATGGGAAGGAGAGAGCAGCAGCGGGGGTCGTCGAGGCCGCAGGCGAGCACGGGAGCGCGCAGGTGCGGGACGGCGGGCACGGCGACATCCGAAACGGGGAAGGGGAGTGCGAGGAGAGGGGGGTGCTCACGGCGGGTCCATAGGGGAATGGGAGCGGGCTCGACGGAGGAGGACGGGGATGACGAGGTCGCGGTCGGGACGACGACGGAGATGAGGACGAAGGGGCGGTGTCGCGGCGTCAGGGAAGCGGGCGTAGTCCGGTGGGGAGAAGGACGGGGACGCGGGGACGGCGGGGCAGCGTCAGGCGGCTTCAGGTCCTCGTGCGGCGGTGGTTGTCGGATGTGGGGTTCCGGCAAAACCTTAAGGTTCGAACACTGGGGTGCACGTGAAGTCTTCCCCTCCTACCGATCTACGCCCTAGCTCGCTAAGATCTCGCGGACGAACTCGACGAACTCGCAACCCAGAGAGACACGAGATTTATACTGGTTTGGGCCACCGTTGTGGTGTAATACCCTAGTCTAGTGTGGTGGTGGTGGATTGCCTCTTGGGCTGATGAGGAACAGTACAAGGGAAGAACAGCCTCCTGAGGTTGGGGTGTTCTTGTGCTTGGTCTCTTAGCGGGTGAGAGCTGGGTGAACTGTTCGATCCCCTCTACTGTGGTGGCTAGCTCTACTTATACAGGCCCTGGTCCTCTTCCCAAATATTGAGCGGGAAGGGAGCCAACAACGGCGGGCAAATTTGAAGGGGGGCAGCTAGTACAAGCTATCCTAACAAAAGCGGTCTTCGCCTCCGGAAAGCTCTGGTGGTGACGCCGTCTTGGGCTCCACGATGACCTCCGTCTTGACGTACTTCTGGACTTGGTCTCGTTGCACCGATATGGCAACCTTTGCCTGATGCCTCGGTACTCTTCGCCTGCGCTAGCCTCCTTAGCACCAAAGAGGAAACAAGGACGCTGCGCGCGCTGGCGCCCGTCTGGCACCTGTCCGGCGCCGATCGTCATGGCTCACGTCACGAGAGCCTCGTGAGGTTTTGCCCCGCCTTGATATCTCCGCTCCTCGTGAGCCTGCCTGGCTAGGCCACTCCTGAGGAGGTCTTGCGTCGTTTGCCCCGCGAGGCATGGACCCTTGCGAGGGTCTTGGATGCCTTGTTGACGAAGATGGGCCGTACGACCTGCTGGCTTAGCCATGCCGTGGGCCGGAGGCAGGCAAGTCTGGGGACCCCCGTTCCCAGAACGCCGACAGTAGCCCCCGGGCCCAAGGTGCACTCGGGCTTGGCTTCGCGGCGAACCCAAGGGTCAAGTACGGAGCACCGTGGGCCCCAAAAGCCTGCGGCCTCGGTTGACGCGTGGCGGTTGATTGCACGTGGGCATCTCCGCTTCCCCATGATGCCTTGGCAACTGCACGACTTGACAAGTCCCTGTGACATGCAAGGAAAGCTATCATTACCTGCGATCGTGGGAGACGCCGGTTGGCCTTCTTCCGTTATAAATGGGGAGGGGGGCGGAACCCCCGTCGCCCATTTCTTCTTCGCTTGCTTGCTTCTTCCTCCTCGCTCCATTGCTTGCAGTGCCACCGATGGCGCCACGAAGGAAGTTCTCTGGCGCCGAGATGGGAAAGGCCCCTCGGGAGGGACCCGGCTCCCCGGCGCCCAAGCACGGACGCGGCCGTCCGCGCAAGCACGCCGCGACCCCCGCCATGGCCCACTGTCGAGGCGGCGCCGCGGCACGCGGAGGGGGTCGTCCCAACCATGGCGGTCCAGTTGACGAGGAGAGGCGTGCTATGGTGGCGCCCCCCCCTCCGCGCTTCCATTCAGCGGAGGTGTCGCCGGAGTTCGTCGTCTGGTCGAAGAACCCGGCCGGCAACTGGCTCCAACTTCCGCGCTTCTTCGCTGACGAAGTGCCGGTCCCTGGTCCAGGCGGGCTCTGGTTGCAGGCAGATGGTTGCTGCAGCAAGGCCTCTTGGGTCGCGGTCGAGACTTCCGCCGCGGGCAACATAGCCCTGGCCCGCGGCCGGCAGTCGTTCGCCCGCGCGCGTGGCCTGGGCAGGCGGTGCACCCTCTACTTCAAGTACGACGGTTGATCGACCCTCTATGTGAGGGTGTTTGGGGAAGATGGTCGCCGCGTCGGGTGTTGCCCCGAGACGAACAACGGTGAGGAGGTGCTCGGCCTTGGTGACGGTCACGATGAGGATGAGGGCGAGCCTGCCCTCGGCGGCAACCGTGTCTCTTCCAGCTGCGGCGGCTCTTCCTCCTCCGACAGCTCCAGCAGTGGTGCTACGACCAGCCGCCGCGCCACCGCGCCCGCTTCGAAGGCGGCAACGGGTCATCTCGTCGCCGCGCCTTCGTGAAGCGCGAGGAAGGGTCTGGCTAGGCTCGGGGCGTCACTAGGGTCCTGCCTTCACGGATCGCTGCAACGCTGCTTTGTTTTGCTCTTTTTTCCTGCATAAAAAATGAAACCAGTATGGGCCCAGAGGGGCGTGTATCGAACTGTGGTTCCTTGGTTATTGCACTGTGCATGTTATTCCCGTGCGGTGTTGTTATTTTGCGCAAAGATAACTTAACCTGGTGCGTTCAGGACGCCCTCTTCCCTACGAGGCGTTTGTTTCCTCGTGTCCATCTTAACCTGGCGGTCTGTGTTTGCCCAGAAACTGCAAAAATTCGTTAGGAGGTGCGCTAGAGAATTTGTCGTCCACCCAAGGCTCGACTTGGCGCTTTGTATCGCGGTACCCAAGGGGCACGGATTAGGAGAGATGCGCTAGCTTTCAGGCTCGAACGAGGGTGGCTCGCGATAAGGCAGAGAGGAGAAAAAATGCTCGCGAGGGCACCTGCCTAGCCCCCTCGCGAGGTATGCGAGCGAGAGAACACGAGCAAACCAGAGCCGGAAAATGCGGTAAGAGGCTAGGGAATCAAATCAGCAAGGAACACCAAAAGCAAACTTCGATTAAGGAAAAGTGAGCCAACTACGGAAAGCAAATGAAAAGCCGCGTCCGGCACCTAATCTAGTCTTCAAGTATTCTCACCAGCGCGGAGCTAAGTGCTGCCACTAGGCGTTGGCGGGAGCCCCAGGGCCTGAGGCCGGCACTCCTGAGACTCTGGGGCGTGTACAACCCCAACTCATTATTACGTGAGAGTGTCACGGGCGGCGATTCTTCACAGGCACCGGGCCTTCTTCATAGGCTCCGGGCCTTTCTTCACAGGCTCTGGGCCTTGCTTCATGGGTAGAACTTCCGGAGGTGCTGGATGTTCCAGGCGTTTTGGATAGGCACCCCGTCTTGTGTCTCCAGGCGCACGGCACCAGGCCTGGAGATGTGGACGACCTTGAACGGCCCCTCCCACATTGGTGAAAGCTTATGCATCCCTTCCCTGGAGAGGACCCGCCTCAGGACGAGGTCGCCCACCTCGAGCGTCCTGGAGCGGACGTTGCGGCAGTGGTATCGCTGCAGCGCTTGCTGGTACCTTGCGGCCCTGAATGCAGCCTCGCGACGGCGTTCCTCCCCCAGCACGAGATCCATCCCCCGCGTGGCGTCCTGCTGCGTTTCGTCGAACGCCAGGATCCATGCGGAGCGATGCTTGACCTCGTGAGGAAGGACTGCTGCGGCTCCGTAGACGAGGAAGAATGGAGTCTCGCCCGTCGGCTTGGTGGCGGTGGTGCGGATGGACTACAACATGGATTGGAGCTCATCGTGCCAGCCCCTGCCGCAGGCCTCCAGCTTCTTCTTGAAGGTCCTGGTCTTGAGGCCCCTAAGGACCTCCGCTTTGGCGCGTTCGGCCTGACCATTGCTCCTGGGGTGCGCTACCGAAGCGTAGCCGATCTGCGTTCCAAGGTTAGCATAGTAGGTTTTGAAAAGGTTACTAGTAAACTGCGAGCCGTTATCTGTGATGATGCGGTTGGGGACCCCGAAGCGGCTCACGAGGCCCTTGATGAACTTGACATTAGAGCCGACTGGGATGGTACGGACGGCTTCCACTTCCGCCCACTTGGTGAACTTGTCGGTGGCAACATAGAGATAGCGGTAGCCCACTGGCGCCCGAGGGAATGGGCCTAAGATGTCCAGCCCCAGACCGCGAACGGCCATGTGAGCGGGATGGTTTGGAGGCCCTGAGCAGGCTGATGGATTTGCTTGGCGTGGAATTGGCAAGCTTCACAGGATTTCACCATCTCGGCTGCGTCGTTGAGTGCTATAGGCCAATAGAATCCACTGCGGAACACCTGGATAGCTCGCCGTCTTGGATACAGTATGCCGTGGCTTGCCGGGCCACGCGCTCCGCGTCCTCTTCCTTCTCCGGCAGCGTCCCGTGCGTCAGGTACTCCTTGAATTCCTTGGTCCAGCATTCCTCCTGGGGCTCGAGCGCCAAGAGCAGCCGAGCTCCTGAGGTCGGGCCATAGACCGGGGCTCCCTTGGCCGGAGGCTGTGGGAGCTCCTTCCGAGGCTGAGTCGTGCTTGAAAGAGGTGGCGTAGCTGATGGCTTGAAGAGCCGCTCCTCAAAGACACCAGGCTTCTTGCGGTTGCCGCTTGGATGCTCTCCTGGCGATGTCGTCAGCTTCCTTGTTGGTGCCCCGGGGCACGTGCTGCAGCTCAAGGCCCGAGAACTGTTTTTCCATCTTGCGCACCTCCGCGAGGTAGGCCTCCATATGCTCGTCCTTCGTCTCGTACACCTAGTTGGAGAAGTTGACGAGGAGTTGCGAGTCGCCTCTGACGGTAAGGCGCTTCACCCCTAGAGCTGCCGCAGCCTTCAGGCCAGCTATGAGGCCTTCGTATTCTGCGATATTGTTGGAGACCTTCTCGCCGTGCTGAAAGCAGAGTTGCACGGTGTAGTAGAGCTTGTCCTGAGTGGGCGAGATGAGCACTGCTCCAGCCCCCGCGGCCTGGTGCGCGAAGGCGCCATCGAAATACATGACCCAACCGTCCGGAGCCTCGCTCCCTGGGGAGGTGGACCGGTCTTCTCCTTCCTCAAGTGTCGGGGCATCCATCCATTCCGCCACAAAGTCAGCGAGCGCAGCCCCCTTGATGACCCTGGTAGTACTGAACTCCAACTGGAAGGCTTGTAACTCGATGTTCCACTCAGCGACCCTTCCGGCTGAGTTAGGGCTCCTGAGCACCCTTTCCAATGGGTAGGCTGAGACAACCTTGATGGGGTGGCCTTGGAAGTAGTGTTGCAGCTTACATGATGCCACCAAGAGTGCGAGCAGGAGTTTTTGGGGCATGGGGTAGCGTGCCCTCGCGTCCCGCAGTACGGTGCTGATGAAGTACACCGGGTGTTCAACGAGGGCTGGCACACTGTCGAGGCTCGTGTCCTGCGGAGATCGGGACATATCCTGAGGTGGAGGGGTTCCTGAGACCTGACTGTCCTCAGGAGCTTCTGCGATGTTGCCCTGCTGAGCTTGGTCTTCCCCCGCCGATGCCTTTGCTGCGCCTTCCTGACCCTGCGCCATTTCAGCTCCGGCTTGGCGTGGCGCGCCCTTGGCTTGGCGCTCCTCCCGAACCGCCACCAGCGCCGCCCTGGCGGAGTACGGGGTGCCGGCAAGGTAGAGTACCAGAGGCTCGAGAGGCCGTGGTGCCACCATCACCGGGGGCTGGTAAGGTATTTCTTGAGGTCTTGGAAGGCCTGATCGGCCTCTGGGGTCCACTCGAACGGGCCCTTCTTCTTCATGAGCTTGAAGAAGGGTAAGGCGCGCTCTCCCAGTTTGGAGATGAAACGCCCTAATGCGGTCACCCGCCCTGCTAGCTTTTGCATCTCCTTGAGGGTCTGTGGCGGGCTCATGTCCTTGATGGCCTTGATCTTCTCCGGGTTCGCCTCGATCCCTCTATGGGACACGAGGAATCCCAGCAGCTTGCTGGAGGGGACGCCGAACACGCACTTCTCCGGGTTAAGCCTCAAGTTCACCTGGCGCAGGCTCTCGAAGGTTTCCTCCAAGTCTTGAATCAATGTCCTCGCCTCGCGAGACTTTACCACTATGTCGTTGACGTAGGCCTCTGTGTTTCTCTCGAGCTGTCGCCCAAGGCCGATGTGCATCAACCGCTGGAAGGTTGCGCCCACGTTGCGCAGCCCGAAGGGCATGCAGGTGTAGCAGTACACCCCAAATGGTGTTAGGAAAGCTGTCTTCTCCACATCTTCCACCGCCATCTTGATCTGATGATACCCTGAGAACGCATCCAGGAAGCACAGTAAGTCGCACTCGGCGCTGGAGTCGACAATCTGGTCGATGTGCGGGAGCGGGAACGGATCTTGGGGGCAGGCTTTCTTAAGGTTGGTGAAGTCGACGCACATCCGCTCCTTCCCGCCTTTCTTTGGCACTACGACGGGGTTTGCCAGCCATTCGGGATATCAAACTTCTCGGATGGCGCCTGCCGCCTCCAGCTTGCGTGTCTCTTGGACGATGAAGGCCTGCTTCTTAGTGGACTGCCGTCTGGCTCGTTGCTTCACGGGGCGTATGTTGGGGCATACCCTTAGATGATGCTGGATCACCTCTCTTGGGACCCCTACCGGCTGATTGGGCTCCCACGCGAATATCTCCTTGTTCGCGCGCAAGAACCTCACTAAGGCTTCTTCTTGTCCCGGGTCTAGGCTGGCTCCTATGGTGAAGGTGGCTCCTGAAGACCCATCCTCGTTGACCGGCACCTGCTTGGTTTCCGCCTTGTCTTGGGTGAACATCTGCTTCTTCTTGGTAGGCGCGGCCTCCTTGGCCTTGAGAGTACCGGGGTCGGTGTGTTGTGCTGCCGCCGTGGTCCTGAAGCCGAGCCTGAGTGCCGTCACGGCCTCCTTAGTGTCCCCCTTGATGGTGAGGACGCCCTTGCTCCCTGGCATCTTCATGAGGTTGTAGGCCGGGTGAGTCGCTGCCATGAACTGAGCGAGAGCTGGGTACCCGAGGATGGTGTTGTACGGGAGACCGATGCGGGCGATGTCGAAGTCCACTAGCTCGGGGCGGTAGTTGTCGCGTGTGCTGAAGGTGACAGGGAGGCGGATCTGCCCCAGGGACTGGGCAGCTCGACCACCCACTCCCCAAAAGGGCTTGCTGAGGTTGAGCCGCTCGAGCGGCACGTGAAGAAGGCTGAAGGCTTCTACGGAGAGCAAGTTGAGGCCAGCACCACCATCGATGAGGGTCTTGGTGACAGCCACATTGCAGATGGTGGGCGTGCAGAGCATTGGGAGCATGCCGGAGCCGGTGGTGGAGTCGGGGTGGTCTTCTGAGCCGAAGGTGAGGTCGGCCTCTGGCGCAGCCCAACCCGGCAGAGCCCCCGGGCGCTTGGAGGCGGCCCCGATCTGGCGGAGGAACGGTTTGACGTGGCGATCTGAAGGCGGTTCTTGAGAGCCGCCCAGCAGGACCGCGACCGCGTGGTGCGCTGGCACCGCGTAGAGAGCGGTGAAGAGGTCATGGAGTTCCCCCCAGGAGGCCACCGTGGATCTCGGGAGGTTGAGCAGCCAGGCGCGCGGCTCACCGACAAGGGCCATGGGGAACCAGTTGGCCATGATCTTGTCGTTGCCTCCGGCTTCGAGGACCGCCTCCTCGTACGCCAGCAGGAACAGCGTCGGGTCCGCCACACCGTTGTAACGCGGCAGCATCTCTGGCTTGAACTTGGCCATCTACCGCACTCGCCGTAGGGCGGGGGCCAGGGCTCGGTACCCAGACGCCCGCCTGCCGACGTCGGCCGCAGAGGTGGATGGCGGGGCACTCGCCATGGGAGCGAAGTGCGGCGGTGTGGGGCGCAGGTTGGTGGAGAGGAGCTCTGGCGCACCCCTACCTGGCGCGCCAAATGTCGGATGTGGGGTTCCGGCAAACCCTTAAGGTTCGAACACTGGGGTGCGCGCGAAGTCTTCCCCTCCTACCGATCTACGCCCTAGCTCAGTAAGATCTCGCGGACGAACTCAATGAACTCGCAACACAGAGAGACACGAGATTTATACTGGTTCGGGCCACCGTTGTAGTGTAGTACCCTACTCCGGTGTGGTGGTGGTGGATTGCCTCTTGGGCTGATGAAGAATAGTACAAGGGAAGAACAGCCTCCTGAGGTTGGGGTGTTCTTGTGCTTGGTGTCTTAGCGGGTGAGAGCTGGGTGAACTGCTCGATCCCCTCTACTGTGGTGGCTAGCTCTACTTATACAGGCCCTGGTCCTCTTCCCAAATATTGAGCGGGAAGGGAGCCAACAACGGCGGGCAAATTTGAAGGGGGCAGCTAGTACAAGCTATCCTGACAAAAGCGGTCTTCACCTGCGGAAAGCTCTGGTGGTGACACCGTCTTGGGCTCCACGATGACCTCCGTCTTGCCGTACTTCTGGTCTTGGTCTCGTTGCACCGATATGGCAACCTTTGCCTGATGCCTCAGTACTCTTCGCCTGCGCTGGCCTCCTTAGCACCAAAGAGGAAACAAGGACGCTGCGCGCGCTGGCGCCCGCCTGGCGCCCGTCCGGCGCCGATCGTCATGGCTCACGTCACGAGAGCCTCGTGAGGTTTTGCCCCGCCTTGATATCTCTGCTCCTCATGAGCCTGCCTGGCTAGGCCACTCCTGAGGAGGTCTTGCGTCGTCCGCCCCGCGAGGCTTGGACCCTCGCGAGGGTCTTGGATGCCTTGTTGATGAAGATGGAACGTACGGCCTGCTGGCTTAGCCACGCCGTGGGCCACAGGCAGGCAAGTCTGGGGACCCCCGTTCCCACAACGCCGACAGTGGTGGTCGACGACGGCGGGTGGCGATGGCAAAGTGGGGGGGGGGGTCGGGATCGCTCCCCTTCCCGATCCAGATCGGGAACGAGAGGAGTGGGAGGGGAAAGGTGAGCGAGTGGGGGGAGTGGGGGTGCTGGGTGTCAGTTAGGGTTCGGTAGTGGGGTTATGGAGGAGTGGGGTGGGCCTCCTGGTGGCCTAGATGGCCAATTGGGCTGGTCGCTGGGCCGCCTGGCCCAGTTGGCCGGGGGGTTCCTTTTCTTTCTTTTTTTGTTAGTTTTGTTTTCTGTTTTTATTCTTTCCCTTTTCTTTATTTTCTTTTTTGTTTTCTCACATTTACTAAACATTTAAGTTTTGGAAAAATACATAGGTTGCACCAAATTTAGTAAACTTAATTATGTCACATTCCGAACATTTTTGTTTTGATATTTGAAAACTTTTATTGTTTGTCAAAAATTCAAATTTGATTTTGAAACGTTTTGATCTAACGCGATTTAGCAACATTAACAGAGGTGACGTGGCATCATTGGCGTAGGTTTACTGTAGCATAATTATCCGGGCGTCACATTCTGCTTGGTTCATGTTACGGTACGTAGGTGGACGCCCGTCATTTCGACCGACAATGAGAAAGTACCAAGGTGGATTCTTCTTGTCCCGTGTTACAGTAGGTCTTGGTGAGACATCCTCCCACCGAATCGAAGTGTGTGTGTGTGTGTGTATGTGTGTGTGTGTGTGTTGGGGAGAGGGGCCACTACTTTCTACGTCCTGAACCTTTGTGGGGTCGGGTAGGTCTCGTGGCGCATATGCCACATCAAACTTGTGAATTGGGTATTTAAATATCACACCACCCTTTTCATACATATAGTTGGGCTACCCACAGGTGGTTCGTGGTCTCACCCATCTCGCGCCACAAGCACATTTGTGGTCCCACAGGGTCTACCTATGACCGGAAGCGAGAGGGGTGGTGGGGGGGGGTTGACCATGATGGATTCCTATAGGTTTTGTGTTACGGTAGGGTGAGATGCCAGACCTAGCTATTTGGTGGTTTGCGTTCATAGCTAGCTAGGATTCCCCTCCCGCCGACACGAAGTGGGGGGGGGGGGGACGACGAGCAATACTGTGCATTTTGTGACACAGTTGCTACATCAAAGTTGTGCATTCGGTATTTGAACATCAAACCACCCTTTTCATACATATATTTGGTCCACATGTAGGTGTGTTTGTGCTTTGAACCTTTCCCGCATTTTTTTTGCCAAATTTATAAATAGCAGACGAGTCGGATGAAACAACCATCTGCGATTGTAGATTCAACAGACATGGTTCCCTCAAACTACCCGTTCGCCACGCCCGTGCCCTTGTGCTATGTTTGTGCTTTTTGGTAGCAAAAGATTATAATCTTTGGGCTGTGTGCTATGTTTGTTGCTCCCGCTCCGCTACAATCCCTTCATCCAAATTTTCAGTAGCCACATCATTTTACTCCCGCATAGTAAAATTTTCAGTAGCCGTGGAATTTCCTCAAACACCACCTTGCTCCCCCTCCACACACACACCCCAAAACCTCCGCTCACACACACACACCACCCCTCCCTCGCTCAAAAGCCTAGCTAGGTCGCCGCCACCGCCACGCCGCCTCCATCGTCAACCTCTACCAGTCTGCCCGTGCAGGTTACCCATCGATCTTCACACCCTCGCTGCCCCTGACATTCTTAGACGATGCTTGTGAAACGCCCCCTTTTCGAAAGATCCCCTTCCTGCGCTCCAAATATTTGTTTTTCTTAACTAGCGTGCTTAAACATGTATACTGAAGCTATCATTTGGAGATTATGTTGTCTACCATGGTTATATTTGGTTGATGTTTAGCCTGTTGTGCTTAACATGCCTTTCGATGTACTTACACAGGACAATATTTGGAACGACTGTTGTTTCCCATTGAGGTTAGTTTTCCCCATGGCTTATATATACTCACTGTTCAAGATATCGGTAACTGGTACCGTATCGGCCAGGGGCTGATAAGGGATTAATCGGTGAATCAAACATTTAACTGAATATATCGGTAACCCATTTATCAGTAGGTTAACTAGGTCCATATCTATATATCTGAGGCTACATAGCAACATGCATGCATTGTACTGAATGTATAAATATGCAATCCTAGGCTACATAACTACAAGGAACAGTGTTACCTTCATGTTCTGATGATGTCTAGATATGCATAGAACAAGAAGAACAACACAACGGTACTAATAGTACATCACTATCTAACATCAAAGGAGAGCATAACGGCAACAATCCTACTTGTACATCCTTGTCATAGGAGAGTAGTTTTGAGCCAAAATATGCTGCCCAATTAATCGGCCCAGCCGATAATTCGGCTTGACAACCGATAGATCGGCTTGTCAGACCGATTTACTGGGTCTTTGATAACCCACAAGTATAGGGGACACTACAAAAAAAGACACATCCGTGACATTTTGGGCCGAACGATTTTTTTCTGTCATGCTTATGACACTTCTATGACGATAATTATAAAAAAACCCGGTATCATCATAGATGTGGTGGGCTCCTACTTCTATGACAAAAAATCATGACATAAAATGGGATTTTCGTCCTGGGCAGGTCGGGGACGCACCTGCATGACATTCTTTGGGCCGTCCATGACGAAAAAATCATGGTAGAAGCGAGGGCGAGGAAAATTTCGGGGAGTTCCCGGTTACGGTGGGTGGTTGGGGCCGAGCGATGCACGGAGGTTTGCGCGTTTCTTTCGTACACGTACGCGCGTGTGTGCAAGGCATTGTGCTCTAATTGAACCCGAGCAAGGCGTTGGGCTCTAACTGAACCCGAGCGATTGCACTAGCTACGTTACTCAACCCTGATCGATCCCTTGGCTGCTAACTGAACCCGAGCAGTTCCTTCACCACTGCTGCTGACTGAAGCCGATCGAAGCTGCCTCTTGATGAACAGTCCCCAGTGGGGGTTGGATGAATAGGATCCCGTGGTAGTAGAGGTCATTGTTGCTGGATGAACAGGACCCCGATCGAGGAGGTGGGGTTGCATGAACAGTAGCTGGTGGAGGGACCCCGTCGGAGGGCTGGTTGAACAGGAGCCGGTGGAGGCTGGAGGAACAGGAGTCCGTGGATGAACAGTATCAGGGAACATTTTTTTCGTGAAATACAGAGAACCTTCCGGTAGGTCCATGCTGTCAGGTGGAGTGATACGTCTCCAACGTATCTACAATTTTTGATTGTTCCATGCTATTACATTATCCATCTAGGATGTTTTATATGCATTTATATGCTATTTTATATGATTTTTGGGACTAACCTATTAACAAGAGCCAAGTGCCAGTTTCTGTTTTTCCTTGTTTTTGAGTATCACAGAAAAGGAAAACCAAACGGAGTCCAATTGACCTGAAACTTCACGGAACTTATTTTTGGACCAGAAGAAGGCCATGGAGTAAAAGAGTTGGGCCAGAAGAGTCCCGGGCTGCCCATGAGGCTGGGGGCGGGCCTCCCTACCTCGTGGACAGCCCGGAAACCCCCCTGGCATGTTCTCGACGCCAAAACCTCTTATATATACTGAAACCTCCAGAACATAACCTAGATCGGGAGTTCCGCCGCCGCAAGCCTCTGTAGCCACCGAAAACCAATCTAGACCCGTTCCGGCACCCTGCCGGAGGGGGGAATCCCTCTTCGGTGGCCATCTTCATCATCCCGGTCCTCTCCGTGACGAGGAGGGAGTAGTTCACCCTCGGGGCTGAGGGTATGTACCAGTAGCTATGTGTTTGCTCTCTCTCTCTCTCGTGTTCTTGAGGTGGTACGATCTTGATGTATCGCGAGCTTTGCTATTATAGTTGGATCTTATGATGTTTCTCCCCCTCTACTCTCTTGTAATGGATTGAGTTTTCCCTTTGAAGTTATCTTATCGAATTGAGTCTTTAAGGATTTGAGAACACTTGATGTATGTCTTGCATGTGCTTATCTATGGTGACAATGGGATATCACGTGATCTACTTGATGTATGTTTTGGTGATCAACTCGCGGGTTCCGTAACATTGTGAACTTATGCATAGGGGTTGGCACATGTTTTCCTCTTGACTCTCCGGTAGAAACTTTGGGGCACTCTTTGAAGTTCTTTGTGTTGGTTGAATAGATGAATCTGAGATTGTGTGATGCATATCGTATAATCATACCCACGGATACTTGAGGTGACATTGGAGTATCTAGGTGATATTAGGGTTTTGGTTGATTTGTGTCTTAAGGTGTTATTCTAGTACGAACTCTTGAATAGATCGATCAGAAAGAATAACTTTGAGGTGGTTTCGTACCCTACAATAATCTCTTCGTTTGTTCTCCGCTATTAGTGACTTTGGAGTGACTCTTTGTTGCATGTTGAGGGATAGTTATATGATCCAATTATGTTATTATTGTTGAGAGAACTTGCACTTGTGAAAGTATGAACCCTAGGCCTTGTTTCCTAGCATTGCAATACCGTCTATGCTCACTTTTACCACTTGTTACCTTGCTGTTTTTATATTTTCAGATTACAAAAACCTACATCTACCATCCATATTGCAGTTGTATCACCATCTGTTCGCCGAACTAGTGCACCTATACAATTTGCCATTGTATTGGGTGTGTTGGGGGACACAAGAGACTCTTTGTTATTTGGTTGCAGGGTTGTTTGAGAGAGACCATCTTCATCCTTCGCCTCCCACAGATTGATAAACCTTAGGTCATCCACTTGAGGGAAATTTGCTACTGTCCTACAAACCTCTACACTTGGAGGCCCAACAACGTCTACAAAAAGAAGGTTGTGTAGTAGACGTCAAGTAGTTTCTGGCACCGTTGCCGGGAGGTGATTGCTTGAAGGTATATCTTTAGATCTTGCAATCGAATATTTTAGTTTCTTGTTTTATCACTAGTTTAGTTTATAAAAGAAAACTACAAAAAAATATGGAATTGAGGGTGCCTCATATGCTTCATCTTTTTAATGTCTTTCGTGAAAATGATGTGAAGGAAAATTGTGCTCAAGTACTAGAAGAAGAATTACATAGAATGCTTGGGATAAAATATGTGAATAATGAGCATGATTGCAATGTTGTTAGTATGAATTCTTTGATTACCCATGATGCTAATGATATGCAAAGCCACAAGCTTGGGGATGCTATGTTTGATGAAGATGATATGTTTTGTCCCCCAAGTTTTGATGAGCAAATTTATTATGATGATAGAATGCCTCCTATTTATGATGATTATATTGATGAAAGTGGGTTTGGAAGAGTGTCAACTTTAGGAAGTGATGATCCCACTATTTTGGAGGATGTTGAATCTTATTGTGATAATTATGAAAGTGGATTTCGAGAGGTCATGACTTTATTTAGTGATGAATCCACTATTTCGGAAGAGGTTCCAATTGATTATGAGAATAAAGTTGCTATCTATGATGATTATTGTGATGACATGTATGCTATAAATATTAATGATAACCGTGAAACTTGTCATCATGATTTTAATTTTCAATTGGATTATGCTTCACATGATAGTTATTTTGTTGAGTTTGCTCCCACTACTACTCATGAGAAGAATTTTGCTTATGTGGAGAGTAATAAAAATTCTATGCTTATGCATCATGAAAAGAGTGCTTTATGTGATAGTTATATTGTTGAATTCATTCATGATGCTACTGAAAATTATTATGAGGGAGGAACATATGCTTGTAGGAATTGCAATAATATCAAGTTTCCTCTCTGTGTGCTTAAAATCTTGAAGCTATGCTTGTTTTGCCTTCCTATGCTAGTTCATTATTGTTCCCATAAGTTGTTTGCTCACAAAATCCCTATGCATAGGAAGTGGGTTAGACTTAAATGTGCTAGTCATATTCTTCATGATGCTCTCTTTATGTTTCAATTGTTATCTTTTATGTTAGCATCATTGAAATCATCATGCCTAGCTAGGGGCGTTAAACGTTAGCGCTTGTTGGGAGGCAACCCAATTTTATCTTTGTTCCTTTTTAGTAATAAATAATTCATCTAGCCTCTGTTTAGATGTGGTTTTATGTTTTAATTAGTGTTTGTGCCAAGTAGAACCTTTGGGAAGACTTGGGTGAAGTCTTTATGATCTTGCTGTAAACAACAGAAACTTTAGTGCTCACGATATTAGCTGCCATATTTTACTGGAGAGTGATTTTAGGTTGATTCCTTTTGAAGATGATTAATAGACAAATTCCTCAGGTCCACCAATTTATTTCAGAATTTTTGGAATTCCAGAAGTATACGTTTGATACAGATTACTACAGACTGTTCTGTTTTTGACAGATTCTGTTTTCTATGTGTTGTTCGCTTATTTTGATGAATCTATGAGTAGTATCAGAGGGTATGAACCATAGAGAAGTTGGAATACAGTAGATATTACACCAATATGTATTTATAATGAGTTCACAACAGTACCTAAGTGGTGATTTATTTTCTTATACTAACGGAGCTTACGAGTTTTCTGTTGAGTTTTGTGTTGTGAAGTTTTCAAGTTTTGGGTAAAGATTCGATGGACTATGGAATAAGGAGTGGCAAGAGCCTAAGATTGGGGATTCCCAAGGCACCCCAAGTTAATATTCAAGGACAAACAAGAGCCTAAGCTTGGGGAT
This sequence comes from Aegilops tauschii subsp. strangulata, assembly GCF_002575655.3. Classification (NCBI taxonomy): domain Eukaryota; kingdom Viridiplantae; phylum Streptophyta; class Magnoliopsida; order Poales; family Poaceae; genus Aegilops; species Aegilops tauschii. Next base: position 288,237,967 of record NC_053036.3, read on the forward strand.
GCCCCGGAAGGCATCCCCTCTTTCGTCTTCGTTCATCGGTAACTTTACTTGGAGCTATATTTTTATTCACCACATGATATGTGTTTTGCTTGGAGCGTCATTTTATTTTATTTTGTTTTTCTTGCTGTTTGAATAAAATACCAAGATCTGAAATTCTTAAATGTTAGAGAGTCTTCCTCGATTGCCCTAGGTCTTCGTGAGCAAGCAAGTTGGATGCACACCCACTTAGTTTCTTTTGTTGAGCTTTCATACATTTATAGCTCTAGTGCATCCGTTGCATGGCATTCCCTACTCCTCGCATTGACATAAATTAATGGGCATCTCCCTAGACCGTTGATTAGCTGCGTCAATGTGAGACTTTCTCCTTTTTTGTCTTCTCCACACAACCCTCATCATTATACTCTATTCCACCCATAGTGCTATGTCCATGGCTCATACTCATGTATTGCGTGAAAGTTGAAAAATGTTTGAGATTACTAAAGTATGAAACAATTTCTTGGCTTGTCATTGGGGTTGTGCATGATGAGAGCATTTTTGTGACGAAAATGAAGCATAGCCAAACTATATGATTTTGTAGGGATAAGCATTCTTTGGCCATGTTATTTTGATAAGACATAATTGCTTGGTTAGTATGCTTGAAGTATTATTATTTTTATGTCAATATTAAACTTTTGTCTTGAATCTTATGGATCTGAATATTCTTGCCACAATAAATAAGATTACATTGATAAATATGTTAGGTAGCATTCCACATCAAAAATTCTGTTTTTATCATTTACCTACTCGAGGACGAGCAGGAATTAAGCTTGGGGATGCTTGATACGTCTCCAACGTATCTATAATATTTGGTTGTTCCATGCTATTATATTATCCATCTAGGATGTTTTATATGCATTTATATGCTATTTTATATGATTTTTGGGACTAACCTATTAACCTAGAGCCCAGTGCCAGTTTCTAATTTTTCCTTGTTTTTGAGTATCACAGAAAAGGAAAACCAAACGGAGTGCAATTGACCTGAAACTTCACGGAACTTATTTTTGGACTAGAAGAAGGCCATGGAGTAAAAGAGTTGGTCCAGAAGAGTCCCGGGCTGCCCACGAGGGTGGGGGGCACGCCCACCCCCCTGGGCGCGCCTCCCTACCTCGTGGACAGCCCGGAGACCCCCTGACTTGTTCTCGACGCCAAAACCTCTTATATATACTGAAACCTCCAGAACATAACCTAGATCGGGAGTTCCGCCGCCGCAAGCCTCTGTAGCCACCGAAAACCAATCTAGACCCGTTCCGGCACCCTGCCGGAGGGGGGAATCCCTCTTCGGTGGCCATCTTCATCATCCCGGTCCTCTCCGTGACGAGGAGGGAGTAGTTCACCCTCGGGGCTGAGGGTATGTACCAGTAGCTATGTGTTTGCTCTCTCTCTCTCTCTCGTGTTCTTGAGGTGGTACGATCTTGATGTATCGCGAGCTTTGCTATTATAGTTGGATCTTATGATGTTTCTCCCCCTCTACTCTCTTGTAATGGATTGAGTTTTCCCTTTGAAGTTATCTTATCGAATTGAGTCTTTAAGGATTTGAGAACACTTGATGTATGTCTTGCATGTGCTTATCTATGGTGACAATGGGATATCACGTGATCTACTTGATGTATGTTTTGGTGATCAACTTGCGGGTTCCGTAACATTGTGAACTTATGCATAGGGGTTGGCACACATTTTCGTCCTGACTCTCTGGTAGAAACTTTGGGGCACTCTTTGAAGTTCTTTGTGTTGGTTGAATAGATGAATCTGAGATTGTGTGATGCATATTGTATAATCATACCCACGGATACTTGAGGTGACATTGGAGTATCTAGGTGACATTAGGGTTTTGGTTGATTTGTGTCTTAAGTTGTTATTCTAGTACGAACTCTTGAATAGATTGATCAGAAAGAATAACTTTGAGGTGGTTTCGTACCATACAATAATCTCTTCGTTTGCTCTTTGCTATTAGTGACTTTGGAGTGACACATTGTTGCATGTTGAGGGATAGTTATATGATCCAATTATGTTATTATTGTTGAGAGAAGTTGCACTAGTGAAATATGAACCCTAGGCCTTGTTTCCTAGCATTGCAATGCCGTTTGTGCTCACTTTTACCACTTGTTACCTTGCTGTTTTTATATTTTCATATTACAAAAACCTATATCTACCATCCATATTGCACTTGTATCACCATCTGTTCGCCGAACTAGTGCACCCATACAATTTGCCATTGTATTGGGTGTGTTGGGGACACAATAGACTCTTTGTTATTTGGTTGCAGGGTTGTTTGATAGAGACCATCTTCATCCTACGCCTCCCACGGATTGATAAACCTTAGGTCATCCACTTGAGGGAAATTTTCTACTATCCTACAAACCTCTGCACTTGGAGGCCCAACAACGTCTACAAGAAGAAGGTTCTGTAGTAGACATCATGGAGGAATCATTATTTTGCGCGTAATAAGGAGGCACTTCCTTGGGTGCGGCCATGGACCCAGCTGTCAGCCTCTCCACTTACGGTCCTCTTCTGATGGCTGTCGTTCGTTGACCGCGTTGATGATGCCATACCGCCCGAGAGCACCAAGGTGGTGGACGATGGCGTGACCTTGGAAGGGAACGACCCGGAGCCGGGGAATACGCAATAGTGGAAGCCCACGTGGAGGGGAGTATGAGGGTTGATTGCTTCGGCTGCGGTTTGAGGCTGCCATTGCCAGAGAATAATAGGGGGGTGGGTGAGTAGAGGGAAGGCCTAGCTAGCGGTGGGAGTAGGGTGGGGTGGTGAGGCCTGCATGGCAGCACAGCCGACCACGAGAGGCAGGAGCAGGAGGCACGGACGGCGCTGGTTTAGGCGGCTGGAGCGAGAAGACCAGAGGTTGAAGAAGCACGACGAACGTTGGATGGACATCGTATGGTCACCGCAGCTAGAATTGTTTATATTGACTAAGTTGACAAAGCCCTGCGATTGCGTCAACTTAGTAGGCCCACAAGTCAGCCTCCAAATATGGTGGGACCGACCTAGCAGCGGGGGTAATTATTTTTGTGCGTAATAGCTGGTGGAACCGAGCTGTCAGCGGGGGGAATGTTTTTTTCACGAAATACAGAGGCCCTTCCGGTCGGTCCCAGCTGACAGGAGGAGGAATCATTATTTTGCGCGTAATAAGTAGGCACTTCCTACTCGCAAAAAAAGGAGGCACTTCCTTGCGTGCGGCCGTGGACCCAGCTGTCAGCCTCTTCATGTACTGTCCTCTTCTGATGGATGTCGTTCCTTGACCACACTGTGCAAAGAGCACCAAGGCGGTGTACGACGGTGAGGCCAAGTAAGGAAACGACTCGGAGCCGAGGAAGACTCGGCAGTTGTTTCCCACACGGAGTGGGTATGAGGGTTTACTTGTTCGGCCGCAGTGTGAGGCTGCCATCGCCATAGAATAACGGGAGGTGTGGGTGAGTAGAGGGATAGACAGGCCAGGTATGCGAGTATGCTGGGGCCGTGAGGCCTTCCCGACAGCACAGCCGGCCGCAGGAGGCGGGAGCAGGCGGTTCCGCCGGCCCTGGTTTGGATGGCTGGAGCAGGAAGATCAGAGACTAAAGAAGCATGTTTGTCGTTAGATTGACATCTAACTGTCGGACGCTGGTAGAGTCGATTGTTGACTATGTTTCTCTTTTTGAGAAACCTCGTGTACGCATGAACTTAGTAGGCCCACAAGTCAGCCTCCAAATCTGTGGCAGACAACATAGAGCCCATTTGCTAATTATTAAGTAATTTATTACAGCCAATTTTTTGCCCAGGACCACGGTCAAAAAGTTCAACCTTCTTTTGCATATTTCGGTGGAGTCCGAACTGTTTTAATCCAGAAATGATAAACATTTATTTTTAAGAACTTATTGATTTTCCAAATAAAATATCGTTTTGTTTTTGTAAGCTAATAAGACGTGGGACAATTGAGTTGGTTTTAGGGAAAACCAGTGGTAAAAAAATCAGCGCTGTGAGGGAAAACGACAACAAAAAATAAGGATGTAAAGATGAAAAGGGAACTTTATGTATTTTCAATATAATAATACGTGTATATGAACTAGTAAAACTATAGGTAGAGATTAGAAGACGGAAATAGGACATGGTGTTTCAAGAGGAAAATAGAACTTGGCTGTGTGTTTTATTCAGTAAAAAAACTACCTGCGGATGTTCTAATAGAAAATATAACTAAGGCTGGCAGGCCAGAGGCCATTCGATACCAGCTGGATCTTTGTGCCCCGTGTGGTCATGGGCTGGGCCTATTAGAAAAACCAAGACTCGGCAGTCTACAACCCAGTTGAAACTTGCTCGACCTGAAAAAACAATATACCTGCTGGATCCCAGTTATCAGTGTGTACTTGCAGAATTCTCTCGTTTATTGACTACGTTGAAAACCTCATGGGTTTCACCGTCTCAGACATTAACTTTATTTTTCCATCGTGATAATAAGCGCATGCACTTGCTTGCGTATGGCCATGGACCTACTGGTTCCGTACGGTTAGGCTCTGTATGACCAGCTGTCTTGTGGTTCCACGGATGAATTTCATGCAAATCGGATGGTTTTCAGTGAAAACAGACTAAATTCATTACATTTTACATATTTCTTTTCATTATGGAACATTTTAAATATTTCAACTAATAATAACGGACTAGGCCTTTTTTAGTCCATGGGAAGTGCTTCACGATCGAGGTCGCGACACTTAACTCTTCTGGAAGGCCCAAATCCATCGCTCCTCTCTTTTAACAATTTGCAACTGGGCTTGCATGCCACAGCCCAGTTCCGACGTGCTGCGTCCAACTACCAGCTTGTGAAACCGGATGGATCCCCTGCGTACTTTGAAGATGTGAAATTTTTGGAGAACTGGGAATTCAAACGGCAGGTGCTTATGCTACCCATCAAATAAAAATCAGGTGCCTAAAAATTCGTTCCAAAAAATTGATTCAGCTTTATATCCACGTCGACCCTCGACATGATGGTTGGAAGCAAATGCCAAGTTCATACCAAAAGATCCTTAACAACAATTCCAACTTGCAGACGACCAGGTAGTACAAGTACCAATACCAAACTAACTTATAATATGTTTAGTCCCGGCCCTAGTGTTCGTCTGGTAGAAAATCTTACAGAGGACCAGATCCCTCTCCTTCTCTTGCTCCAGGTCCCCTAGGTGGTACAGGTGCATCACCCAGTTGGTCCTTTGCTGGTGGAAGTTCTTGTTGGTGTGCAGCACCAGAACCTTTTTGCTGCCCGTCTGCCGGCCGTTAACCATCACCGGCAAGGTATTGCCGGTCTTTTGCCACATCACGTGCATGCCGCACTCCGATTGTATCTTGGGACGCGTCCGCTTGCCCCTTTTGAACGCCCTAGAGTTGCGTTGGAAGAAATGCTTGCTTAGGCCACTCAGTGTGATACCTGCAGTATTATTGAATAAAAGTTTTAGTGTAGGTAGTTGGCATTTTCATAACATCTTTGGCATGTTGCAGTCACTTGTTTCACTTTTTATTAACTATCAAATTGTAATTGCTTCACTAGGTCTACGTCTAAAAAGAAAAATAGAGCTATAAACAAAGGAATATGTTTGTGCAAGTAGACGGCCAATTTGTGTCTCACCTGGAAGTTTCTCAGGATGGGTGTAGCATATGCCATGCTCGCTGTCGATGGTTGGTATGAAAAAATTGATGAGAGGGTGATATCTCGCGCTGTCAGCACTCAGTTTAGCCTCAAGGTGCTCGATAAGCTCCTGATCCATGGGATCGAACGTGACGCCAGCCAGCAGCACCGACCAATCCTTCTTGGACTTGCATCGGTTAATTCTAGTTAAATGGTACTCAATGTATGATCAATCAACTGTTTTAACTAAATGATGATATATTTTGACAGATAAGTGGTACTCCAAATCTTAAGTCCACAATACCTGAACAAATTGGGGTCTCAGCTTCATTACTACATGTACACTCTAAAGACTTGAAAACCCCCATAAAGATCGAAATCATAATACAGGGCGACAGGATGAATACTCATAGGAGCGGCCTTGCTGGTTCCTTCCTTCATCTGGCTAGCTTGAAGAGCATCCTTGTCGAGATCAATTTTTTCAGCGTCTTCCTTTTGACTTGCAATGAAGTATAGCAACTCTAGTAGCTCATCGCTCATCGTACCAAATGGATCAGAACAAGGCGGTGGCTGGGAGGCGGTGATACCGGGAGAGAATGGGAGAGTGATTTTGTAGAGAATGCGAGAGTGTTGTTGTAGTACGAGAGGGGTGATGCTCACTTTGGTGAACCGAACACGCCGCCGGGACTCTTGTGTCACCTCACGCGCAGTGTGTTGTCACGTCAATTCAATGTGAGGACATGATGAATAATTTGACCGACGTATACTAGTACTACTACTATACTACTTACTAGTCGTATTTAGTGTCACTTTTTCACCATAGGTTTAACTAACAAAATGTCAATGCATGTCCCCGAAAATTATACCATTGGAAACTATGTTCAAATATGGATCCAACGATACAATTTTTTGTGACATGCATTAACATTTAGTTAGTTAAATTTATCGTCAAAATTTGACACAAATTACGAAGGAGACCAATAAACCAGGAGGGAGGTAGTAGTACGAGTAGCGCAATATAAGGTATAAAGGACTAGTACTAATTTAGAAATGGAGTATGAAGTTACAAGGCTGTGCGACAGACTTTGTAGGCTACATGAGTACTACAGAATATAATTCCCATTGGACAACACTTTCACCAACAAGTACGCACTTGAAGCCTAATTGATATATATGGCTTCTGCACAACATCTCCATCATCATTATCAGTACATCCTACACAGGTGAGTTATGCTGCACTTAATCCCAGAAAGGTATCTATCCTTCAAACTAACTACAGTACAAAATATCCAACAAAAGAGGGTCATGCTACATCAGCAGGATACATGGCTCAGTCTAGATATCACTACAAATCAAGTTGTGCATATTTGCTGTTGGCATGAACCGCATTGCCGCATGTCGGGTTTGCAAAAGACATTCATCGCTTGGAAGCTTGATGCCTTTCACACACTGAAGATTATCTGGCAACAAGCTGTGTTGACGAATCTCTAGATATGGTGATTCATGAAACCCATGGTACGATGTGTAAACACAGTTCCCCCTGGGGAATGGAAGTTGCATAGCACGGTAGTCATCGCCGGTGATATGATCGATGATTGGTTGAATGATTGGATAATTGAGCCTGAGGAACATGGAGTGGTTGCCGAGGCTGTAAACACGCCTCTAGTTGAATACGCCTGGCTCAACAAAGTTGGGATCATTCTCGAACACGAAGCAGCCATAGCCATCACAGTCACGAACGCCCCAGGCGTTGTACTACATGTGGTTTGATGAAATGGTTTGGTCAATTTGGTACGTGCGAATGAGCATCAAATGACTGCCGTCAGTTGGACGGGCGATAAACCACCACCCATTGACTTGTATATTTCCCGGTCCTGGAATCATGAAGGCCAGCGCATTTGCGTCTGCTGCAACAAATCAAACTGGAGACCAAAAGGACAAAAATATACAATCATGTTCAGAGTATGTGTGGAATTAAGATTATTATAATAGTGACGCATATCATAGATAGAGAATTGCAATGACGTGGTCATAATCATACCCCAAGTTAAAACAATTAAGCCAATGGCTTTCATATTCTAGCAATATGTCATGGTTCAAACATCATGTAAAAATGAGAGGAAAACAGCTATGACATGGCCTACTCATATTCTACCATAGCAGTTACTACTGTTCTCATATCAACTCTAACAATAACATGCGTGGTTATAAAAATCTTGGAAATGAGAGTAACATATAGCAATCATGAGGTTATACTCATAATATCTATTCTAACAATCATTAGATGCCAATTGTTCTCATATCAACTCTAACAATAACATGTGTGGTCATAATAATCTAGGAAATGAGAGGAACATATAGCAATGATGTGGTTATACTCATAATATCTATTCTAAATTAGTAACAATCAACAGGCAGTCATATTCATAGGTAAAGATGAGATGAGTTAGAACAATTAGACGACAATAGATTCCATCTATATAGGCAGCCAATCTGTGCGTCGACCGGGTAAACGATGCCATCGTGCACTATAGCATCAGACAAAAATGGAGGCTCAACATGATAGATGATGAGCCATAACCATGTATGGCGACCGGATTCCAGATAGACTAATCCCATGTCAAACAAGGAAATGAGCTTGTAATCCATGTAGTCTTCTGATGGTGTGGGCACTTCGCAGATTACAAACTTCAGCAAACAGTGGTCGCACCAAAAGCTTGATGCGTCTCGTGCATAGTAGGCAGGAGTGTCCGGTGGGCCGCGAGGCTCGATGCCAGCAGTATCCAATGATGGAAGGGTGATCTCTCGCTGGGTGTAGATATCCACGGGATGCCACGGACTACCGGATTGGTGGATGAGGACGATCCAGTTGGCCTTCATGCCCGCCCAGTAGTGGCCGCGCATGTTGGACAGGTGGACGGGTAGTGGTAGCATGTCGAGGGGCACTATGACAACCTCCGTAGGATCGTCAAGTCGGTGTCTGGGCCACCTGCGAGGATCGGGCATCAGCAAGCAGGGTGTCTTGAAAAGGGCCGGCTGGTTGCAGACGACTAGATGGTACAAAGACACCGAGCATGCGGCCAGACGCACGGTGCTGAGCAGGTCCATACGATTACAGATCTGCTCCAAGAGAACATCGGGGAGGGAAGTCCAATCGCAGCTCTGCGTGTCAGTCGGTTCTGCCATAGAGTTTTTTAGGGCGCTGAGTGATTGGGTTTTTCGATGCCTGCGAGCGAGCGGGGAAGTGGATTCGGGCGGGTGAGCGAAGAAGATGGCATGTGTGGCCGGGCAGTGAGCGGGGGGGATATGGTATGCGCGAGCTACCAAGGAAGATGGCACGGGCGGGCGAGAAGTGAGCGGGGGGAAATGGTGTGCGGCCGACGATGGCGAAGAGAGGAGGAAGAAGAGGGAAAGGCGGGGAAGGAAGTGCATTAAATCTCAATTCTACTAGTACTACTAGTAGGATATACCGTCCTTCAGACTGTAAATTGTTAAGCCGATGACATGTGGTTCTACCTCAAGAGGTCCCATATGTCAGTTAATGGAAGAGAGAGGTGCGTAGGCGTATTTGCAGAAGCGTGCTCCACTGGCAAACATGATGGCAGTATTGGGTAAGGCTGATTTAGTAAGACCAACATGCTGGTTCAGCTTATTAATTAAGTATCCCATCTGCTGCAGCGTGTAATGTCACTTCACTATGAAGACTAGTTGAATAGTTCTCTCTGACCGAGATGGGGAATAATGGATCACCAAGACTTCCTATCTACAGTATAGTATCCCTATGCCTCTACTCTCATCCTGTCCAACAAGATGAAACATTGGCCGAGGCACCCGGCGCCAATAATGTAGGAGTACTAGTAGTATTTTGTATCAAACTTTGACCATCTATTTAACTAATAAAATTTTAATGCATGTCACCAAAAATCATATCACGGTTTGTATTTGAACATAGTTTTTAATGGTATAGTTTTTTATGACATGCATTGACACTTTGTTAGTTAAATTTAGGGTCAAAATTTTACCCTAAGTACGAAAGGGACCATTAAACAAGGACAAAGGTTTTATATACAGGTCAATAAAAAAATTATCAACCAAGGTAGTAGTAAATGATGAGTGCCTAAAGAATTTTTTTTCCGGAAAGTACTCAATAATGGGCTCATTTCCTCAAGAAAATTGTGTTTACGAATGTATTAATTGGAATGCATGCATGAGGAACAAAAGATTAAAACTTTTACACGCATTGGTGAGTTTTCTCTTAATTCGTGCATGCAACGTTTTAATGAAGCTTGAAATATGAACATGTCAATGGGAGGGAGTAAAAGCCTCATGCATACATGCAACATGCAACACTCACACGTACACATGCACGCACGCAACACTCACGTATCCATGCGGCACACGGCACACGACGCAACACACACGCTCACGCTCAAGTGCTCAACCTACTCCCTCCGTCCGTGAAATACTGTACATATATGGATTTACACATTGACCAAGAGGAACCGGAACTTCATGGCATAATTAATGCCAGAAAGTAGCAGTCTTATGTGTGCATGCAACCATTGAGAGAAGAAGATTAAATGAAGGTTGTTGCATGCTCTAATTAAGGATAGACATGTAGACCTATAGCTAGAGCACAAGTTGGTGCATTAGTCAATCGATATCGATTAGATTAAAGGCTAAGTGCATTGGAAGTGTAGATGTGCACTCTTTGTTGGAAAATATTCTAATGCTCGATGTACAGTTTTTCACGGACCGAGGGAGTACACGTGCATGCACTCACATACACAGCCAGGGTGGTTCGCGTGCAAGGGTTGGACTCCTGTCGCGCCTGCGTGAAGTTTTGTCTAACCAATTTCTTAGCTCTACAAACTGACAGGTGGGACCCATAAACCAGGTGTCCATTTAACCAGTCAACATGGTGCCACGTCAACTATGTGGCCGGTCAATAGGGTGGAATACGGTGCTCTACGGTGAGCTAGTGACTGTATAATCACCGCAAAACTATATAGTGACCGTAATGAGCGCATTTGCCGTGGGAAACCACGGCCACCAATGGGACCAAGAGTCCCTTTCTGGTTTGGCGGCGGGATGGCATGTTGCACAAAGAGCGGACGAGTGTGGAACAACACGACAGAGATTACACGGGCAGTCTTTACCCAGGTTCGGGCCACCGTGAGGCATAAAACCTTACTCCTGCTTTGGTGGACTGATGGTGGAAAAATGGTGGTGAGAGCAACATGCTCGCCCGGCAGGGTTGCCTCGAGTGAAAACGGCTACGCGCGTATGAGTGTGTGAGGAGATGGATTAGCCAACCCTTTCTACGGTTGCCTTGGGCCTCCTTTTATATATAAAGGGGTCACCACATTGGCAAATCGGTCACTAAGCACTGATTAGATAGCAAACAGTGCTATCATACCTAACTCTGCAGGCTGACAGAGCGCATTAAGTGCGCCACTCAATGTCACATCACAGCTCGCCCGGCAGGCCCTGCCAGGCTATTTTACCAGCTTCGCACCTACTTGCTTGACACGTCGTAGGACGAGTGTCACATGGTGGTATTTTTTGTAGGAAGCGGCTTCCATGTGGCGAATAGCAGCCACTTAGTCACTTTGGAGATTGACACCGCACTGATCGGCGACGTGCGTCATGATGAGATGGTGCGGTGGGGTGGCTCCCCTACAGGCCTGCCGGGACGACCCGAAGGCTTGCTTCCGGGGGTAACCCCATCCTTGCCAGGCCCGTCTGCCCGGCAAGGGAGGTTTTTTCTCTTTGCAATATCTTGCTTCTCTGGCTAGTCTTGGTCCTATTGTGCTGCACAACGGTGCTTTGAAAACTGATCCCTTGCACTCCAATCTGACCTTGGTGCTGCGATCTTGTTCTCGTGCCTATGCATAGTCTGGGCAACAGACCTAGGGTTTGTTGCACTGACAGAAGCCCCCAGGCTTGGCACGAACGTGCTACCGGGCGTCATCGGTGTAGGCCCTAACAAGTGCATGGGCAGGGGTGTGGAAGTGGCTGGCCCCTTGAGATCTTCTTTTCTTCTTCATTAACTTGCATCCGGGCCAGTTTTCGGTTTTCCCGTGTGTCGCATAAAGCCAATCATGGTGGGGCCACTCTTGTAATGGCCCGTGAATGACTTTAACACACGGGGGAGTAACTGCCAGTTCACCCTTCCCACTACGCCCTTATCCTCAGCCATGTATGTTGCATGCATCGCGCGAGGTAGGTAACGGAGGCGCGTGGTGCGGGAGAGCATCAAGGCAGGGGCCCGGTATTCTTGAATTGGTGGAGGAGGGCAGTGGTTACCCATTGAGGGATCAGCTCTCTTCCCCAACCCGCCTATAAAAGGAGGGGTGGGGGAAGAGCGGAGGCATTCATCCTCGCATCCCTTCTCCCCCATCCTCTGCTTTCTACTGGTTATGCTAAAGAGAAGTGCCTGGGGCCAGGCCCCAGGCAGTAGCTTGAGGTTGGCGACACCGAATGCTCGTGCTTGGGAGTGAATCTGGTCCAAGCTCGGAGAAGACGCGGCAAACGAGTCGTCCGTGGTGTGGGAGATATCAACCTCCCCCATTGCGGGGAAATGCTTGTCTCTTCTGCCACAGTCGGCCGTCTGTTAGCTAATGCGGCCTCTTGCCTTGAGTTGCTGCTGCTTGTTAGCCCGGCGACCATGTTCTTGGCACCCTCGACGTCCGGCTGAGATACAGGGCTGTCGATCGTTGGTACTCCCAGCACTGCCCCTTCCGGTGGATCTGGGGCTGATGTTGAGGCGAGGTGCGTGTTCCTGCCCACCAAGGTGGGGAGCGGCACGCCCCGAGGCCCCTGGCCATCTTGGCCCTTGGCTGCTTCCCTGGGGAAGGCGTCGGGCTGGGGGCCTCGCGTTTCTCTGGGGCGGTGTTGATGAAGATGAAGCCAGGGAAAACGGAGAAGGCGAGAGGCAGGCCGCAATGTCGGAGTATGATAGCACCGACGCGTTCGTCTCGTACTGGCGACCTGCTACCTCGTCTTTCTGTCCTTCCCCTCCCTTCCTCGGCACCGTCATCATGGGCTTCTCGATTGCTGGGGAAGGGATCGCCCTCCTGGCGCTTTCGCCTCCTACAGCAGTGTTCCAGCTGAGCTCCGACAACCTTCCATGCCGGTGCTTGTGCTGGGGCTTTTGACTGGTCCTGGAGGCGGTGACCAGGGGACCGCTGAGGTGCTCCCTCCCTCCTCCTCCTTCGCAGCCTCGCCACTCCTGATCTTGTCAGGTTGCGCCTAGCAGGTCCTGACGGGATTGGGGTGACGTTTGCCGATGCACACATTTCGCCCTCTTCTCTTCCCACCGCAATACCTGGGATAAGAGGGACAGGGAGAGGAGTTTACGGGGCACTTATCTTTTTTCAATCTTAAATTTGTAGGCACTTGCCAATTTTTAGTTCAAATAATGTAATCTCTTGAATCCATGTATGTGTCCTGTAAGGTCTATACTTGTTTGATCAGCATATTAATGAAAAAGAAGAACCTTGTCGGGCACTCGTGCATGTATATGTGATGTTGCTTGAAGCTACGTCGGTATTTCCCCAAAGAGGAAGGGATGATGCAGCACAGTGGCGGTAGGTATTTCCCTCAGATATGAAACCAAGGTTATCGAACCATTAGGAGAACCAAGCAACACAACGTAAACAGCCCCTGCACACAAATAACAACACCTCGCAACCCGACGTGTTAAAGGGGTTGTCAATCCCTTTCGGGGTACGGCGCCAGAAATTGCGTGTTGACGGGAGAAAGTTGTAATAGATTGAATATATAGATCGCAAACAAAATAAAGTGTAGCAAAGTATTTTTGTATTTTTGGTTTAGTAGATCTGAATAAAAACTGCAAATAAAATAGATCGCAAAGCAAATATATGAGAAAGAAGACCCGAGGGCCGTAGATTTCACTAGTGGCTTCTCTCGAGAAAGATAGCAAACGGTGGGTAAACAAATTACTGTTGGGTAATTGATAGAACTTCAAATAATTATGACGATATCCAGGCAGTGATCATTACATAGGCATCACGTCCAAGATTAGTAGACCGACTCCTGCCTGCATCTACTACTATTACCCCACACATCGACCGCTATCCAGCATGCATCTAGTGTATTAAGTTCATGAAAAAATGAAGTAATGCAATAAGAACGATGACATGATGTAGACAAGATCCGTTTATCTATGGCAGTAGATATAGATCCCATCTTTTTATCCTTAGGAGCTACGATACATACGTGTCGGTTCCCTTTCTGTCACTGGGATCAAGCACCGTAAGATCGAACCCACTACCGGGCACCTCTTCCCATTGCAAGATAAATAGATCAAGTTGGCCAAACAAAACCCAAATATCGGAGAACAAATACGAGGCTATAAGAGATCAAAGAAACTCAAATAACTTTCATGGATATAAAAAGATATGACTGATCATAAACTCGAAGTTCATCAGATCCCAACAAACACTCCGCAAAAAGAGTTACATCATATGGATCTCCAAGAGACCATTGCATTAAGAATTCAGCAAGAGAGAGAAAGCCATCTAGCTACTAACTACGGACCCGAAGGTCTACAAAGAACTACTCACGCATCATCGGAGAGGCACCAATGGAAGTGCTGAAACCCCTCCGTGATGGTGTCTAGATTGGATCTGGTGGTTCTGGATTCTGCGGCGGTTGGATGAATATTTCATCGATGCCTCTAGGGCTTCTGGAATATTGGGGTATTTATAGAACAAAGAGGTGGTCCAGGGAGCACCCGAGGTGGGCACAACCCACCAGGGCACGCGAGGGCCTCCTGGCGCGCCCTAGTGGGTTGTCCCCTCCTCCGGACTCCCCCAGGTGCAACCAGGGCCCAACTTCTTCCTCCTGGCCCATAAAAAATCATCATGGAGTTTCGTAGCATTTGGACTTCGTTTGATATTGATTTCCTGCCATGTAAAAAACATGGAAAAAACAGCAACTAGCACTTGGCACTATGCCAATAGGTTAGTACCAAAAAAGATATAAAATGACTATAAAATGATTATAAAACATCCAAGATTGATAATAAAACTGCATGGAGCAATCAAAAATTACAGATACGTTGGAGCCGTATCAGCATCCCCAAGCTTAACTCCTACTCGTCCTCGAGTAGGTAAGTGATAAAAATAGAATTTTTGATGTGGAATGTTTTTCATCATGTCATATCATATTCTTTTCTTTATAGCATGCACATTTTGACTTTTATGTGATTCAAAGCAATAGTCTAATTTTGACATAATAATTTAGATACTCAAGCATATCAACAAGCAACCATGTCTTTCAAAATATCAACGCTAAAATAAGTTATCCCTAGCCCATCATGCTCAAACATTGATCCATTCATGAAAGACACTCGAATATTAGCTATACCCAATACTCAAGTACGATCATATTGTCTCCTAGTTGGTGCTTTTTATGAGAGAAGACGGAGACTCAAAATAAAAAAATTGCATAAAGTAAAAGAAAGGCCCTTCGCGGAGGGATGTAGGGATTTGTAGAGGTGCCAGAGCTCAAAGCAAAAAAATTAGAGATAAAACATTTTGGGAGGTGTATCCAACCCACCAATGAAAACGACTCAGAGTTCCCAACACTTTCCATGCTAGATATGCCATAGGCGGTTCCCAAACAGAAAATAAAGTTTATTCCTTTTTCCACCATACTTTCACTTTCCATGGCTAACCGTATCCATGGGTGCCCTCCATACCAAAAGTTTCCAAGGAATTTATTATTTGACAACATAAAGTAAATTCATTTTTGTATTTCGGGACTGGGCATCCCTAAGACCTTTTCCTTACTCTCGTGCAATGACAAGTGAATAAACACTCATCGTGAGAATAACACATCCATCATGGAAAATATTAGCCACCCGTTACCGTTCCACGAGCGAAACAAACACACAAAAGAGAAGTTTATGTTGAAAATTAGAGATGGCACATGCAAATTTGCTTAGTACGGCAAAAGAATACCGCATATAGGTAGATATGGTGGACTCATGTAGCAAAACTGGTTTAAAGGATTTTGGATGCACAAGTAGAGATCATACTTGGTGCAAAATGAAGGCTAGCAAAAAGATTGAGAAGCGACCAACCAAGAAACGTATAATCTCATAAGCAAGCATTAAGCATAATTAAAACCGAATAATGCACCACAAGTAGGATATAATTTTCATTGCATGATTATTGAATTTCGTGCATGCATAGGGAATAACAAACCTTAACACCAATATTCTTACTAGAGCACAATTACTCATCAACATAACTCACATATCACATCATCATATCTCAAAACTATACTAAGAATCAAGTTTATTTTGTCCAATGGTCTTCATGACTTTTTTTCTTTATCCTTCTTGGATATCTATCACTTTGGGACTAATTTTCATGTGTTGCTTTTCATAAGCTCAAACAAATATAAGTGAAGATCATGAGCATACCAAATTCTCTTTCTCTCAAAATAATTTAAGTGAAGCAAGAGAGAATTTCTTTAAAATTTACTAACTCTCAAATAAATCTACGTGAAGCAAGAGAGCATTTCTTCAAAAATAACAAAGCACACCGTGCTCAAAAAGATATAAGTGAAGCACTAGAGCAAGTCCTAGCTCATAAAAGATTTAATGAAGCATAGAGAGCAATTCTAAAAAGTCATGATATAATTTTGGATCTCTCAAATAGGTGTGTCCAGCAAGGATTGATGACTTAAAACACAAAATAAAACAAGCAAAGACGCATATCATACAAGACGCTCCAAGCAAAACACATATCATGTGATGAATAAAAATATAGTCTCGAGTAAAATACCGATAGTTGTTGGAAGAAAGCGGGGATGCCACTCGGGGGCATCCCCAAGCTTAGTTGGTTGCTCATTCTTGGATAGTAGCTTGGGATGCTGGGGCATCCCCAAGCTTAGGCTCTTACATCCTTCCTTCATCCATTGTAAGATAACCCAAAAGTTGAAAACTTCAATCACACAAAACTCAACAAAACCTTCGTGAGATCCGTTAGTATAAGAAAGCAAAGCACTACTATAAGTGTTGTATCAAACCAATTCATATTTTGTTTTTGTATTATATCTACTGTATTCCAACTTTTCTATGGCAAAAACTCATCAAAGAAAACCATAGAGCCATCAAAATAAGCACACAACACAAAGAAAACAGAATCTGTCAAAACAGAGCTGTCCGTAGTAATCTAACTTTTGCGAATACTTATGGAACTCCAAATATTCTACCAAATTAGGAAGAACAGGGTAATTTGTATATTAATCTTTTGCAAAAAGAATCAGAGCAAAAGCTCGTTTATGTGATTTATGAAATTATTTTCGTGAGCACAAAGTTTCTGTCTTTTTCAGCAAGATCAAACAACTAGGGCCCAAGAAGATCCTAAAGGCTTTACTTGGCACAAACACTAACTAAAACATAAAAACCACAATCATACTAGTAGCATAATTGTGCAAACACACAAGAACAGAAAGCGAAAAGAAAAAATAAATTTTATTCATTGGGTTACCTCCCAACAAGTGCTATAGTTTTACGCCCTTAGCTAGGCATAAGGCAAGGATCTAAGTTTTTGTCATCTTTATTCGAGATCCATAAGATGCCCTCATGATTGATTCATAAGGTGGCCTAATTTTTGTTCTAGGAAAGTGTTCCATACCTTTTCTCAAAGGAAATTGGACTTTAATATTGCCTTCTTTCATATCAATCACAACACCGATAGTGCATAAAAACGGTCTACCAAGAATAATTGGACAAGACGGATTGCAATCAATATCAAGAACAATAAAATCTATGGGCACATAATTCCTATTTGGAACATCATTAATTCTTCCCATAGGCTTTTTATAGTAGAATCCGCCAAGTGCAAATTCAAGGAACATTCTTCAAGATTGGTAAGACCAAGTACATCACATAAAGATTTCGGAATTGTAGAAACACTAGCACCCAAGTCACACAAGGAAAAACACTCATAATTTTTAATCTTGACTTTGATAGTAGGTTCCCACTCATCATGCAACTTTCTAGGAATTGAAACTTCTAGTTCTAATTTTTCTTCCAAAGCTTTCATCATAGCATCAACAATATGTTTAGTAAAAGATTTGTTTTGTGCATAAGCATGGGGTGATTTTAGCATGGATTGCAACAAAGAAATACAATCAATCAAAGAGACACTATCATAATTAAAGTCTTTGTAATCCAAAATAGTGGGTGCGTCATTAGCTAAAGTTTTGACCTCCAAACCCACTTTCATCAATTTTCTCAACAAGATTTTCACCCTCCGAAATATTGGGACGCCTTCTACCTAAAGTTGACTCTTCTCCAGTCCCTTTTTCATCATTCTTAACTTTACTAAACAAGGAATCAATACAAGAAACACCAATCATTTTAAGATCTTCATCGTCTTTGCAAGAATAATCACTAGAAAAAGCTTTCTCTAAAAATTCTCTTTTAGCTCTAAGCATAGCAGTTCTTTTATTACTTTCATCCATAGAAACATAAAGAGCTTTAATTGATTCATCTACTTTAGGCACAAAGATTTTCATCTTAAGATTTTCCACATCATGAGCAATTCATCAACACTTCTAGACAAATCATCAATCTTATTCAACTTTTCTTCTATGGAAGTGTTGAAAACTTTTTGTGTGTTGATAAATTCTTTAATATTATTCTCAAGATCAGAGGTATTCCTATTATTATTGTAACATTGATTTCCATAGGAATTACCATAATTATTAGAGGGATTACTAGGAAAAGGCCTAGGATTAAAATTTCCTCTATAAGCATTGTTGTTGAAATTATTCCTAGAGATAAAATTCACATCAATGGCATCACTATTTTGCTGAATCAAAGTAGACAAAGGCATATCATTAAAATCAATAGGAGCACTTTTACTAGCAACCAATTTCATAAGAGCATCAACTTCTTCACTCAAAGAAGAAATTTCTTCAACCGAATTAACTTTTTTACTAGTAGGAGCTCTTTCTGTATGCCATTGTGAATAATTTGCCATGATATTATCAAGTAGTTTGGTGGCTTCACCCAAAGTAATTAACATAAAAGTACCACCCGCGGCGGAATCTAAAAGATTATGAGAAATGAAATTCAAGGCCGCATAAAATTTTTGTATGATCATCCAAAGATTTAACCCATGAGTTGGGCAATTCCTTAGCATCATTTTCATCCTTTCCCAAGATTTTGCAACATGCTCATATTCAAGTTGCTTGAAATTCATGATCTGGGTTCTAAGGGAAATAATTTTTGCGGGAGGAAAATACTTGGTGATAAAAGCATCTTTGCACTTATTCCAAGAATCGATACTATTGCAAGGCAAAGAAGAGAACCAAATTTTTGCAGAATCACGCAAAGAAAACAGAAATAATTTCATATTGACCACATCATTGTCCACATATTTTTTTGTTTTGCATATCGCATAATTCCGCGAAGGTATTAAGATGGGACGCGGCATCCTCATTAGGAGTACCGGAAAATTGGTCTTTCAAAACAAGATTCAGCAAAGCAGTATTAATATCACAAGTCTCCGCAATAGTGGTGGGAGGAGCAAGTGGAGTGCCAAGAAAATCATTGATGTTGGTATTTGAGAAATAACATAATTTGGTGTTCTCTTGAGTCATGATGACCACACAAAAAGATTGCACTCAAAAACAGATCCGGCAAGAAAACGGCGAACGGAAAAAGAGAGGCGAATAAAATGGCAAATTTTTGTGAAGTGGGGGAGAGGAAAACGAGAGGCAAATGGCAAATAATGTAAATTGCAAGGAGATGAGATTTGTGATTAGGAACCTGGTATATGTTGAAGATCCTCCCCGGCAACGGCGCCAGAAATTCCTTTTGATGTCGCTTGAAGCTACGTCGGTATTTCCCCAAAGAGGAAGGGATGATGCAGCACAACGGCGGTAGGTATTTCCATCAGATATGAAACCAAGGTTATCGAACCAGTAGGAGAACCATGCAACAGAACGTAAACAGCCCCAGCACAGAAATAACAACACCTCACAACCCGACGTGTTAAAGGGGTTGTCAATCTCTTTCGGGGTATGGCGCCAGAAATTGCGTGTTCATGGGAGAAAGTTGTAATAGATTGAATAAATAGATCGCAAATAAAATAAAGTGCAGCAATGTATTTTTGTATTTTTGGGTTAGTAGATCTGAATAAAAAAGTGCAAATAAAATAGATCGCAAAGCAAATATATGAGAAAGAAGACCCGGGGGTCGTAGATTTCACTAGTGGCTTCTCTCGAGAAAGATAGCAAACGGTGGGTAAACAAATTACTGTTGGGCAATTGATAGAACTTCAAATAATTATGACAATATCCAGACAATGATCATTACATAGGCATCACATCGAAGATTAGTAGACCGACTCCTGCCTGCATCTACTACTATTACTCCACACATCGACCGCTATCCAGCAAGCATCTAGTGTATTAAGTTCATGGAAAAATGGAGTAATGCAATAAGAACGATGACATGATGTAGACAAGATCCGTTTATCTATGGCGGTAGATATAGATCCCATCTTTTTATCCTTAGTAGCAACGATACATATTTGTCGGTTCCCTTTCTGTCACTGGGATCTAGCGCCGTAAGATCGAACCCACTACCGGGCACCTCTTCCCATTGCAAGATAAATAGATCAAGTTGCCCAAACAAACCCAAATATCGGAGAAGAAATACGAGGCTATAAGAGATCATGCATATAAGAGATCAAAGAAACTCAAATAACTTTCATGGATATAAAAAGATATGACTAATCATAAACTCGAAGTTCATCAGATCCCAACAAACACACCACAAAAAGAGTTACATCATATGGATCTCCAAGAGACCATTGTATTGAGAATTCAGCGAGAGAGAGAAAGCCATCTAGCTACTAACTACGGACCCGAAGTTCTACAAAGAACTACTCACGCATCATCGGAGAGGCACCAATGGAAGTGGTGAACCCCTCCGTGATGGTGTCTAGATTGGATCTGGTGGTTCTGGACTCTTCGGTGGCTAGATGAATATTTCGTCGATGCCTCTAGGGTTTCTGGAATATTGGGGTATTTATAGAGTAAAGAGGCGGTCCAGGGGGCACCCGAGGTGGGCACAACCCACCAGGGCGCTAGGGCCTCCTGGCGCGCCCTGGTGGGTTGTCCCCTCTTCGGGACTCCCCCCAGGTGCAACCAGGGCCCAACTTCTTCCTTCTGGCCCATAAAAAATCATCATGGAGTTTCGTGGCATTTGGACTTCGTCTGATATTGATTTCCTACGATGTAAAAAACATGGTAAAAACAGCACTTGGCACTATGTCAATAGGTTAGTACCAAAAAATGATATAAAATGACTATAAAATGATTATAAAACATCCAAGATTGATAATAAAACAACATGGAACAAGCAAAAATTATAGATACGTTGGAGACATATCAATATGTCCATGCAGAGGTGGAATGCCTCTATATTTGTAAATAAATGAGTTTCCCCCGGCAGGCTATCCTGCCGGTACCCTCTATTTTGTTGCCGGGGAATTAAGCCTACCGGGCACAGATTGTGATGAGGGACCAGCCCCCCGCCAATCTTTTTTCATCAAATGCCACTGCAACCATCCTGGCCGAAGCAATGTTCGAGTCGAGGGATGGGAGCACCTAAGTTTCAAAAAGCGTCGAGGTTCTCTTATGCACAAGTCTTTGCTTACAGAACACGTATGGACAAGAGATAGAACTTATATGTTTGGCTTGCCGGAGATTGCAGTGTTGGTTCATCTTTCCAGCTGCCCTTAGAAGCCAAGTTCTCGGCAGGAACCTGCAGTTTTATGCATATGGAAATGATGCCATATGCGATCTTATCTACATGAACATGCGATGCTCATGAAATGCTTATGCATGCATGCAACTTGTCGGGGGCTCCCAACACTTCATTTATTTCTTTGTTGCTCAGGGTCTGCGCCTGGCTTTGTACAAGGGGTTACATGCAGCTGAGGCAAGGCATGTACAAAAGGGTGGCTGCCAGGCAGGGCCCGACAGCCGCGCCTTACGGGTAGAACTTGGGGAGATGCTCAATATTCCATGCGTTTTGCAATTGAATGCCATCTCCGGTCTGCAGACGGACTGCGCCAGGTCTGGTGACTCAAACTACCCGGCAAGGGCCTTCCCACTTCGGTGTCAACTTGTTTGTACCCTTGGCGGACTGAACGCGCCTAAGGACACAGTCGCCTTCCTCAAAACACCGGGCACGAACCCTGCGGCTGTGATACGACGCAGGGCTTGCGGATAGCGTGCAACACGTGTAGTAGCCCGGTGACGGTTCTCCTCGAGAAGCACATCGTTGTCACGCCGGTGCTGATCCTGCGCTACTTCATCGTAGGCAAGCACTCGAGGTGACCCGTAAATGAGTCCTGTGGGGATAACTGCTTTCGCCCCATAAACTAGGGAGAAGGGAGTCTGCCCGGTAGCTTGATTTGGTGTCGTTCTGAGGGACCAGAGAACTACCGGCAGCTCATCGATCCATCGCCTGCAACACTTCTGCAACGTATCAAATGTTCTTGTCTTGAGTCCTCATAACACTTCAGTGTTCACCCTCTCAGCTTGTCCATTGCTTCCGGGATGTGCCACAGAGGCAAATGAGATCTTGCTTCCGAGGGCATGAACGTATTGCATGAAGGTGCGGCTCGTGAGCTGGGTGCCGTTGTCGGTGATGATCCGGCAGGTATCCTAAAGCGGCACACCAATCCTTTCAAGAACTTGATAGCTGACTGAGCAGTCACCTTTCTCATGGCATCTACTTCCGGCCACTTTGTAAACTTGTCGATGACAACGAACAAGAATTCAAAGCCCCCGGCAGCTCGGGGGAAAGGGTCGAGGATATCGAGCCCCCAGATCGAAAATGGCCATGGCAAAGGGATTGTCTGAAGAGCTTGTGCAAGCAGATGGATGTTCTTGGAATGGAACTGGCAGGCTTCACACTTGGTGACTAGCTCGACCGCATCTTGGAGGGCTGTGGGCCAATAGAATGATTTCCCAACTAATGCCCTTGATCCAATGTGGGAGCTGCACATGCCTTTGTGTATTTCCGCCAGCAGTTCCTTTCCTTCTTCCCGGCATATGCACTTCAATTTCACACCATTGGGCCTTCTTCTGTATAGAGTGTCATCGACAAACTGATGCCCTCCGGGCTACTCTTTCAGCTTTCTCTTGCTCATCGGGAAGTTCTCTAGTTTGGAGGAAATGGACTATGTGCCTTGCCCAAGTTCAACCCTGGGGCTCGACAACAAGGACTAGTGGCACCTCCTCATCTGTGGGAGCGCATTCCTCGACCGCAGGGACCAGTGGCCCAGCAGGAGAGCGCAGCCCGACAATCAATGGGGAGTTGTTTCCGGTAGGGTCCCTACCAGGAGCCCCGGGAGGCTCTACCGGGAGAGGCTTACCGGAGTCCAACTTCCTCCTCTTTCGGGCCATTGTTGCCGGGGATACGGAGGGCTGAGTAAGATGGAGAACAAAAGTTCCTGGTTCCACAGGAAGTTTTTGCGCAGCACACTTTGACAGATGATCAGCTATGCTGTTTTCCGCATGAGGTACGTGCTCTGTTTGCAATATGTCAAAGCGCTCCTCCAATTTCTCACTTCCTTAATGTATGCCTCCATTAATGGGCTTTGGTAATCCTTGTTCACTTGTCTCACCACAAGTTGTGAATCTCCTCGAATGATCAGCTTCTTGACTCCCAATTCTGTGGCAATCCTAAGCCTGACAAGGAGCCTTTCATACTCTGCGGTATTGTTGGTTGCCTCCCCCCGGGGAAATGCATCTGGATGACGTACTTCAAGTGCTTCCCTGTGGGAGCAACGAGAAGCACGCTAGCCCCTGCACCTTTGATAACCCACAAGTATAGAGGATCGCAACAATTTTTGAGGGTAGAGTATTCAACCAAAATTTATTGATTCGACACAAGGGGAGCCAAAGAATATTCTCAAGTATTAGGAGCTGAGTTGTCAATTCAACCACACCTGAAAGACTTAATATCTGCAACAAAGTATTTAATAGCAAAGTAGTATGGAAGTAACGGTAATGGTGGCAAAAGTAACAGTAGCGGTTTTGTAGCAATTGTAACAGTGGCAACGGAAGAGTAATGAAGCAAAGATCAATATGAAACGAGCTCGTAGTCAATGGATCAATGATGGATAATTATGTCGGATGGCATTCATCATGCAACAGTTATAACATAGGGTGACATAGAACTAGCTCTAATTCATCAATATAATGTAGGCATGTATTCCGAATACAGTCATACGTGCTTATGGAAAAGAACTTGCATGACATCTTTTGTCCTACCCTCCCGTGGCAGCGGGGTCCTATTGGAAACTAAGGGATATTCAGGCCTCCTTTTAATAGAGTACCGGACCAAAGCATTAGCACTTAGTGAATACATGAACTCCTCAAACTACGGTCATCACCGGGAAGTGTCCCGACTATTGTCACGCCGGGGTTGCCGGATCATAACACGTAGTAGGTGACTATAACTTGCAAGATAGGATCAAGAACACAAATATATTCATGAAAACATAATAGGTTCATATCTGAAATCATGGCACTTGGGCCCTAGTGACAAGCATTAAGCATAGCAAAGTCATAGGAACATCAGTCTTAGAACATAGTGGATACTAGGGATCAAACCCTAACAAAACTAACTTGATTAGATGATAGATCTCATCCAACCCATCACCGTCCAGCAAGCCTACGATGGGATTACTCACACACGGCGGTGAGCACCATGAAATTGGTGATGGAGGATGGTTGATGATGATGATGATGGCGACGATTTCCCCACTCTGGAGCCCAAAACGGACTCCAGATCTGCCCTCCCGAGGAAGAACATGAGGTGGCGATGGCTCTGTATCATAAAACGCAATGAATTCTTCTCTCTGATTTTTTCTCCGTGAACGTGAATATATGGAGTTGGAGTTGAGGTCGGTGGAGCCTCATGGGACCCACAAGATAGGAGGGCACGCCCTAGGGGGTGGGCGCGCCCTCCACCCTTGTGGACAGGTGGTGGGTCCCCTCTGGTTGATTCTTTCGCCAATATTTTTTATTTATTCCAAAAACAATCGCTGTGAAGTTTCAGGTCATTCCGAGAACTTTTATTTCTGCACAACAATAACACCATAGCAATTCTGCTGAAAACAGCGTCAGTCCGGGTTAGTTCCATTCAAATCATGCAAATTAGAGTCCAAAACAAGGGGAAAAGAGTTTGGAACACTAGATACGATGGAGACGTATCAACTCCCCCAAGCTTAACCCATTGCTTGTCCTCAAGCAATTCAGTTGACAAACTAAAAGTGATAAAGGAAAAATTTACAAACTCTGTTTGATCTTGTTGTTGCAAATATGTAAAGCCATCATTCAAGTTTTCAGCAAAGATTATGAACTAACCATATTCACAATAACATTTAGGTCTCACATTTACTCATATGAATATCATAATCAACTAGCGAGCAATAATAATAAATCTCGGATGACAACACTTTTTCAAAACAATCATGATATAATATAACAAAATGATATCTCGCTAGCCCTTTCTGAGACTGCAAAAATATAAATGCAGAGCACCCCTAAAGATCAAGGAATGACTAGACATTGTAATTCATGGCAAAAGAGATCCAGTCACACTCAATATAAATTAATAGCAATGCATACAAATGATAGTGGTGCTCTCTAACTGGTGCCTTTTATAAGAGGATGACGACTCAGCAATAAAAGTAAATAGATAGGCCCTTCGCAGAGGGAAGCAGGGATTTGCAGAGGTGCCAGAGCTCGAGTTTTTTAAACAAAGATAAATAATATTTTGAGCGGCATGCTTTCATTGTAAACATAACAACCAAGAGATCTCAATATCTTCCATACTAGATACATTATAGGAGAATCCCAAACAGAATGGTAATGTTTATACTCCCCCACCACCAACAAGCACACTCCACGGCTGGTCCGAAACAACTGGTACCATCCAGCTAACAACAGTCCTGGGGGAGTTTTGTTTGCAATTATATTTTGATTTGATTTGAGCATGGGACAGGGCATCTCGGTTGCCAGCCATTTTCTCGTGAATGATAAGCGGAGTCCACTCATCGTGAAAAATAACCCACCTAGCATGGAAAATACTGACAGCCCCAGTCTCCACATGAGCGATTCGGGCATACAAAACAGATTATCATTTGAAGGTCTAGAGTTTGGCACATGCAAATGTACTTGGAACGACAGGTAAATAGCGCATATAGGAAGGTATGGTGGACTCATATGGAACAACTTTTGGGTTTATGGAAGTGGATGCACAAGTAGTATTCCCGCTTAGTACAAGTGAAGGCTAGAAAAAGACTGGGAAGCGACCAACTAGAGAGTGACAATAGTCATAAACATGCATTGAGATTAACCAACATTGAGTGCAAGCATGAGTAGGATATAAATCACCATGAACACAAATATCGTGGAGGCTATGTTGACTTCGTTTCAACTACATGCGTGAACATGTGCCAAGTCAAGCCACTCAAATCATTCAAAGTAGGATACTATCCTATCATACTACATCACAACCATTTTAAAAGCATGTTGGCACGCAAGGTAAACCATTATAAACTCCTAGCTAATTAAGCATGGCATGAATAACTATAATCTCTAATTGTCATTGCAAACATGTTTCACTCATAATAGGCTAAATCAGGAACGATGAACTAATCATATTTACAAAAACAAGATAGGTCGAGTTCATACCAGCTTTTCCTCATCTCAATGATTTCATCATATATCGTCATTATTGCGTTTCACTTGCACGGCCGAATGATACGTCTCCAACTTATCTATAATTTATGAAGTATTCATGCCATGTTTACAACACTTTTATATGGTTTTGGTATGATTTGCATGGAACTAACTCGGACTGACGATGTTTTCAGCAGAACTACCGTGGTGTTGTTTTTTGTGCAGAAATGAAAGTTCTCCAAATGAGCTGAAACTTTTTGACGATTTTTTTGGGAACAAAAGAGACCCTCGAAGCTTCATGGGAGGGCCAGAAGATCCACGAGGAGGGCACAACCCACCAGGGCGCGCCTGGTGGGCCAGGCTTGCCCCGGTGGTTTGTGCTCACCTCGAGGCCCATCTTAGCGTGAAACCAACGCCAAAAAATCCTATAAATAGAGAAACCACCTAGGGTTGACCTAGATCAGAAGTTCCGCCACCGCAAGGCTCTGTAGCTACCGAAAACGAATCTAGACCCCGTTCCGGCACCATGCCGGAGGGGGGAATCATCTCCGATGGC
Source organism: Aegilops tauschii subsp. strangulata (assembly GCF_002575655.3). Classification (NCBI taxonomy): domain Eukaryota; kingdom Viridiplantae; phylum Streptophyta; class Magnoliopsida; order Poales; family Poaceae; genus Aegilops; species Aegilops tauschii. Next base: position 288,264,927 of record NC_053036.3, read on the forward strand.
CATCTTCATCATCCCGGCGGCAACCACGATGAGGAGGGAGTAGGCCACCTTCGGGGCTGAGGGTTTGTACCAGTAGCTATGTGTTTAATCTCTCTCTCTCTCATGTTCTTGAGATGTCACAATCTTGATGTATCACGGGGTTTGTTAATATAGTAGGATCATATGGTGTTTTCCCCTCTCTATCTTGTTGTGATGAATTGAGTTTTCCCTTTGAGATTTTGTTGTTATCTGATTGAATACTTTTATGGATTTGAGAACACTTGATATATGTCTTCCAATTGAATACTCGTGGTGACAATGGGGTATCGTATTGATTCACTTGATATATGTTTTGGCACTCAACTCGTGGATTCCCGAGGTGACATTGGGGTATCCTATGCATAGGGGTGGATGCACGTTCTTGTCTTTGTTTCTCCGGTAGAACTCTTGGGGCACTCTTTGAAGTTCTTCATGTTGTATCGAGTATTATGGATATGAATTTGCTTTGGTGTTACTAGCAAAAGAGCCCGTGCGTTGCAACGGAAAAAAAACACAACACACACCCTTAACCGAACAACCATCACTCAAGACCACAATAGGTCCATCTATATTTTAATGACGCATCATATTTGTGGTGCCGCTTATCCTTCTTCTCACCCTCGCCAGCGATGGCCTTAGTGTTCACACAAACCAAAACGTGTTTGAATGTGGTTAATCCTAAGACGTCTCTCTCTCTCCTCCCTCTCCCCCTCTCTCTCTCTCTCGCTTTCTCTCACACTCGCGATGAGAAATCTGTTGTTTTCCCCTGCGACGTATTCAGAGGTATGCATGTGTAGTTCTCGATGTTTTCTTTTCCCTATATGACTATAGTGGGTGTTTATTTGCAACCCGGATCGCCGCCTATATGAAAGAAAAATGGATCGTGCGCTATAGTTATAAGTTTGCTTCCAAAACAATATCTAAAAAATATATAACAGGTAAAATTAACATCATATTCAGATTTCACACATTTTTTAATCAAATTTCGTATATAACATGTTAAAATCGGAGTTACGGTTTAAAAGATACGTATAATTTAGAAAACCATTTGGTTGACTTAAATATCTTCTAAAATAATATTTATAAATACTTAACAGGTGAAAATAATCTTATATTCATATTCTACATATTTTTCTGATCAAATTTCATATATAAGATGTTTAAATCGGAGTTACGGTTTAAAAGATATGGATGATTTAGAAAAGCATTTGTTTGACTTAAGTATGATCCACGGATGGAATACCTAAAAAGTCAGGGGTGTTCAAAAAACTGTAAAATAACGGTTCGGTGTGACTTAAATCCGTACTGCGGGTTGATTTCATGAAAACGCAGGGCCTTTTTTGCAAAACGGTGCGACGGACGGGCAGAAACCCTACGTGCTTTATTATTAGGTAGAGATTTTAGTACGAACTCTAGGATAGATCGAACGGAAAGAATAGCTTTGTGTTATTTTAGTACGAACTCTTGAATAGATTGAATGAAAAGAATAGCTTTGAGGTGGTTTCGTACCCTACAAACAATTTATTATTATGTTCTCCGCTAGATAGGAACTTTGGAGTGATTCTTTGTCGCACTTTGAGGGGTGCTTATATGATCCAATTATATTAGCATTGTTGAGAGATTGCACTAGTGAAAGTACGGACCCTAGGCCTCATTTTCAAGCATTGCAATACCATTTTTGTGCCCGTTTACTATTTGCTACCTTGCTGTTTTTATTTATTCAGATTATACAAATATATTTTCTACCATCAATATTACACTTTTATCACCATCTCTTCGCCGAACTAGTGCACCTATACAATTTGCCATTGTATTGGGCGTGTTGGGGACACAAGATATTTCTTGTATTTGGTTGCAGGGTTGTTTGAGAAAGACCATCTTCATCCTACGCCTCCCATGGATTGATAAACCTTAGGTCATCCACTTGAGGGAAAATTGCTACTGTCCTACAAAACTCTGCGCTTGGAGGCCCAACACGAGTCTACAAGAATAAAGTTGCGTAGTAGACATCCAGCTCTTTTCTGGCGCCGTTACCGGGGAGGTGAGTGCATGAAGGTATATCTTTAGATCTTGCAATTGAATCTTTAAGTTTCTTGTTTTATCACTAGTTTGGTTTATAAAAGAAAACTACATAAAAAATGGAATTGAGGTTGCATCATATTATTGATCATCTTTATAATATCTGTCTTGAAAATGATGGTTCACAAAATTGTGCTCAATTGTTAGAAGAAGAAGTCAATAAACTGTTTGGCACAAAATATTTGAATGATGAGCATGATTGCAATGTTGTTAGTATGAATTCTTTCAATATACATGATGCTAATGATATGCAAAGCCATAAGGTTGGGGATGCTATATTTGATGAATATGATATTTTTAGTCCCCCAAGTTTTGATGAGAAAATTTATTATGATGAAAGCATGCCTCCTATTTATGATGATTATATTGATGAAAGTGGGTTTGGAAGAGTGTCAACTCTAGGTACTAATGATCCCACTATTTTGGAGGGTGTTGAATCTTATTGTAATAATTATGAAAGTGGATTTGGAGAGGCCATGACTTTATTTAGTGATGAATCCACTATTTCGGAAGAGGTTTCAATTGATTATTATGAGAACAAAGTTGCTATCTATGATGATTATGGTGATGACATGTATGCTATAAAGAATAATGATAACCATGGAACTTTTCATCATGATTTTAATTTTCAATCACATGAGAGTTATTTTGTTGAGTTTGCTCCCACAATTATTGATGAGAATAAATTTTCTTATGTGGAGAGTAATAAAATTTCTATGCTTGTGAATCATGAAAAGAATGCTTTATGTGATAGTTATATTGTTGAATTCATTCATGATGCTACTGAGAATTATTATGAGAGAGGAACATATGCTTTTACATATTGCAATAATATCAAGTTTCCTCTCTATGTGTTGAAAATCTTGAAGTTATGCTTGTTTTGCCTTCCTATGCTAGTTGATTCTTGTTCCCATAAGTTGTTTGCTCACAAAATCCCTATGCATAAGAAGTGGGTTAGACTTAAATGTGCTAGTCATATGCTTCATGATGCTTTCTTTGTGTTTCAATTCTTATCCTTTACGTGAGCATCATTGAACTCATCATGCCTAGCTAAAAGGCATTAAAGAAAAGCGCTTGTTGGGAGACAACCCAACACTTTTACCTACTGTTTTTGTGTGTTCACATGATTATGCCACTGTATTGATGATGTTTTATTGCTTTTGTTTCAATAAAGTGCCAAGTAAAGCCTTTGGGATCATGTTGGGTGATAGTTGATTTGATCTTCCGGAAAAACAGAAAATTTTGCACTCACGAAAATAATTCTTATTTTTAAAAGAAGAGCGATTTTGAGTTGATTTATTTTGCAGAAGATTAATATACAAATTTCTCACGTGGTCCTAATTTTTTCATAATATTTGGAGTAGCAGAAGTATGGTAGTTATGCATATCATTACAGACTGTTTTGTTTTTGACCGATTCTGTTTTCAATGCATAGTTTGCTTGTTTTCTAGTTGTTATGGCTTATATTGCCCAATATAAATTGTGGAAATGATATGCTACAGTAGTCATTGTGTGAGAACAATTATGAATCTTGTCTTTGACAGTACCAAAAGTGAAATGGTTTGTTCTTTATCATACTAACCTATCTCACAAAGTTCCGTTAGTTTTGTGTGATTGAAGTTTTCAAGTTTTGGGTGAGATGTCGATATGAGGAGAATAAGGACTGACAAGACCCTAATCTTGGGTATGACCTAGCACCCCAAGGTAATATTCAAGGAATATCCAAGCAACTAAGCTTGGGGATGCCCCGGAAGGCATCCCTTCTTTCGTCTCCACATTATCGGTAACCTCACTTGGAGTTATATTTTCATTCGTCACATGATATGTGTTTTGCTTGGAGCGTCAATTTATTTTCTTAGGATTTGCTTTCTGTTATTTAGAATATTTTTTTTCATCTTTTATTTTAATAAAAATGCCAAGTATAGCCTTTGCCATGCTTATCTTGCAAGCATATGAGTTGCTGTTTCAAAACAGAAAGTTTATGGATGTTGCAAAAATTCCCTAGAAAAGTCAGAATGTGATAAAATGTTGAAACTTTTTGCAAAATGAGCTCTGATAAAGTTTCTACAGGGTGGTAAATATTCATAATATTTGGAGTTTAAGAAGCATTGATACTCTTGCATTCTTTACAGAGTGTACTGTTTTGGCAGATTGCTATTATGTTTGCATTGTTTGCATATGTTTGCTTGTTTAATGATCCTATTTGACGATAGGAGTATTAAATATGCAAATGCATTTAGTATTAAATATGCAGATGCATTTAGTATGCAATGTTGAATAATAATTTTAGTGATTTGCCACAGTAGAGAATGATAAGGTTTTTGCATTGGTTTATACTAACTTATCTCACGAGTTCTTGTTGAGTTTTGTGTGGATGAAGCTTTTGAGATTTAGGAAAACCGTGATATGAGTGGAATTAAGGAGACACAAAAGCTCAAGCTTGGGGATGCCCAAGGCACCCCAAGATAATATTTCAAAGATCTCAAGCATCTATGCTTGGGGATGCCCCGGTAGGCATCCCACCTTTCTTCGTCAACAATTATCGGTTATAATCGGTTGAGCCTAAGTTTTTGCTTCTTCACATGATGTGTGCTATTCTTAGAATGTCATTTTATTTTGTTTTTGGTTGCTGTTTTAATAAAATTCTTAGATCTGAAAGTTTTTTTAAATAAGAGAGTCCTCACATAGCTATCTATTTACTTAACTACTCATTTGATCTTCACTTATATCTTTTTGGAGTAGCTTGTCATTTACTCTTGTGCTTCACATATATCCTATGAGTAAATTGTTGAATAAATTGAATGACATGAAGTTGAAATCATATCATGCCTAGTGGTAGCTTCACATTGGGTTTAGAATCTTTTGAGGCTTGACAATCACAATATTGATCATACAAGAAATTCACGAATGATTAGTAGAAGGAAGAGAACTTTCACATGTAAATACACTATCTTGAAAATATTTTGTGATTGTGAGCCCCCATCAAAATATCATATGCCAAAATTGTTAAAGTTGGACAAGGAAGACAACGTAATGGTTTACATTTGTTCATATTCACATAGAAGTTATATTGTCATAGATCCTTCAACATGTGGTGCTTGCCCCCCATCCTTGCTAGCCAAAAGTTCCGCACCGAGTATAGATACTACTTGTGCATCCAAAAACCCTTAAACCCAAATCTTATTTTCAAGAGTCCACCATACCTACCTAAGGATTGAGTAAGATCCTTCAAGTAAGTTGTCATCGGTGCAATAAGGCAATAAAAATTGCTTCTAAAAGTGTTAGATCATTTAGTGTAAGAGAAAATTGAGCGTTGTAAGAACTTGTGATGGCAAAGAATAAAAGCGAGAGGCTGCATAATAAAGTTTGCTATCATAAGGGGAAATATAACTGACGTTCTTTTGCACTAAGGGGTTGAGCATACAAATAAATAAGCGCATGGCAACCTCTGCTTCCCTCTACGAAGGGCCTATCTTTTACTTTTATGCAAGAGTCAAAGTT